>NC_049253.1:13043865-13379490 GCF_011100685.1 Canis lupus familiaris | reverse complement strand
CTCACAATATTCAAGCCAAATTAGACATATAAATCTACATTACAGTTGATGAAGAAGTAATTAGATTTCACTGACTGGGAGGACACTAGATTTTACATTATCTGGGGAAATACTCCAATTTATAGAATGTTACTATTTTTAAAGTATAATTTTTTGTTACTTCCCTCCTATATACACTAAATAATATATATAAAAACTCAGCCATTAAATTATCTGTGATCTACAAAATTATCTAATATAATGCATCTTCACTCCAGGACTACTAGAATTCCAGCTAAGTCTACAGGCAAGATTTGCTTCAGTTTTTCAGGAATACAAATCATATTTTAGCATATACTGGAATTAGATGTTCTTGTTCAAAAATCTAGGGAGTGTATTCTTAATCAAGTTTATCCTACTTTAAAAGAAAACTATACAATGGCATGTAAATGTATTTATGGCTTTTTCTAATTGCTTATAATTTTTATAATTATTGCATTAATATAAATTTATTTTTATAAATGTATCTCCTATATATCCTATGATCACAATATAATTTATAACCCGAGTTACTAATAATCAGTACTACCACATCCTTGTTAAGCATCAGAATCAGAAACCTAACCTTAGAAATATTAGATGTCTTCTGTTTTATCTCAATTATCATCTGTTTTATAGAAGAGGAAACCAAAGATGATACAGCTCATACACAGAGACTGGGATTCAAAACCAGATCTTCTGGGGAACCCCTGGGTGGCTCAGTGGTTTAGCGCCTGCCTTCAGCCCACGGTGCGATCCTGGAGTCCTGGGATTGAGTCCCGCGTCTGGCTCCCTGCATGGAGCCTGCTTCTCCCTCTATGTCTATCATGAATAAATAAATAAAATCTTAAAAAACAAAAAAAACAGATCTTCTGACTTTAAGTCAGTGGTCGTTTAATGGTAGTTTTGCTTTTGTTTGGTTTTTGTTGAAGCCACTAAAATCCACCAGAAAGCACAATATGTAAAAAGTGCTATTGATCAAATTTCTACTAGAATAGGATTTGAACTTAACAATCCTAAAAGTCACCATGGTTGACTTGGTTCACCTACTTATCTTCCAGTCATTGGCATAATAAATATTTATTGAGAAGGGCGGCTGCAGTGGGAATACAATCGCGTGCAAATCAAACAAGATGCTTGCCCTCATACAACTTAAATTCTAGTGCAGGGGGAAAAAAAACAACTATGTATAATAAAATAAATTAAATGATAAGTACTATTAATATAAAGCTGTCTACTTTCATACATGTTCAGTTAAAAAGCTTTATGTTCATTTAAATATGGAAAGATCAAGATCTAAGATCTACCTGAAGACAAACTCTAATATAAAAGTACCTGTATAAAATACCAAACTGCATTATATACATTACTCTAGATATATGCATACTTACATATATACAGGTTCCAAATATATATTTATACACACATATAATCTATACAAAGAGCCAAGCTCAATGAAACATAACTTCCTAAAAAGTCATCTAACATCCTCTCTGAAATACTGCAGAAATTAAAAGTTCCTTCTCTTTCAACTCTATCCAGCACATATGTTCTGTGATGGGATAAAATTTTTCACTTCAAGTGCTAATGTGCAAACTGTGCATTACTGTGTTAGTATCTCAGAGGTACTGAGGTCACATGAACTGTTAGTTCTTGAGCTGAGTTTGTATCAGATCATTTTGTCCAGCTTAGTCCAAACTGGCCCTCAACTATAAAACTATCATAAAAAATAATGATGATTTTATGGGTTGTTTTTGGTTCTTTGAGCCTAAAGAAGATTTGAGGTTCATGCTAAATGATGTTTAAAATCTTTGTTTCTCACAACACAAACATTTGTAGGCAGATTTTAAACATGTAAATAGATGTTTACTCCACATGCAAACAATGGGATTATCTCAATCCAGAATTCTATTTTACTATGAATAATTTAGTGTCGTTATTTAAGGGTAGTTTAAAATAGTATCTCTCCTTAGAAAAAGACCAAGTTTATTTAAACAGCTTTATCTTCACAGAAATCTTTTATTTCTCAATTTATTTTAGAAGATGTTAGAAAAATTTATTAAGGGAAAGGGCTTGAGATTAGAGGTTTATAAAGATTCAGTAGCACACATCAAAGTTGAAGGAATAAGGCTGTTCATCGTCTAACAAATGTAGGAATTTTCTGGACTTCTAGTTTCTGGATGAAATGAGGTATTCATGAGGTACAAAATGGCTGTTTTTTTTACTGTAGTGCTAAACTGTTTCTCTGGTCCAGAAAGCCTCATTTCTTCTGTCAGAGACTATATGTAAAACAGTGGTAGAATAATTTGTTAATTTACCAAAAAGGTTACAACTCAGATTTAACAATGTGCACAGACATATTTCAAAACAATTTCAAGATTTAATCATGATATAGGAAGCTTTTTTATACAAAGTTAACTAAAATTAAAATACTATAACACTTTTGGGCAGTAAAAATAAAGCAGCCTTTTTTTTTTTATGATACAGGAAGAAGCTATCAGTATGTAAACAAGTCAGAAATTATCCATCCACAAAAATTCTTGGAATGGGTATTTTGCTCAAGAATTCTCAGGAATGTGTATAACCAGGATAAGTAAAAACTTAACATTTTTAGGAACATACTATGTTTGTATGTTAGACTGGCAATGTGAGGAACAGTAGGTAACGGGAGAAAAGTACTGCATTATGGGAGTTTGCAATCTATTGGAAGAGATAGACCCATAAATAACTGATATGAAGTGATAAGAAAGGTAAAAATACAGAAATGTGAGAAATCAATTATTTAAAATTAATTTTGAAAATAGGGAGATGAAATATTTGAGGGGAGAGGGAGGATCAATCGATATGAGGCCAGGGACTAACACTGAATATCTGGAATATTGGGGGGAAAGCAGAAAACTACATTGGGTCATTCCTGCCACTTTGTAAGGCACTTTATTCAGCAGGAGTAATTCTTGGGACTTTGCTAGTAGATGCACTATTTCTTTTTTATAAAATTCATGTATGCTACCAGTGTCTTGGGATTCCAGAAGTTCTCATCAAAAAATAATCAGTCAAATTATTGTTTTCACACACTATGGAAACTGTTAAAATAAAAATGTTAAACAGACTTAAAGTAGATATCCAAATTTTGCTTTAAAACATTTAGCATTTTAAGTTAAGAAATAATAGAAATTTCATTGTGATTTTTTTTCATTCTGAAGATTTTTATTAAGTTATAGTATATTACAGTTTATGTCTTAATAATAAGATCTTAGGGTAATTTGATATAAAAACCTACTTGGCCACATTACTTCTTGAGTTTCTTCTGGGCAGCTTTCTTCTTGACCATCTGTAATCGTTTCATGGCATTGAGCTGTGATTCTTGTGAAGTTGGACCTTTAGGGCATGCTGAGAGAGAGCTGCTTAATTCTGAAGTGCTTTTGCTAGTGGTACTTCCACTAGGTCCTGATGTCCCACTATTTCCATTCCCACTGAGTTGGCTGGTGTTTCCCGGAACTAAACTACTTGGACTCGGAAGACCTACTTTGCTAACATTGTCACAACTAACAGAGCGACTCAGGCCAGTTTTGCCCAAAGTTAGAGGTGGAGGTGGTTTCAATGGTACAGCTGGTGCAGTGCTGTTACTAGCACCTATTTTGGAACCTATTCCACCTTTAGATGATGTCGCCAGACCAGTCAAACCCACAGGCTTCTGGTTAGTTGATGAGGTAGCAGGTTTCCCACTGTTGTTTTGGGTTGCTGAACTCAATTTTGCTGTTGATGGACCAGCAGAGGAAGTTTTAGCTGCAAAAGCTGCCCATCCAGTTAGGCCACTAGTTACTGAAGAGGAAACACTGGTACTAGAAGAATTTCCTGAAATAGCCGTGGACGTCTAAAAAAAATAAGATAAATACTGCTTAAGAGTGAAATGTAATTAACACTTAATTTTATCTTTATAAATATATGATTAATTATACAAATAAATTTATATATATAAATATATATAAATAAATAACAGTTAATTGTTGGACTTTACATTACATTTATTTTATGTTACAAAAGTAATGACTTGGGGAAATTTAAATCACACCACCAAAATTAAGTTCTTATGAAACTGATCTGAAACAACACAAACAATAACATTTATCCATAGCTAATAGACCCTACCATTTCCAAAGCAGAAATTCTGGGATGTCACTTTCTTATTCTAATGATTCCAAAAAAGAAATATATGAAATTCCTTTTTGGGAATTGCTTTAAATTCACTTATAAGCTCATCAGAAAATCAGATTTAATGCTTTAACTTGTTTTTCACCAAAAAAAGGTATTATTTATTTCAGTAAAGTACCCTATTCTTTACACATTGCTCCAACTGGCTTGTGAATTATTTCAAAAATAGAATCCACTCTTAATGGACAAAAATGTTTGTGCCCAGGTCATTTAGAAAACATCTGAGATAAATAGATTCATTTGATAATTACTTACTGAGTGAATGTGTCAGATTCTGAATTCATTTTTTTAAAAAAATGTTCCAACTCCAATTTTGAGCAAATAACTCCTGCACTGCAAAATATATATGGAAATCTGTGTGTGTGTCTCTGTGTTTGTATGTATGTATATATAGTGTAATGTTAACTATTTGGAACTGTACAGCTCTGGTGATGTATTGAAAAGGTTTCATAACCTTATTTTCACAATTTGTTCATGTTTCCATTGAAACAACCATACAAGAGATCCCTGCTTCTGTATAAAGGATTTTATTAACTGCCTCATAAGCTACACAGTGACATTTTAAGCAGGCCTATCTTATTCCCAGATGAATTTCTTAAAGATATAACACCTTAGTTTCTCAAATTAACTTCCTTGGCCAGTCAAAAGCTAACAATGATACCAATGTCATTATACAAATAAGTACTGCTCTTATTCACATGAGGATAATTTTTTTTTAAACTTCATCAGGCAAAACTTTTTTTTCAAGTTAATTTTAAACTGAACTTCTCACTAGCACTCTTTCTACCTTTATATTCTTAAGATTCACAAAAGTGTTAAATTTACATATTGGTAAAATATTAAGTTTTACAAATAGTATTTTACTCAGAAATATGGCAATTACCATGCCTAAAATACATGCAGTTGTACTTCAGACCTGAACTCTGAGTCGATAAAAACATTGCTAGTTCTTACAAAGTAGCCTTCAATATTATCTGCATGTAAACACTTGCAGACTCCTTGCTGAGGATGGAGCCTGACACGGGGCTTAATCCCAGGATCCTAAGATCATGACCTGAGATGAAATCAAGACTTGGCCCTTAACTGACTGAGCCACCCAGGCACCCCTGCATGTAAACATTTTTAATCAATGTGAAAAGTAATGACGATAAAGTGCTGAGATATTTATAAGAGGAAGTCCAGGTTTTAGTTTACATACTCTAAAAACTAGGATTTTTTTTTTTTTTACAGTAACTATCTCATAAGATTATCCAGAGAAGATAAGCCACACATAAATTATAAATTCCTGGAGGAACACACACAGGTAATGAGAAAAAGTTAGTAAAGGAAGCAAAAGGATACAAGTGTAGTAAACTTTTAACTTTCTTTTTATGAAAGATCTAATTTTTTTCCTTTTCTATTAAACATAAAACTGTCTGCCATATGGCTAAATGATCTTTCAACAAACTTCACAGAAGAATATCCATCTGAAGTAATTAAAAAGACCAACACTTATGAAGTACAAACAGAAAGCAGATTTTGTATGTACAGCATTTTAGTCTAATGGCTTGCAGTTACTTGTATTGCCTTTCAACAGAATGACAGATGGCTTATCAGGGCACGAAAAAGTAAAATAATACAAACAATGGAAACCAAGAAATTTTTTAGCATTTCAGCATAGATAATAAATTTCTCAGCTATTTTTCAATTTTTATCTATTAATATTTTCTTGCCCATTATCCTAGTTAGAAAGCCATTTTTTAAATTATTTTTTTCCATTTGTTTTTTAATATGTGAAAGGACACAAATTTTTCCATAGTAAAAATGTATTCACTTTCATCATAAAAACACCAAGACTTCTAAATCAAAATAAACATGACAGCCAAGACCTTAATTTATTTTCCACAAAATGATTTCATGTTGGATTTCTTAAAATTATACTTTAGTAGTAACAAGTTGGTATAAAAATCTAGCTAAAAGTGATTTAAGTATAAAATACAGCAACTCTAATTACTTTCAATAAATTATTCTTCCTTCTATTCCAATTTGCTAAGTTTTTACATGGCAAATGCAGATATCCTTTAGATATTAACTTCCCTGGCAAAGTAAGTTTTAAAATGATCTGCAAATAAAATTATCAGTATCTTTCTCAAAGTACTTTATATTCATATATTTTTTTATTTGAGAGAGAGAGAGAGAGCAAGGGGAGTGGCAGAGGGAGAGGGAGAGTAAGACTCTAGATCAGACTCCCCACTGAGCACACAGCCCAATGCAGGGCTCATTCCTATGACCCTGAGATCATGACCTGAACTGAAATCAAGAGTTGGATGCTTAACCAACTGAGCCACTCAGGCATTCCTTTACATTCATATTCTTTATCATCACACCAAGGTTCTTGAACTTTGCTACTTAGAGTCAGTAGGACAGGGTAATACCTAGAATTTTCTGGGATCAACTTTTGAGAAATTGGGGCTAATATTTTCTAAAATCTTTAGTACTCTGCTTAAAACTGGAATGTGTAGTTCAGTAAAAATATTGTTTTTGTTATAAAATTAGTTTACAAAAATATTTTATTCCATGATACCAAAATACCAGATACTATATAGTGTGATTTCAAAGTTGTAAACCTAAGAACGAGAAAGGTGACGCTTTCAATATATAATATGGTCCCTTAGTATAAAAGATAGTACCATGAAAGTTCATGATAATAAAGGAAAAAAAATAAGATGAAGAAAACTTCTTCAATAGCCAATAAACAGAAAAAATGCTGCAAGGCCAATCAACACAAGTCATGTGAAGAGCAAAACTGTTGCTACTGAGGGCAGAGGTATTTAGAATTGAAAGAAAATTCCTGATTGGAGATACGTGTCTGACTACATGGAAATGATAAAGAATACAACCTTGGAATGCTTATAGATGATCTTTCCTAATTTTGATAAAAAGAGAAATAGCAGAGTTAGATATTAAACAATTACAGAAATGCTCCCTTTTTTTTTTAATATTTTTTTCTTTATTTATTTATGATAGTCACACAGAGAGAAAGAGAGGCAGAGACACAGGCAGAGGGAGAAGCAGGCTCCATACACCGGGAGCCCGACGTGGGATTCGATCCCAGGTCTCCAGGATCGCGCCCTGGGCCAAAGGCAGGTGCCAAACCACTGCGCCACCCAGGGATCCCAGAAATGCTCCCTTTCTAACTACTGGTAATAGTAATGCAGTCTTTTCCCAACATATGGCCATTTAGTATATAAAGTTCCTTATCAATATTTTTTTTCAAGTATTTTTTAGTCAACTAAATTAAAATCCAATCTTAGATAAAAATGAAATGTACTGTACCTTGACCTCTGTTCTCTTAAATGCTAGAAAAGTTGTCTCTTGTTTGAGTTTAGTTTCTGGTTTCTTAACCAATGGATCTTTGACAGCTGGAGCTACAGAAACAACTGTGGGTGCTGGTTTCTGTGGTGGTTTCTGAGTTTTCTGAGCCTGTAAAAATCAGTGGATTAGATACAAAATCTTAATTGAATGCACACACAAAAAAAATCTGTCACAGGACTCTTCATTGAATTGAAATACAGTTGAACATTTTTTTTAAAAAAAGATTTTATTTATTTGAGAGAGAGATGATCACTGGGTTTTCTTCTATATGTTGGCAAATTGAACACCAATAAAAAATAAATTTATTAAATAAATAAACAAACAAATAAATAAATGAGAGAGAGAGAGAGAGAGAGAGAGAGAGAGAAAGCACAAGAGGGGGGAGGATGGAGGGAGAAGCAGATTCCCTGCCCAGCAGGAAACCTGATTGTGGTACTTCATCTCAGAACTCCGGAATCATGACCTAAAGCCAAAGGCAGAGGCCCAACTGACTGAGCCAGCCAGGTGCCCCTACAGTTGAATATTTAAAAAATATTGTGGTGATACTGAAAATATAGATTCTTGGACAAATTATTTTTATCATCATCCTATGAATGGTTTTACAGATTTTATTCATTTCTAAACAGTAAAGGTAATATTAAGCTTTTAGAAATAATGCAGATTAAGTTGATTAAATATCATTCTAACAAGACAAATCAAATTGTTTCTTTAAAAAAAGGAAAATCACAAATTATTTGTAACCAGTTAGCTTCATTTGTAATGAAGTACATTTATTTATTATGGTTGGTCAAAGACTTAGAGGAGTTTTCTTCTTGATGTTCAGACACAAACCTCTAACAGAGGGTGAGTTAAAGAGGTGGTTCAGGTCAATTATATTATTTCAAATACAGAATGAAGATAAAAAACTATTAGTGATAAATGATGTATCTTTTTGAGGTTTTCCCACACTGCAGAAGAGGCATACTAAACCTTTTGAAAAAGTCCACAAATATAATTTTCTATGTTATCAAAGAGACTTCTGTATCTACACTTCCTTTATAAACATTTTAGGTTTTATTTTGACCAATAATTGATTTTTTCTTTATAACTTGGTAATTTATTAAATTCTCTTCTGAACTCTAATCATTTTTCAGTTTATTACTTAATGTTTTCCAGGTAAATAATTAACTATATAAACAGTATAGTGTAGTGTTTAAAAGCAGTTTTTAGAGTCAAATAGATATAGGATTAAAACCCAGCTCAACTACTTCCCTAGCTATGTTACCACAGAAAAATATGTAAATCTCTAAAATCTTCATTTTCTTTGTCTGCAAAATAGGGATAAGACTACCTGCTTTTAAGATGGGTTATGAGGATGCATTATGATTACATATGTGTCTAGTATAATGTCTGGCACATGTTGAGTGCTGACAGTAATAGTTTTTATTTATTCATCATCATTTATATAGGATAAGAAAACTGAATCTGGAAGAACCCCATGCATACTAGATGGGGAAAGATGCTCCCAGCCAGTCCATCTTTGACAATCTTCATATAACCATGCAGAACTATATCAGGAAATTCATTCATTCATTCATTCATTCATTCATCTATCTATCTATTTATATTTTATTTATTCATGCAAGACACACAGAGAGAGGTAGAGACATAGGCAGAGGGAGAAGCAGACTCCCCATGGAAGGCCTGAAGCAGAACTTGATCCCACAATCCTGGGATCCCACAATCTGAGCCAAAGGCATCTAGACACTCTACCACTAAGCCACCCAGGTGCTCCTATCAGGAAATTTATTTATAATCTGTTCCCATTTCTGGTAAATTCAATGCAGTCTTTTTGCCTGAACTTTCTTGCATAATCTTGTGCTACAGTTTGCTCTACTATATAATTTTGGCCTTTATGTTTCGATTAATCCCATTTTTTATATTACATGTCTTGTATATGAAAGTATAGCTACTTTCAAATATCACTTATAAAACAACATTCAGGTCAAGAATATAATTAGATATGCTAGAAGACTACCTGTGGTAAAATAACTCTTACCAGCAGGAAAAGAGGACCATCTTATCCTTTATTGCAAAACCATGTTATGAGAATGCAGCCCTCAGTAAATCAGAAATTCATGGTTCCATAACCATGGCTTTCAATCTTACACTTCCTTCAACCCACATCTACTATTCCAGATGTTAGACTCTGAAGACTGACCTAACTTATTCTTGGGTGACGGGCACTGGGGATTATTCTGTATGTTGGTAAATTGAACACCAATAAAAAATAAAAAAATAAAAAATAAAAATATTCTGGTGTTAGCAGATGAAGACTCCAACTACGCCCAGAAAGGGCCTTTGCCTCGATCATGTTTGGATCGTTTTCCACTTTTTCTACATCACCTAGCTATCTTATGAGTTGAGTACAAAATACCCGGAACCCTTAGTCCTTTGCTGATAATACTAGTTTCGGGAATGAGGATATTATCATTGACTTGGTGCTGCTCAACAAAGGTACTATAATTTTTCATTGGCTTACTGCTTCATACACTGCAGAATGTATGAAATTTCCCACTCAAGACAATAATTGCCAATATGAAAGCAATAAAAAATACCACATATTTCTAAATGCTGCTGAGTAGGTGTGTTATTAGCTTAGATTGAAAACCACTGCAGTAAGTCATAAGTCTCTGACTTAGTGCTGAGGCAAAACCCATTACCTGGTAAAGAGAACATTACAGAACTGAAGAATGATCTTGGAGCCTGTCACACACTATCACAACATTCTTAACTAGGTCTTCCCATAATAATGTGTACTGAGGAACTGCCCTAGTTGGAAAAATTAATGTGAAGAGAATGGGGATATAAGATGCTATTTATAGTATCTCTGAGATACCTTGAAGCAATAACCAACGCACATATCAGAACTGCACTGAAAGCAATTATAGGAAGAATGACTAAATTTAGCATCCACACTATTTCCAAATTCCTTTCTCTCATTAAATTTTGTGTTTACTGGATCCTAATCATCAGGCTCACTTCATATAATAACTTTTGTTATTTCTCTGAGTCTACTCTTAGTGAATTCTACTCATGTTTTAACATTAGTCATGGCTCTCCATTCAGTACTTTGACTCCTGGACATACAGATTGAACTTATTGACTATTTCTGGTACTAACCCACATTTCCTTCATTTACATACCTTAAGCATGGAACAGAAAGTAGGATGTATCCATTCCTAAGCTCTGCTGTGGTGCTATGCCAATAAATTAGACATGGTCTTACTGATAAATGAATTACACACGGAATTTGTAAAGCAGATAAAGAATAAAGGATATCCCAGATGAAGAAAAGCTGAGAAGCAAGAGATATGAAAACAGGAAAGTTCACCCCATATTCAGGAAATTATACACTTAGTCTGGCATGGCCAAAGTGTATGGGTGTATATGGTGAAGTGGTGAGACAGATGAATACAAAGACACACTTGGGTCAAAGAGAGAAGGTCCATATATTCGCCCTAATGAGTATAACCTCATTATATAAGTAACTGAGAACCATTGGGCATATTTAAGCAGATAAAATTAGACAAAAATTTTAGAGGAATAATTCTAATTGTTTTAATTGAAATGAGTAAAGTGGATTCAAAGGAAGCAAGGAGACTTTATTTTTTGTAATTTTTTGGAGCCCAATGCAGGGCTTGAACTCACCACTGTGAAATCAAGATCTGAGCTAAGATCAAGAATCAGATGTTTAACTGACTAAGCCACCCAGGCAATAGACAAGAAGTGGAACGGGGTAATAAGGGCAAAATGAACGGATTTAAGAATTGTCTAAGAGGTATAACTAGCAAATTTGGTAAACAAAGGGATATGGAATTAAGAGATGCATCAAAAATAATGTATCTAGTTTAGGCAACTGGGGGAAAAATTGAGTGGAGAAGAAAAATAATTTATTTTTAAAGTTACAGTAGGATATCTGGTCAGCTGCCAAAGTTCATTCCATAAAGGCTAGAACCATAAATATAGATTTGGTATAAACTGTCACAAAAAATGGAGGAGAATACACTTTGAAGAGAACAATGGTTACTTTACTGAGACTTACAATAAAATAACATTAAAAAAATCTTTGAAGATACACTAAAGAAAGATTACTCTCACAAATCACTTGTTTTTACTATTATCAATTCTTAGCGACCACTTCTGTCAATGCCCTAGAACGCACTATATTGCTCACCCATAATCATTTGGTTGAGGTCCTGGGAGACTAGCATAAGCAATAAAATAAATAAAAATCAGAGTGAGCCAGAAAAATTATACCTTGTCACAGAAATTCCCTGTCACAAATGAAAATATACATATTATTGAAATTTTACAACTTTTCATAGTAATAGGAACATTTCCTATTTCTGATTTAACTTATTGACAAGTAAAATAGGTACCTTGAATTTTTAGTTTTAAGTAAGTACTTCTGACTTTAAAAAGATGTATTTGGCCAGAAAAGTCTATGTAGAAATTTATTTAGTTAAGTGAAAACTCTTCTATCAAGAGACCCTAATCAAGGCTGGGGAGGAAGGAAAGGAGAAGTCATTAAAGTAAATAACAACTTCTTTATTTCTTTAAAGGAAAATGATGAAGTTCATTTATCTGCTTTTTAAATGAATAACAGTTACAAAAGTATCCAATAAAAGTGAAAACACATTTCAGTATGATGTAAAAGGCAGTTCCATTAGCAAGCCGTAAAAAGAGAAAGTACATTGGAAAATGAGATAAATGGTCACTCGAGGACAATGAAGACAGAATGAGGAATAAAGAAACACAGATGGAAAGACAGAGACACATATACAAATAATGCTGCTGTACATAGTTTGTGAATTTGAGGGTTTAAGCCCATTCAGAGATAGACATTTTCAATGTGTCCTTACCAGACTCACCAAAAACGAGGGCTTTGTATCTCACCATTTCCTAGTGTCTTATAGTCTAAATGTCTTAATGTCTTAATGTCGAAATGTTTATAAATACAGTGACATACTAGCAAGGAGTATTTGTATCTTGTGGGTTTCTAATCCTGTTTATGTTACAGTAAGCTAAAAGCTGAACAGAGAAAAATGGATACAACATGGTCTAGTCTTCAGGCATAGATATATAAATCATACATGTAGACTATACATACAAACATTTAAATCATCAGTATACGTTATTTCTTTCAATAGTTTAAATGTTCAAATTTTTATTTTGAAAAGCACCCATCAACAAAAAAAATGACATAGACCATTTAAAATAGAGAAAAAAAATGATTCCTACCATTCTTTTCATTTGTCTGGTACATCGGGCACAATACCACACAAGACGAGGGTCATTCACTTCCTTGTCTGTCACCTGGGGCTTATGGCAATCTTGGTGGTAGAGATTATGGCACTCCTGACACTCCACTAATTGATTACC
Source organism: Canis lupus familiaris (assembly GCF_011100685.1). NCBI lineage: Eukaryota > Metazoa > Chordata > Mammalia > Carnivora > Canidae > Canis > Canis lupus. The sequence continues at coordinate 13,366,482 of NC_049253.1, read as the reverse complement.
AGATGCCACTGTCATTTGCCTGAGGAAATATACCATCAAACATTGTACTTATTTGAATACAACAATTTAAAACTATTCTATGGTTGTTTTGTTAAGTGTGATAGGTAAAAGAGGATTAAAACCCCAGACAACCAAAGAGCAAAATAACAAACTCTATCATGTAGCTTACACAAGCATTCCATGCTCAAGCATCAAAGTAAGGTACGCTAGTAACTGAATTTGGCTATATTCTCCTAGCCATTTCTCATTGTAATTTTTTTCTTTCTCCCAGAAGGGAGCAGACTTTGGCTATTACTCCAACAGTCTCATAAAATTTTCCCTATCTTTCTATTAAATTCCTTTATATTTGTTATCTACATGTTGTTCTGTCTTCTTCATTAATATATAAGTTCATTAAAAATAAGCTGCCTATATATTTAAATTGACTTACATATGAAAATAGAAATAGGACCTAATTATCTACAGTGTTTGGCATATTACCTTGCAGATATGGGTATTCAATAAATACATGTGTTATCAAGTGAATAGAATGTAGCAATATGTATATCAAGAAAACATAAATTCTAACAGCACAAAAAAGCATTCACCACAGCCTTAGACTGTCATAAGTCTCCAAATGGGGGGTTAAAGTTACTAGTTCTCTCTCCATTATCTTACCATTCATTTATTTAAAAAATACAAACTTTATGGTAGATAAAGGTTGAAATAATTATATGTGTAAACAATGAAGCTGTAACGAATGATTCAGAAGTACATTAGCTCATTCTCTGTATGGTTCATAAAAGCTTATAGTTATTTACTCAGTCCCAGTGCACTTGAATGTAACATTTTCATGACAAAACAGCAACAAAGATGGTAATCCTTTTGGTTGTGCCAGGAAGTACAAGCCATTAACAATTAAAAATATAGCCTCTGGCATCAAGCAGTTTAAAATTCAGCTTTTCTGATTTTTGCAATTCATCTTCTAATGAGAAAAATTATCCATGTTTTTGTAATTATGTATCCATGTTTTAAAACAATGCCCAGAATAACCCACACAATCCATTAATTTCTTTTCCATTACTTGTAGGAAAAGATGTTGAGTGTTTAGAAAACATGCAACTGTCTATTTTATAAGTACTATCAACAATTCAAAGAAAAAAGCAACACAGACTTCTTAAAAAGAACAGAATTAAATCTGTTGAACAGACTCTTCTTCGTTAAATAAAGCAATAATTGCTTTCCCTCTAGAACCCAAGAATGCAGGAACTGTTACTATGACACAATAAAGATGCCACAGTGAGGAAAAATATTTGACAATTTTCAAGATGCTAAATTGCTACGTAGGCATCTTATAGAGAATAATCTACTTATTTCCTATCCACCTCCAAATTATAAAAACAAAATATAAACACCGAACAATTGATCTGATTTTTTTCCTCCTGTTTGCTCTTTACAAAAACAAACGAATCTTTCCACGGAAAGGTACAACTTACCTACAAACAACACAGGCCAATCCCATCTCCATGGCAAAATCATCAGCACTAGTCTCCTCAAAACTGGAAAGGTCAGCCATAGCTAAATCCTTGCTAGTTTGGACGGTAATGGGAGAAGACCTTGTCTCTGGTTTCTCCAATCTAGGTTTCTTTGGAATATCAACGCCTTCTGTGATATCTGATTTCATCTATTAAAAGCACACAATCAGAAAGTAACATGTTAGAATAAACCTTAAATCATGGAGAGATGGATAAGATAGACAAAGTATGATGACCAAGTCCACTTGCTAGATATTTTGACCTAAGGGACAGTCATAAACACCAAAGATCTGCAGAAGATTTATAGTAAATTCATAATCAATACATTATAAGAAACTAGCAAGGTAGAAATAAAAAAATCAAAACATTTTAGTATGTATCTGTATTTGTCTTTGTATTCTTTTATTCATTAAAGAATTCTTGAAGTTCAATGCACTTATATGGCCTTTTCCCCCCTTCATCATATGCTTTGAAATGAGAAGCCCCAGCATTAATAAAGCTATCATAAGTCTACTTTTTATTTTAAATATTTTAAATTATAAACTACTGATATTGGCAGTGCCTGGGTGGCTCAGTCGGTTAAACTATCTGCCTTTGGCTCAGGTCATGATCCTGGGGTCCTGGGATTGAGTCCCACGTCGAGCTCCCTGCTAGTGGGGAGTGTGCTTGTCTCTCTGCCCTCCCTCCCTCCTAGTTCTCTGTCTCTGTCTCTCTCTTACTCATTATAAATAAATAAAATCTTAAACTACTCATATTTGAAATATATTGAAAAGAAGTGAATAACAAACCATCTACCGTCATCCAGACACTGCCCTATTTGCTTCAAAGCAAATTCTGGCTCCTCTCTTTAAGATATAAATGTTACAGACATACCTGTCAGATTGGCAACAATGAAAAAGTCTGATAAGACATGGAGAATTTGCAATTCTTATACTTTATTGGCAAGTGTATAAATTTAGTATATGCACTTTGGATAGCAATTTGGCAATGTCTAGTAATACTGAAGATGTTACTATCCTATTACATCTTTTTATACGTACACATTCTATAGAAATCATGTGCTCAAAGAATTTACCTTTAAAGCAGCTTACTGAAGCTCCATTGTAATAGAAAAAAAGGAGAAATAACCTAACTGCTCATCAGTAGGGAAATGGATAAACTGATTTATTCATTAAATAACTATTATATGGTAACTGAAAGACTCATATCTTCATATATCAGCACAGGTGAATTTCAAAAGCACATTTCCTGAGGTGAAAAAGTTGCCAAAAGATATACATGTGTACCTGTATGATACCATTTATATAAACTTAAAAGCACAGAAAACAATACTATATGATTTATGAATAACCAATATTAAGAAAAAGTATGAAAGCATATGAGACTAATATACTGCATCTTAAGGCAAGCAATATCAAAATTTTTAATGTATTTTTTACTAAGTGCTAAAATCTTAATAACTAACTATGTGCAAAAATCATTCAAAATAGGCAATCCAAGAATTATCTGTATCTCTGTTAAGGTACACACCATCCTATAACAAATTTCATGTTTAGAAATTTACATCTTGGGATCCCTGGGTGGCGCAGCGGTTTGGCGCCTGCCTTTGGCCCAGGGCGCGATCCTGGAGACCCGGGATCGAATCCCACATCGGGCTCCCGGTGCATGGAGCCTGCTTCTCCCTCTGCCTGTGTCTCTGCCTCATTCTCTCTCTCTCTGTGACTATCACAAATAAATAAAAATAAAAAAAATAAAAAAAAAAGAACTTTAAAAAAAAAAAAAAAAAAAAAAAAAAAAAGAAATTTACATCTTTATTTTCTCCTGTTTTTTCTCAATAACTATCTCATCTAGAATATTTAAGTTATGGATTAAAGTTAATGCTTGAAATTAGCACATCCCCTAGAGCTCAAATATGTATTGAAATGACTTCAGTAAATGGTTAAATGTTTCTAAATTTTACTCACTTTTCAAAAAAATAACATCTATAATTATCAAAATATATTTACTGAATAGTTATTATGTACTTTACCTACTATTATGCAAAAGAAGTGAGCACAGAAAGAAACAATGTTCCTGTCTATAAGCACAAGTGATTAACTCCTTTTAAAGTCAGATTAAATTAATTCTTACTTTTTCAGCTGGTCTCTTTTCAGCTTCTTTCTTTACTTTTTCAGTTGTGAGGGCCTTGCCATTATTATTACCAGAAGGAAGACTGGATGACGTTTTGGGCTCTTGCTTAACAGAAATAGCTTTTGTGCTTGAAATTTTGGGTGGCTCCACATCCTAAAAAATGGAAAGAATAAAAAAAAAAGGAGGTCTGCAATCAAATGTTCTAACAAACTGTAAAAAGCGGATCATAAATGTAAATAATTTTCAGTTAAAAATTAAGATATGTTTTGACCAATGTAACATCCATTTCTTTAAAAGATTTATTGAGAAATACCTGATATACAAACTGTATCTATTAAAGTGTAAAACTGGTAATTTTCACATGAAACTATCACTACAACCTATATAATGAATATAACCACCATCCCCCAAAGTTTCCCTGTGGCTTGCTATAATTACTCTTAGAGGTGTACATCCTAGAGAAACTATGTCTCCCTCCATCCTCAGGCAACCACTAACCTGCTTTCTGTAACCATAAATTAGTTTACATTTCCTAGAAATTTATATGAACAGAATCATATGGTATATACTCTTTTTCTAACTTCTTTCACTTAGCCTAGTGACTCAGGTTATTGAGTATATCAACAGTTCATTCCTTATATTACTGAATAATATTCTACTGGATGGACATACCAATTGTTTATTATCTATTGGATATTTATGGTGGATATTTGTTTATAGTTTGGGGCTATTACAAATAAAGCTATTATGACCATTCAGGCACAAATCTTTGGACATTCACTTTCATTTCTCTAGAATTAATGTCTAGGAGCAAAATGGCTGAATCATATGGTAGGTATATGTTTAACTTTTTAAGAAACTCCCAAACCATTTTTCAAAGTGGTACCATTTTACATTTCCACCAGGAGTATATGAGAATCCCAGTTCCTCTGCATCCTCATCAACATCGGTAATGATTTAATCTTTTTAATTTTAGACATTCTATTTGGTATATAGTGGTATATCACTGTGAACTTCCATTTTCCTAACATCTAATGATGTTGAACAGGTTTTAAAGTGCTTATCTGCCATACATATATATGTCTTCTTTGGTAAAATGCTCATTAAAACTTTTAAAAAAATAGAGTTGTTTGTTTTTTTCTGACCCTAAAATGTTCTTCATAGGTTCCAGATATAAATCCTTTATCAGACACTAGATTTACAAATATTTTCAGTCTCTGGCTCATCTTTTCACCCTTGTTCTTATATTACCACTTTGTTGATATTTATACTTGCTATCTACTGCTAATAGTATAAAAAGTTTATGTATATGATAGGTCCTTGGAATCACCCTGTAAAAGAGGAGGGCATTTCCTCCCATTCTAAATAAATCAGAACATCTGAGAGCAGTCTGCTTTTCTGTGATAACACATAAATGTATAAAAATACAGGAATGATATACATTAGCTTCAGAACAGTGGTAATCTCTGAGGAGGAAGAAATGGAGAGGGGGGAAAAAGAATGGGGTTACAAAGGGAGAAGAAATGTGTGAGAAATATCAGAAAGGGAGACAGAACATAAAGACTCCTAACTCTGGGAAACGAACTAGGGGTGGTGGAAGGGGAGGAGGGCGGGGGGTGGGGGTGAATGGGTGACGGGCACTGAGGGGGGCACTTGACGGGATGAGCACTGGGTGTTATTCTGTATGTTGGTAAATTGAACACCAATAAAAAATAAATTTATTAAAAAAAAAGAATGGGGTTATAGACTCATTGGTAGCTACTTGATTTACTGTGCTGATTGTCTAGACCAAGTGCTGGAAAACTGAGGCCTAGAGGCCAAATCTGGCCTATTGCCTGGTTTTTATAAAGTTACATTAGAATACAGCAATACTCATTTATTTATGTATTGCCTATGGCAATTTCATGCTACCATGGCAAAATCAGATTGTCCTAACAGAGACCATCAGCCCACAGAACCTGAAACATTTACTATTTGATTCTTTACAGAAAGTTTGGTGACCACTTGTGTAGACATGGGAAAATGATGGAAAAAATGTTGGTAATGTAGATTAAACTTAAAAGTGTATCATGTCTATAACATAAAAAACTAAAAAACAATCTTGCAGGATTTGAAAACTATTACCGAATTCAGCAAAAGAGTTACAAGTCTTGATGGATGAGTTAAGTTCTAAGTTCATTATTTCTTTTTCTTTTCTCTTCTTTTCTTTCTTTCTTTTTCTTTCTTTCTTTCTTTCTTTCTTTCTTTCTTTCTTTCTTTCTTTCTTTCTTTCTTTCTTTCTTTCTTTCTTCTTTCTCCTTCCTTCTTCCTTCTTTCCTTCTTTTTCTTTCCTTCCTTCCTTTCTTTCTTTTCTCTCTCTCTCTCTCTCTCTCTCTCTTTCTTTTTCTTTTTTAATAAGCAGACTCCATGCTCAGCACAGAGCCCAACTCGAGGCTTGAACTCACAATCCTGAGATCAAGACCTGAGCTGAGATCAAGAGTTGACCTTGATCAATGCTTAACTGACTAAGCCACACAGGTGGCTCTCAGTTCATTCAGATTCAACTTATTCAATGATGCAAATGAAAATATCAACCAATTTTTATGTTGAAACTTTATTTAGTGAGTTGTTAATATTTGTAAGCATACCACTGCCTCCAAGTGATTTTTACTCTAGAGATAGAAATGGGACAGCTAAAGGCTACAATTAAGTGAATCTATACCTTTTAAGTACCTAACAGAGTATTTTCTCTTAAGTTGATCAAAAGTAACTCCAGTTAGAAATCTAAGGACAGGAAGCTTTTTAATTAAACTTCTTGTGTACTTTAACAGATGAACTTCCTTCTGTTTTAGAATCTCAAAATACAGTATTGTTTCTTTAGTAATAATAATTTTTTCTTGTTGAGATAGTATCAATATCCAGAGCAGAATGAACTTACTAGTGTATTGTGTGGAGTTGTATAATTTGGTGAGTTGGAACTCCTTGAACCTACCAGAATGAGGATGGTAGAAGAAATAATGACACATTGGCTCTACTATTCAAAAGACAGTAAAAAGGCTTGAGAATACAAGAGCTTGTGTTGAAAGGAGACTGGGGGCAAAATACCACTGTTTACTTGGGCACTGGGTCTGGGATTTGGCTGCTGAATCTGGGATCTGGGCCTGTCTTTAGCTTGAGATTGGGGATTAGACTGAGCTAGTGATGTAGTTGTTTTCCCTTTCTCAGTTTGGTATGTAGGTCCAAGACCTGGGTAACTTGGAGTTTCAGGGCTCTAGAGCTTTAGAAAGGTCTGAAAGAATGTATTATGCATTATAGAATATAGTAAAAGCTGCCATTCATGAAAAGCCTATTATGTACCAGGGAGATACTATACTAAGTGACTTACATACTTTATGTTCTGTTAATTTTCACAATTTTGCAAGGTAATTCTTATTATCCCCATTCTACTAATATAGAAAATAGGGGCTGGCTGAAAAAAAGTTACTATGCACCTCAGTTTTAAAGATTTTATTTATTTATTGGGAGAGAGAGAGAGCATGAACAGGGGTAAGGGCGGAGTGACAAGCAGATTCTCTACTGAGCAGGGAACCCTACGTGGGGCTTGATCCCAGGACCCTGAGATCATGACCTGAGCCAAAGTCAGACACTTAAATGACTGAACCACTCAGACACCCATCAGTTTCCTTATTTTTAAAAATAAATAATACTATCTTAAAGAATCATTATCACAGTTAAAATTAATTATACACATACACCAGGCAGAAAAGTGCCTGAAACACAATAAATGTTCAGGATATAGCATCTACTACCACACAACTAATAAGAGGCAAGCTGGGATTTAAAACAGGTTTGGGTACAAAATGTTTCTTCTTTTCTTTTTTTTTTTTTTAGAGAATTTTTTAAAAATTTTATTTAAATTCAATTTGTCAGCATAGAGTACCAAAATGTATATTCTTTTCACATAAAGCTTTGTTACTATCAAAATTGAAGCCACATAGTTCTCACAATTTATCCACACATCCTTTTTCCCTTAAATTATCCTACCCATATCCAATTCACTTCATTGCAAAATCCCTGTCCTTTCACTTCATGATTTTTGCCCACAAAACATTAAAGGATAATTATAAGTTATAGTTTCAGCCAGTTGCTTAAAAAATGTTTTGATCCTAAAGAATTAGAAATTAAATCAAATAAAAAAAAATAAGTAAATAAGTGGGTTTCTCTACACAAAAACTAGTAGAAGAGAATATCCCTCCCACCCAGCTAACTTTTCTATGTAGTGTAACAGTTCTCTGAAAGCATGAAGGAAGAAAAGAACACTAAACAATATAATTCCTTCAACCCTTAAGGAAAGATTATTTTGGCCAGGAGACTGTTTTGAGATGGTCTAAATATTAATACTATTCTACTATTGGCCTTACAAAACTCACCCCCCAAGTTTTTTATTCATGTAGGTACCTTTTGAGATGGACGATAACTTGAATCAATGCCTCGAGCCAATGATTCATCAAGCAGTGCCTTGAGCTTTTCAGCAGAATCCTTACTCTTTGAATGTAAGAAGCCTAGTGCTTTCAAAAAAATGGGATCAAGTTCCAAGTTCACGGTAGCAGCCATTGCAAACACCTGAAGAAAAAAGGGGAGGGGGGAATTAAAGACAATGAACAGTTATCTATTTTATTCTTTTATTTATAATAGGCAATATTGTGCCCAAGATACAAAATATGAAATGTCTAAAAGGTTATTACAGGAAAAAAGTAAATGTCTTTGTTTTCCCTACCAAATTCTTTTTCCCCGAAGCAAGAACATGATCAGTTTTGTAGGTATTCATATCCATGGCTAAATTTTAAATCCAGATAAACTCTTCCCTGCCACAGAGCCCCCTCCTGTTTTAAAATATACACTTAGAGTTCAGTATACAGGAATTTGATGTGTTTAGGTCTAGCTGACATCAAAATTTCTTCTCTCAAACCTGATTTCCACTGCCAAAAAAAGAAAAAAAAAATTGGTGGGGATGAGGTATCACAGAAGGGCAATGGTTAGAGGAAGCACCAAGTGATGAGCTATAAAGGTCACTGCTACAGCTTTAATTTCAACTATGTATTTTTTTAATCTCCTTAGTCCTCAGCTCCAAACTTGAATGCCTCAGAAAACATTCTAATGATAATCTTATTGGATCACACTTAGATTGTGGTATCTCGTGCATTAACCTATTTTTAGCAAGGTTTCTGAGGAATGGTACCATAACTACTATAAATTATAAATAAAATTATACATATATATTTATATATATGATATAAAATCTCCCCATAGGACCTATGGTAATGCTCTGTGTCATTAGAAGCTTGAAATATAGTGAAGATGTACATCAAAGGCTTATGAAATTCCTTAAAAACAAAACAAAACATTAAAAAGTTTTGTTTTCAGTTAATACCAATGCTATCGTGTGATTCTACTTCTTGTGTCACTTTTTCAAATACTTCTCCAGGCAAGGAATTATTAAAATAAAAGTGTATACTTTGTGTTCAATCCTTTGATCAATATTCTAGGGCTTGAAGTTGTCTTCTATCCTTCAGGTTAATATTGTAATAATGCAACACACTTGCACTGTTAGAGTTATGGATCTGTCAGCAAATTCCACAGTAATCTCTCATTTTCAGGGGTTTATAAAGCCATTAAAACTTGCTGTAGGTTGAATCTTGGCATATGAAAGTTCCGACTGAAAATGAATTTTGTTGTTCCTTACCCTTCTACTTCTCCCCAATTCCTCTACAACTTTGACAGGAAATACACACACATACACACACACACTGACACTCTTACGCTTTTTTTTTTTTTTTTAAAGTTTTCAAGAAAGTATTAGCTACCTATCTGATAGCCTCAGAATAATTGTCAAATTCTGTGCTCTACTAAAATATTTGAATCATTCATGAATCCAAAAGCCAATACTAAAAGAAAAATAACCTATCTCAAATAGCTGTACTAGTAATTTAATGAAAATCGAGACACAACCTCTGTCACTTCTTAAAATTGTATTATTCTATACATCACATATAGATAATAGGTACAGAAAGGTTATTTTTAAATTTACTCAGGTATAGGCTGGTCACTATACATATTCTCAGGAGAAAACAATTCCCCACTAAAATGTCCATGATGAAAAGAATAAACCTGCCATTCCTCCTGAGTGCTCAAGGGGAATACAGCCTAATTTTTTTATTGGCCTAACTTTTTATGGCTAAAGACCATAGTGTTTACTCACCCAGAACAATGTGTTTTATGAGGCTGACCAAAGGGTTAATACTTAGAAGACTCCCTTTAATATGCTAGAAAAATCATTACTTGAAATTCTATGCTGACAACCAGAAGTGTTTACTGTTATGTATTTCCATAATCACATACAAAAGGTTTGCATTACAGATTAGGTGACAAGAGTCAGCATGTAGATTATAAAACTATAGAAGTAGTATCATCACACTAACATTCCAATTGGAACCTTTGAGTCAGTTCTTTTTATACAACCCTGCAATTATAAACCTGAACACGATTTGTACCCATGTCCTAAATTACTAACATGTCCCTCCAACCCAGTGGTTTTCATAATGGAATATACAGGAAGAAAAATGTGAGAATTTTTAATTAAAAAAATAAGCTTTTAGTATGCAGAATGATAGTAGTATATGCATATAATTGGTAACTAACATATATATGAAGTATGCTCAATTTTATACACATGGAATAATGAAACAAGTTTGAAGGCCACTGCTTTTGTCTATCTAGCAACTTCTAGTTTCCCTTTCCCTATTATGTATACATCAAGGCTGCTTTATGGTACATACTACCTTTCCCTTGAGAAGCCACCCAGTACTATCAGCTCAGATCTTCTCTCGCTCCCCACATTAACTTCATTGCTAGCTGCCCATCATCTTCTAGCCCCCAATCATTACCAATATATTCCCCTATTTTTCTACTTTTTTTCTCAAGCGCTCCTTCTATCCTTTTACCTTTGCTATTTCCCCTTGACATCACCTTTTTACCACCATCTCCCAAATGGTGTTCCTTTAACTTTGTATTGAAAGAGCAAAGAGGTCTATGGAGACTTAATTCCATACTGCTGTTTTTGGAAAAACATTCCATGACCACCATTCATCATCATCTTTCCTTGAAATATACACCTGCACCTTCAAAGTTGCTAAGTATGGAATCATGCTCATTTTCTTCCTCTTCCCTATCTTCATATTTGGCAATGCTAAAATTGCATCTATATTGATGATCTTCTCTAGCTTCTTGCACTCAGTTTACTTGGATCTTCAGCCCTCCAGGAGCTTCATCTTCAGCCACTGAAACCTGAAACTAGCTACAACTATTCTCCTTTTTGACTATAATCTTCCATCATTCTATCTCTTCCACTCTTCTGATCCAGAAGCCTCTTCAGGGTACCAGGTCAACCCTCCTTTTGGGTTTTTTGTTTGGTTGGTTTTTTGCCCCATTTCTTTCTTCCCATTCCACCTGCACTTTGAATTTATAGAAGCCTCCAGTTCCTTGTTCCCCCTGCTTTGTCCAATAATGGTACCTCCTTGCTCCAAGTCTTTCCTTCATCACAGAGAAAACAGTAGTTGGGCCTAAAATACAACATTCATAGTTATGTGTTTTATTCTTTATATTTTAGTTTTCTATTTTACCTTCCCTTCACCCTTTTTCTATTGTCTTCTCTGGTTTCTATTCTCCTTTTTTACTGGCAAATGCACACATAATAAAATTTATTTTTCATCTATTGATATCCTCAAAGAGGTCAGCAACTAATTTATCAAATATCTCCTTTATTATTTCCAAAAATATTTCTCTGGAGTTACACCAAACGCTATTACTTTTATACAATTCCTTCCCTGTATATTCCAAAATCCATGATCAAAACAGACTGGAAAAAAGCCATATCACTCTTACTGAAGATCAGAATTCAAAAAAAAAACGTCCTGTGTGTGTGTATTAATATACATATGTATATAGATATAGACACATGAAAGAAACTTAATTCTTTAAATGTAGGTTTAATTTAAAATCTAGGTATTGCTTTAAAAAAAAAGTCAGAAAATTAGCAATTACTGTTTTAAAAATGCCAATGACCTAGGAATATGGTAGTAGTGGTACTGGTAGGAATGAATTCTTAGCTCACAGTAGGAATAATCTATGGCAAATGCTTATAACACAGAAATTTCCAACTAATAAACAATGATCTCTTTTCTCCATCTCTTTTTCCTTATTGATTTATTTTCAGTCTGTCATTTTACTTCTCTTCCAGCACATATTCCAAGGTCCAGCCTTTCAAAGACTCTCTTTCCTAAGCACCCTTGTTCTACAGTCCTATGGTTTCATCTACTCTGTAGCCAACCATCCTGCTATTTACCTTCTCCCTGACTGCACCCAAACTAAGTGCAGAGGAGAGGAATACACACACTGTATCTTCAGACTCACCAGTCTTCTCTAAGCACTCTACACAGATTAGCAATCTTGTCATGCTTCTCTTGTCAACTCACTTCCCTACTTTTTGCCAAGACCAGTTACACTTTCCATTTTCCTTGAAACTGCTACCCTATCTCAGCAGATGTATTAGCGGACTTCACAGAGAAAACAGAAGCTGTCAGAGAGACACTAAATCATCTACTAACTTATCTGTACCTATCCTTTCCTTTCCCCACCTGATAAATGAAAAGGTGGCTCTCCATGTACTACTACCTGTACCTGGATCCTACCTTTTCCTTCTCTGGACCCTGCACTGTGGACCCTGGACCCTGCACTGGACCCTGCACTGTGGATTATTTACTAGGACCTTGCACTGTGGATTATTTACTAGGACTTCTCTACAGCCCACCTGGACCCTGCACTGTGGATTATTTACTAGGACTTCTCTACAGCCCACCATCACAACCCCTTTCTACCAGCATCTTTTCATTAACATTTAAATATATTCAAGCCTCTTGTACCCTGTCTTCTTCATTTTATACCAAAACTTCCTCAGATAGTCATTCTCATTCTATGTTCCCTTTCTTCATTCTTCTATTTATGCTGCATTTCCTGCAATTTGGCCTTTGTCCTATCATTCCATGTTCTTACCAAAGTATTCATAGCTTTAGATAAATATAATAAATCTTGTTTTCTCCTCCTACTTTTTTCTTAGTCTTTTTGTAGGTTCCTATTCCACTTCAACTTAAATAAGTTCCTCAAGATTAGGTTCTGGGTCTCTTTTTGTCTCACTCTGCATGTGATACCTGGATCAGCAGCACAGACATTACCTAGGAAACTGTTGGAAATGCAAACTCTTGGTCTCTACCATGAGATCAACTGAAGAAGAAACTCTGGGAGTGGGTCCAGAATCTATATTAAACCTTCTAGCTGATTCTGATCCACTGTAAAGTTTGAGAATTACTGCCCTAGACAATTTTATCTAGACCCTTTTGCCACTGATTATAAATTTATTTCACCAGCCCATCCATCTCTCCCAAGATCCAACTGCCAGCTTGACTATGCTGTCTCACTGGTGCCTCCTATTCAACATGTGCCTAATGGAGCCACTCATAACCTCTTTGTCTCCAATCAGATCTCTTAGGATTCCCTTTCTCAAATGATACTCACCCCATTGCTCCAGCCAGAATCTGAGTATCCACTTGAACTTCTCCTACTTCATCCCCCCACCCAGCCCAAGTATTCAATCACCAAACCGCCTAAATATATCTCAAATTAATCCGCCTTTTTATTTTTTTATTTTTTTAATTTTTTATTTATTTATGATAGTCACACAGAGAGAGAGACAGAGAGAGGCAGAGACACAGGCAGAGGGAGAAGCAGGCTCCATGCACCGGGAGCCTGACGTGGGATTCGATCCCAGGTCTCCAGGATCGCGCCCTGGGCCAAAGGCAGGTGCTAAACCGCTGAGCCACCCAGGGATCCCTTCTTTTCTTTTTTTTAATTGACATTTTTATGTGTATTTTATTTTTTATTATTTTTTTGTTTTTTATTGGTGTTCAATTTACCAACATATAGAATAACACCCAGTACTCATCCCATCAAGTGCCCCCCTCAGTGCCCGTCACCCAGTCACCCCCCACCCCCCCACCTACCTCCCTTTCTACCACCCCTTGTTCATGTCCCAGAGTTAGGAGTTTCTCATGTTCTGTCTCCCTTTCTGGTATTTCTCACTCATTTTTTCTCCTTTCCCCTTTATTCCCTTTCACTATTTTTTATATTCCCCAAATGAATGAGACCATATAATGTTTGTCCTTCTCCAATTGACTTACTTCACTCAGCATAATACCCTGCAGTTCCATCCACGTCGAAGCAAATGGTGGGTATTTGTCGTTTCTAATGGCTGAGTAATATGCCTTTTTTAAACCTTACTACCACCACCCTAAACCAAGCTACCATCATCCATTGTCTGGCCTGCCATAATAGCTTAATCAGTCTTCCCACAACCACTTTTGTCCCCCTCCTTGTCCCCATCTTTCTATATCACTCACTTGGTGAAAATGTTCTTTTCACCTCTCTCTGTCCAGAGGTTAAAGAACAACATCCTTAACAAAGTTTCTAATGCCCTACAAGATCTGGTAATACTTGCAAAGTAGTTACAAGAGTATCTAGCACAGAGTACACATTCATTAAATGTTACTAAGTATCTCAGGCTATTCCCACTCTCTGTTGTAGCCACATAACTTAGTTCAAGTCTGTCAACCTCCCATACTTACTCTTTCTTCCCTCAGCACTTCAGTAAAAAGTGTCCCATCTTACTCACCCTTCATATCTTTTTTTTTTTTCACATTTCCCCCAACAAAACAAGAAGTCTTACTGTTACATGGTACCCAAACATCCTGCACTTATTTGTAATCGTAACTACACTGCTAATTATGTGAACAGATCTTTCTCACTAGAATGTAAATTCCATGACAACCAGCACTGGATTGATTTTCCTATTCCTGTTAGCTATGTGCGTAGCAGAATGCCTGGCAGGTAGCAGGTATTCATTAAATGCTGGCCAAGTGAACACATACTATTCACTTCTTCAGTTAAAAACTTTCTCCTTGATTTCTATTACATTTAGCTTTTCTGGTTTTTCCTCTTCTATCTCTTGACAACTCTTACTCTGGTTTATCCTCAGCTCTGTCACTCTTGGTATTATCCAAGTATCTGTCTTTATCTTCTTTAGTTCTGCTTCCAATTTCTTCCTTGGTTATCTTCTATAGATCATGTTTTTAACTACCATCTCTAGGCAGATGATTTCATTTTTATCACCACACCAATCTCACTTAGGCTCAAATCCCACATTTCCAATTGCTTAGTAGATATGTCTACCTGGTTGCCCTAATGGTATCTCAAATTCAGTTATGGCTAAAATTGAGATTATGAATACTTTCTCCCAAAAGTTTGTCCTGTACTTTTTCAATGAATGACACAACTCTCTGCTAATCTAGTCTGAGGCCTAAATCCTTCCCTCACTAAATCCTCTCTTATTCTGTATAACCAAAAAATCAGTAGGCCTTCCCTATGGTACTTTGCAACATTCCTCACATTTGTTCCATTTTTCACTTCCACTGCTACTACTCCAATTCATGTCTTTTAAGTTTTGTGGTATAGCAGTAATGTAGCTATTCTCCTTGACTTCAGCACTACAGCTATACTCATGTTCCCAAAACACATTTCTTCTTTCTTTTTCATTTTCTTCCTCAAAAATTAAAACTTCCTGGGATGCCTAGGGGGCTCTGTGGTTGAGTGTCTGTCTTTGGCTCAGGGCGTGATCCCGCGATCTGAGATCAAGTCCCACACTGGGCTCCTTGCAAACCTGCTTCTCCCTCTGCCTAGGTCTCTCTTGTCTCTCAAGAATGAATAAAATCTTCAAAAAAATTAAAACTTCCTACTGTCTTCAAAATAAAGCCCAATTCTGAAAAGACTCTCACTGGCACAAAAACTTAATTCTTATACAGAAGAGCCATTCGCTTGTCTTGACACCTCTGCTTATTTTTTCTCTGTCCGGGAAGCTTTTTACCCATTTTTTAGATGTCTAAATTTTATGTTCAAATATTATTTCTCATGTGGATTCTTCACTGCTGGTGTGTCCTTATCCATCCCAAACACTACTAAAAATCTCTCCCTCCCAGGATACATCATACTGCTTTCTGGTGGTACTAGGACTTTCTACCTTGAGCCATACTTTTGTTGTTGTTTTGCACAAGAGTTATATTCCCTATAAAACTATTGAGTACTTTAAGGGAGGAGATTCTACATTTCTTTTTTACTATCACATGGCTACCTTGCAAAGTACCATAAA
This sequence comes from Canis lupus familiaris, assembly GCF_011100685.1. NCBI lineage: Eukaryota > Metazoa > Chordata > Mammalia > Carnivora > Canidae > Canis > Canis lupus. The sequence goes on along the minus strand of NC_049253.1, from coordinate 13,350,549 downwards.
ATAACAGCTATTAGAATTATTAGGGATCAAAGTAAAGTGTAATGGTCTTTTCCCTCCTACACAATTCTAACCAATTTACAAAGTCCCTTTGCAAAGAGCAGTAAGAAACGCAAACCCATCTTCCCTGTACCTCCTGCGCCTCCACCAAACCTCTCAAACATCAAAAAAGCAACAGTAAAAGAAACATAAACAAAAGTCACCTCTTTGATGACTAGAGACTTGTACAATGTTCCTCTCTGCAGTACTCACTCTCTTCCCAATCCTTTACCTGGCTTTACCTTCATTAATTACACTGGACTGTAACTTCATGAGGGCAAGAAACTTATTTTATTCAGTTATGTATCTAGGGTTCGAAACTTAGCCTCTCAAAAATATTTACTGAGTGAATGAACTAGGTTTTATTTAAAAATCACTTTCTGGGGCTTCTGTGATCTTTCCCACCGAAACTGGATATTCACAATGCTTTCCCCAAATCCCCAATTTCTCATTCTACATGCTAATCTTTTTTTTTAAAAAAACAGTCCGGAGTTGGGACACCTGCGTGGCTCAGGGGTTGAGCATCTGCCTTTGGCTCAGGTTGTGACCCCGGGGGTCCTGGGATGGAGTCCCCGCATGGGGCTCCGCGCAGGGAGCCTGCTTCTCCCTCTGCCGGTGTCTCTGCCTCTCTCTGTGTGAATATATAAATAAAATCTAAAAAAAAAAAAAAAAAGTCCAGAGTTGATCATCTGCACGTGCAAGGACACAAGATAAAGGAAACCACCTATTCACACCGAGTGCAATATTAGGGTTGCCATCTCCTACCAGCTCTAGCAAGCTTTGCCCTTTCATGTCTTTGGAAGCTCTTGCAAAAACAGCCTTTTTTAAAAAAAAGATTAAAAAAAAAATCTTTTAAAGCTGCTGCCCGTTTCAGTCCTCTACTGAATTCTCGGCCCTGGGTTACACTGATATCTTAGGGACATGTCTGGAAACGCAGGGGAAACGGAAGGACCACGACTCCAAACCAACCGAGTGACAAGAGAAGCTGAAAAAAAGGGGCCGAATGGGATCCCTGGTGGCGCAGCGGTTTGGCGCCTGCCTTTGGCCCAGGGCGTGATCCTGGAGACCCGGGATCGAATCCCACATCGGGCTCCCGGTGCATGGAGCCTGCTTCTCCCTCTGCCTGTGTCTCTGCCTCTCTCTCTCTCTCTCTGTAACTATCATAAATAAATAAAAATTTAAAAAAAAAAAAAAAAAAAAAAAAGGGGCCGAAGACGCTCAGAAAAGGGATGTCAGTCCTTTGATCAAAGCAGGACACCGCAGGCCTAGCACGGGAGAAGGTCTTCGAGGAGCAAGTCCGAGAGGACAGGCGAGGCGGAAGGAGGGAGCTGCCCAGAGAAGTCGCCAAAACCCTGCGGGGAAGGTCGGGCACCGGGCTGCAGGGACCAGTCCCCGGGGCCGGGCCGGGCCGAGCCGAGCCGGAGAGCCCCAGCCCACAGCACTGCAGGAGGAGGCTCGGCACCACCCCCCGCCCCCGCCCCCGCCCCCGCCCCGCCGCAGGGAGAGGGCAGTCAGCCCGGGCGCGCGGCCGCCCGCCAGTGACGACGCTGCCCCCTCAGCAGCCAGGGAACTAAGACCCCACGAAGCTCCTCTCCCGCCTCGCCCCTCGCGGAGGTCTCGAGCCTCCCAGAGGCGGCTGGGAGCCGGGGAGCTCGTCACAACTCACCGCTCCGCCCCGCTGCTCCGTCCGTTCCCGGGGGCCCCTTCCGAACCGCTCCCGGAACTCGCCGGCTCCGACTACGGGGAAACAAAGGTTCCTGCCGCGCCGTGAAGGGGGGAAGTTTTCGGCTGTGCCACGGCGGGAAGTGACGTAACCCCGGCTTCCGGTCCGCCGGATTATGAATGACGGCGGACGCGGCTGTTTCCAAGACGGCGTGCCTGCCGCGTGCCCCTTCCCGGCCTCTCTGGCCGCCCGCGGTCCGTGGGCGAAGACTCGCAGAAGCTGCCTCGGAAAACTCACGCGGGGTGGGAAGGCGCAGGCGGCTCGTGTCGCTGACACACTCACGCACCCTCCCTGCCTGGCCGCGCCTCTGCGACCAGGTAAGGAGGGAGCTCAGGCTGCGGACTCCGCGGTCCCCCTGACCCCCCCCCCCCCCCCCCCGCGACTGCTCTTTGCATCCGGAGGCGACCCGGCTGATGCTGCGAGACGGGGATGGGGAGGAGGCGGGGGGGCGGGAGAGGCAAGGGCTTGCAGTGAGTGTCCCGAGCTTTCTCCAGCGCTGGGCCCCTCCTGGGCGGTCACAGCCTCTGAGGGAGCTGGTGGAGGGCCCCGGGCCCCTTCCCAGGTTTCCCAGGGCCAGTCCCCGTGGCTCCCTCTGCTGATGGGGACTAGAGCAGCTTCTCTTTGCAGGAGTCCGTGGAGTCGTTTGCCGTTTGCTGCTAAGTGTCGCTTTAAGACCTTTTTGGCACGCTTTAACTTTTTTTTTTTTTTTTTCCTTCCCCCTCTCTCTTTGACACTTAGCATTTTATTCCGTGCCTTCCCGGTTAGAGAAAGCAGTTGTACGTGAGGACTGCTGAACAGTTGCTCCAGAGGACTTGCGTCGTTTGCGGCTGTTTTTCTTTTACACTGTCAAAGCAGCGTTTCAGTTCGGTCTTAAACAAGTTCGAGTTTGAGTAGAAAGTTTGACTTGCATGAAAGATTGCTTCGGTTTCGGAAACGTTCACGAACACCCGTATTTCCCGCCTCAACTCCACCTCGTTTGGAATGAGGTGACTTGTTTTTTAATCCCTTTATTCTTGAGCCCGGGATCCCATTTCTTGTCCTAAATTCTTGAATGTTACCGTTTGATAATCTATCTTGTGCTAAGTTATTGATTTTTAATAGCGTAGTTCTTTTTCCAAGCCTCCCTATAGAAAAAGTATTAGAGAAAAATGAAAAAGCTGGCAAGAATGTGGCGATTTGTAAACATGGTCATTGAATACTGTGAAAATAAATTCTCTTACAAATACAACTGAATGATTTGCTGTCATATTTAATAAATCAAACTTTAAGCCATGTTGAGTTTTTTTTTTTTTTTTAATTTAACTGCCTGGTGGGGAGTATACGCTACTAAGAGGATTGCCTTAAGGCATACTCACAACGTGAAATCATGTTTGAGTTCTACCTGAAGACCTTATTTTAAGAGGTCTAACTTTAAAAACAAATCTGTGATGAGATCGGTGAGATTTGAGAATTGTTTTATCAGATTATCTATTTTATTATTATTATTATTTTACACTTCTACATGTTTGCCTACTTTAAGCAAAGTTAGATTGGAACTTCTGTAATATTGGCCCCATCAAGTTTAAAAACAACAGCAACCTGTGTTTACTTTGTAGCTTTGGTATCACCTGTGATTTGAAATAAATACTGAATATCCAATTAGCCTTTCTCATAGCAACAATTTAGCAGATCTTGCAACTTAAATTCTCTAGGCCAGTCCACTACAACATCTATAGTATATACCATTCCTTATTATAAATTGTTTTTTTTATCATCAAGTATTCAAAGTAGCCCACGGAATTCTGTTAGGATTAGTACTTAGACTACAGGGATTTAAAGCATTTAGATCATACCCAGCCTAGGTATTGTTTGCTATGGGGATTCGGTGCTTTCATTTCAGGCTTGCAGGCATTTCTGTTTCTAACATGTTAGCATTTTATGCTGTGGTCCCCATTAATTATGAAGTCAGGCTTAGCTGCAAGCATTATGATTCTGTGGCAGCAGATAATTCTCTGATTCTCTAGAGAGATGACACACTTCTGTTATGGCTAAAGTTACTGTAAACTTTTTCACTTTTAAACAGTTTCCCCTCACCTTTTGCCCATTTTAATTATTGAACTCTGTCCTCTAGGACTTAACTATATGTATCCCCACATTACATAATCTAATAAGCACTGAAGCAGCTCAGCTTTTTTTCTTCTTCTTTTTTTTTTTTATATTTTTTATTTATTTATGGTAGTCACAGAGAGAGAGAGAGAGAGAGGCAGAGACACAGGCAGAGGGAGAAGCAGGCTCCATGCACCGGGAGCCCGACGTGGGACTCGATCCTGGGTCTCCAGGATCGCGCCCTGGGCCAAAGGCAGGCGCTAAACCGCTGCGCCACCCAGGGATCCCGCTTTTTTTCTTTTTTAACCTTTAACGTCCAAGGTAGTTAGCTGCTATTGAACTCTGTAGGGGCAAGCTTTTATATAATATAGATAGTAAGAAAATAAGGTGAGATTTGCAACCAAATTGTGCCATTTTGTGAAATGTACAAAACACAATCTAAGTTCCAATATTCATAATGAACATTTGACATACTAAGGAACTTGAGTTCAAATTTTAATCTTTAATAAAAATGTAATTTCATACCTGTAAACTGTTGAACTATTTTGTTCAATATAAGCGGTTAATATGCAAGTAGACTTAAGGTATCACATATCCTACCTTGTGTGACTTCTTGTCATAGTTAACAGGTTTTTTCGGTACTTGTAGGGGTGGGGAGCCGTGGGGGGGGGGGGGGACTTTTCATTTTCACATAAATTCCTTACCTTTACTGAGAAGTTTGGAAATATACAGCATGATTTGTGGCTTGCCAGTCAAAATTTGTTTACTAGTGTTAATGGATAAGGAATTTTAATTACAAATGAATAATAATAGCTAGTATTTATTATAGGCATTGTTAGTTTCTCACAGCATACTATATGGTAAATCTTCTTGTCCCCACTATAAATGGGAAAGCTAAGGTACAAAAAAGTTTTATATTGCTATTAAATATCAGAACCAGGATTTGAACCCAGTCAACTCCAGAGTCTAGGCTCTTAGCCATTACTTTATATTTCTTGGTGTATAACTATTCTACTTGTTAAGAATATAGACTCTAGTAAGGTTCCTAGTTCTCTTGACTATTGGTATATACAAAAACTGTATTTTCTCTATAAGTTTAGATGGATTCAAGTGATACTTTTTCCAAATCAGTTTATGGAGGTCATCTTGTTTCTTCATTTCAATTTATATACAGTTGGCTCTTAAAATAGATTTATTCATTTGGAAGAATGGTGTCAAGAATGAGGCTAATGAGGCTAATGTTCCAAGACTAAAGTTCTCAATAGTATTGTCATTAGAATGATTATTGATATTTATGTATATTCATTCATTTCTTGAGTAAAATTTGGGTACTCCTATGCATTGGAGTTATAGGTCAGATAGTAATATAAAGGAAAAAAGGGGATTAGGGGTCAGGAGGTGATGGAAGTGCTTTTTCTATTCAGGTTGTCACATAGCTCTTGTGTTACTATTTAGAGACATCAATGAAATGAAGGAACAAGCTAGGCATAAGGAACAGCAAGTACAAAAAATTCTCAATTGGAAACATGCCTGGCTTCTCTCAAGAACAGTAGGGAGAACTGGCTGGAGAGGAGTGAGCAAGAGGGAGCAGAGGTAGAGGGTCAGGTCAGAAAAGGATAGCTAGGGGAGGCATCTGGGTGACTCAGCATCTACCTTTGGATCAGGTTATCATCCTGAGATCGAGTCTCACATCCCACATTGGTCCTGCTTCTTCCTCTGCCTATGTCTCTGCCTCTCTCTCGGTGTCTCTCATAAATAAATAAAATCTTAAAAAAAAAAAAAAAAAAGATAGCTAGGGTCATGGCAGCCATAAGCCATAGTAGGAAATTTGGAATTTATTTTAACTGTTTTGGGAAGCCATTGGATGATTGTGAGCGAAGGGTGTGAACTGACTTATATGTTTAAAGGTCACCCTGACTAGTTTTAGAGTAGGGAAATATTGTTAATGGATATTTGTAGTAGTCTCTTTAAAGCTGGTGATGACTTAGGTAACGGTACTAAGAAGTTGGATTCAGCATATATTTCAAAGGTAGAAATAGTAGCTTAGGAGAGAAAATGAGTGAGACTTCAGGATTAAGGACCTGACCGTCTGGGTGAATGATGTCATTTTATCAATAAAGGGACTACTAAGGGATGAGGAACAAGTTTAGAAAAATGCCCAAGGGAAGATGGCAAGTAGCATGTAAGAAGTTGAGGTTCAAGGGAAAGGATGTGACTGAGATAAAAATAGGAGTCATTGAGGATATTTAACCTGTGGTACTGGAGATCACCAGAATAGTACTGTTGTATTGTGGGTTGGCCCATTAATGGATCGTGAAATCAATTTAGTACTAACCAGCATTTATTTTTTTAAAGATTGATTTAAAGATTTTATTTATTTATTCATGAGAGAGACAAGAGAGAGGCAGAGACATAGGCAGAGGGAGAAGCAGGCTCTCCACAGAAGCCTGATGCCAGACTTGATCCCAGGATTCTGGTATCACGACCCAAGCTGAAGGCAGACACTCAACCACTGAGCCACCCAGACATCCCAAGATTGATTTATATATTAGAGAGAGAGTGTGCACTGGAGCCTGTGCACGAGAGGGGCAGGGAGGAGGAGGAGGGGCAGAAGAAGAGGGAGAGAAAATCTCAAGCAGACTCCTCACTGAGTGGGGAGCCTGAGGCAGGATTCGATCTCATGACCCATGAGATCTTGACATGAGCCGAAATCAAGAGTCAGACCCTTAACCAACTGAGCCACCCTGGTGCCCCCTAGCCAGCATTTAAAGAGCGGAGAGGGGAGGAGGAAAGGAAGGATGAAAAGCACAGAATAAAAAAAAATATCAGTTTTATCCCATGTAGTACATGATCCTTTTGTTTCACCTTTATTCATGAACCTTTTTATTCAGTATAATGAGTTGGATTATTAAAATCTTATTGTGTGGCATGGTGAAAAGGTTGAACGTCAGTAATCAGGAATGAGTGTAGTTGAAAATAGGGCAAAGCACTGAGCTACAGATGCTAAGAGGTCTGTGGAGTATCGGATAAAGGGAATTAGGGAGAAGCTACCAAAAATCTTCATTGTCAAATGATTGTTTTTAGAACAGAGGTTTTTTATCAAGGATTACTGAGACCAGCACAATTGCTTAGAATAACATGATTTCTGATGAATTTCACTTTGGTGAAATTGTTGCTGCAATAAGATTGCAATATGCTTCACTTTCTGAAATTTTAGTTTATAAAATAGCGCTATTTATATAAGAAAAATAGCTATTCCTAAATATTTTCAGATAAGATCCCTTTATAAATTCAATTAATGTTTTTGTATTGATGGACAATTCTCATCTGTGTAATGGAATTAAAATGTAAGGATTGTGAGGATTAGAAGTAATGTTTAAAAGTTGTATGTGTTATAGCACATGGTTGGCGGACAATAAAATGTATGTGATATTATTAGAATTGTATTCTTTGTTCAGTCATTTAACATTTATTAGCACCTGTTAAATTCCAGGCACAGTGATAATTTCTTATTTGATGTAAAACAATACTTTGTTACAGTGGCGTACTCTTTGGTCTTTATGTACTAGGTAATATATAACTTAGTTGTTTATCCACCATGTAATATTTAGTTGCCCCAGATCCAGACGTTAACTGAACACAAAACTCAAAAAAAATTTTTCAACTTCTGACCAAGTATGCTTTTCTTTTTTCTTTTTTTTTTTAAGCTTTAAAAGAGTGAGAGAGAGAGCATGTGTGCGTATGAGCATGAGTGGGGAGAGGGCAGAGGGAGATGGAGAGATACTCAAGCTGACTTCTCAATAAGCTGAGCAGGCATAAAGCTGGATCTCACAACCTTTGACTCATGACCTGAACAAAACCAAGAGTTGGTCACTTAACTGTGGTACCCGGGTGCCCCCAAGTATGCTTATTTTCAATACATTTATTATATTTTTTCTTTGTCTTTCTTTATATAAACATATGCATGAAGTGAAATAGTAAAATATCTTTAGATTTTAAAACCCTATGAAGCTCATTTACCCTTTCATATGTGAAATATTTCAATTTATCAACACCAAGATATGTTAATTAGAATGAGAATACCAAAAAAAATGGTGTAGATGCCTAAAATGTTAAACCAGTGACTACTTCAGTTATGTTTTAAAATATCTTTGAAGGGGCACCTGGGTGGCTCAGTTGGTTAAGCATCCAATTTTTGATTATCAGCTCATATCTTGATCTCAGGGTCATGAGTTCAAGCCCAGTGTGGAACCTACTTAAAAAAATATATCTTTGAAGATTCACAAGTAATGAAACCAGATTTAAATTTTTTTTACCTATATATTCCCTGTGCAACATTCCCAAACAAATTGGCATGTCCAGGGAAGAGAAGTATACTCCATTAGCTCTGTTCAGCTCCTAAGTCTGTGGATTTATATGCTGCTTTCTCACTTTATCTGAGGAGTAGTTGCAGTGTGGCACCTGTCAAAGCTAAGCAAATGACACTACTTCTGAGTGTGGCAGGAATGTAATATGGAGTAACAGGAGCTGCGCCCAAACCCTAGAGACCCAGAAGATGATTCTACAGTACCCACCTTTTTAAAGTTCATGACATAAAAATAATGATAGAAGGAATCTCTAGATAGATATGTAGAAGAAAAAGAGGTTTCTTTTGAGTATGATGGTTGCAAACTTAAAGCAAAAACTATGTTTTACTCTCTTGAAAAATTAAACACATAGTACAAGCCAAAAACATCAAATTTGTACAGGTTTGCTAATATTTAATATTTATTTTAGAAATTACATTAGTATTTAATGGGAAGAAATTGCCCAGGGAGAGTAATTTTTTTAACTCCAAGATCATTAAGTAACATTTTTAATCTCCCAGGGGAAAAAAAAAAAAAAAAAACAAAAAAACACCAACATCTATATTGGAAAAATAAATTATGTTAAGAATCAACAGTACTTTGCATTTTCTCTCCGGCATCTCATTAATTTTTAGATATCTCCATGGGCAGGTTATTGCTATTCTATTTTGTTGACATTTAGCATTTATTAAGTGTTCACAGTGACAAAAGTTTATAGAATATGTAAAAGCCTATTCTCAAAGTTCTTATTCTTATAGGCCTTGGAAAGTGGCAAATATACACTTATTCTAATTTTTAAAAATATTTCTTAAATTACAAGCTGTAAAATAGCATGACATTGTTTTCAGTTTTGTTTGGCTTTTTAAAGAGTTAGCAGGACTAGTCTCATAATTACTATTTCCTAGACTGCTGGGCAAATGAGGAAATAAATCACATTTTCTTTCAAATCTGCTTCTTGAAGCACTTAGGAATCTTCTGTTATAGTATACCACTATCAGCAGAGGGAGTTAAGAAGATCAGTAAATTATCAGCAATAGATTTACAGGAGCAAACTCCTCAAATAAATTATTAATTACCTAGAAAATGTGGTCTCTTTTGCCTGTGAGCTTTAATAAGCACCCCTTAATACTTTGTTTTAAAATATACTGTAAGTACAAATAAATTTAAAAAAAAAAAGACAAGCTAAGGAGAAAATGGTTCCCATGGGTTAAAAAGTTGTTGCTTTTTAATCACATGAAATAATTTTCCCCTAGAGATCTTTTAAAGAAGTAACAAACCAAGGTGCAGATCTGTTTTAATAAAAGAAATATAAAACAGTAATGAGTACTTGCATGATCAAGAGGTTCTCTCAGTAATTTACTAACTATATCTTTTTGTTATAATGAATTATTAGTTCTTTAATAACAAAAGAGCTGAGGACCGAGACACTTAAAGATACTCAAGTGTTTTGCTTTTGATTAAAAAGAAACAATAACTAAGGAGTTTGAAAGGAAATTTAGAATGTTAACAGTTTCCTAAATTTCAGAGTACACTAATACTTCAAATATACTTGAAAGAGTTGCAAGTATACTTTTTAAAGGCTTTTGAAATAATTTTTTCCTCTACTGTCTTTCTATTACAGGTTTCCATGGTGAATGCTTTTAAAGAGTGCCATCTAGTGTTAATTTTGGAATTGTGCTTTATGGGATCAGAACACGGGGAATTTTAGACCTAAGGAAAGTAGAAATCAGTTACCATAATTGACAAAATTTTTAAGAAATCTGACTTGAAAACACCCATCAGTAATTTGACCTCAAGACTGTATGTCTGCATCCTTAAAATAACCGTGTGTATTCATACGTGTAAAATACATATATCAGGCCATGTTTATATATGTTTTATATATATGGTATATATAATATATAATGTTATAATGTTTACATATAATATGCATAATTTATATATATAAATATATAAATCACATATATACATATCAAGTGTTTTAGGCATAGTAGTAAATAAAACAAAATTCCTATTCTTATAGAACATTCTATTTGTGGGAAGCAAAATATACAGTGTGTTACCACAGTGGTAAGTGTGAAAAAAAAAGCATAGAATAGTGTTTTCAGAGAGGGTGGGGGTTGTGATTTTCAATTTAAATACAGTAGCCACCGATTATCTTAATGAGAAGCTGACATTTAAGTAAATACCTGAAAGAGGTGAGGGGGTGTTCCAGGCACTAGACAGAACTGCAAAATGCCAGAGGTGGGAATGTACCTAGTATTTTAAAGGAATAACAAGTCACTTTGGCTGGAATAGTGAATAATGAGATCAAGGAGATCTTTAGGCCTTTGTAAGAGCTTTGCCTTTTCTCTGAGTAGGATGGGAAGCTATTTGTCAGAGTAGCGATGTGATCTTACTCCATTTTTAGGAGGGTCCCTTTGGATACTATATGGAGAATAGAGAGGGAGGTAGAATGGAAAGCAGGATTAGAAGATTAATTGCTATAATTCAGAGATAGGTGATGGTGGCTTGGATTATAGTGAAAGCAATGAAGATATTGTGAAATAAACACTTTTGATATATATTGAAGAGCCAAAATAAGTCTATAATGGATTGGTTATGGAGGTGTGAAAGAAAAGAGTAATTAAAAATGACTCCAGATTTTTGGCCTGAGCAGCTAGGAGAATGATTATCCATTAACCAAGATGGGGAGGATACATGAGCAGGTATAGGTAGGGATCAATGTTTCTGGACATGTTAACATTGAGATATCTCAGTTATCAGCATCTAAGTTATGGGGAACTTCAAATATTTTTCTCTTGTGATTCAGCATGCAATAGCTCATCGTATCAAAATCCATTTACTTTAAGAGAATCCATTTCTCACGAGGGAATGAATCCTCCACCTCCTCATGACTATTGTGTTGTAAAGTCATAAAAGACCAGTGGTGTGGGAAGACCAGTGTTGCCAAAGCTTCTCCAGACAACTCCTAGGATTCTTGATTATTTATTTCCCATTCTATTAATCTCTTGTTCTTATCACACTTCTTGATTGGGACTGTTCTATTGCTAAGCACCTGAGGTATGCTTATTTTAAAGGAGCTGGATGTAAAATCACCCCCTGAGACTAGTTAATTGCACAGGGTAGAAATCTTTCTTTTGGAAGCCATGCATTCAGAAACAAATTCTTGCAGAATTTTATCTATCACAAATCGTTGCTGATTTCTAGACAAAGTTTTAAAATATTCATCTTTTATTTCAGCTTCTAAATTACAATACTGTAAGTCCTATAACCACTTCAATTTATGCTGCAGGTGACCCAATAAAAGAAGAAAATGAAAGGCATTAAGAAAAGTCTTAAAGAAGAATACCTATACTTGGACTTTTTTCACCAAATAGAAGGGTGCATCTTTCCTCTTCATACATCTGTAACTTTATTTTTGTTGTCATACTGTGACTGTAAAATCTTTAAAGTTTGCTTAGTCCTCACTGGAGAAAGTAGAGATATTTCACTAGAAAATGTAGTGCCTCAGGAAGTTGAAGTACAGATTATTTCAAGACAAGAGCTTCCACCAATAGTCCAGAATTGCTGTTTACCTGCAGTAGTAGAAAAACCAGACAATTTCTGTAGAGCAGGACTTGCTGTTGTACTGAGACATATAATCCAGAAATCGTATGAAGCTGACTCCTCCAAGAAAGAGATTTTGGAACTTCTGGGTTTTAAGAAGACTTGCTTGAAAGCCTGTGCTGAAGTAAGTATGATGGCTCTCTTGTTACTTAAAGTGATTACACATTCGTTTGAGCATTCATTTTAACTTTCTGTGGGAGACTAAAATCCTGCTTACTTAAAAAATCTATAGTAAATAATGAAATAAGCCCTTTATGTATGCTAGTACTTCAGTACAGCATTGAAAAATAAGAATTCAGCATTTAATTTGTGAGGTTTGGAGACCTTGGTTTTAGAGAATGACTTTTTTAAAATTTTTTTTAATTTTTATTTATTTATTCATGAGAGATAGAAAGAGGCAGAGACATAGGCAGAGGGAGAAGCAGGCTCCCTGCAGGAAGCCTGATATGGGACTGATCCTGGGACTCATGCCCTGAGGCCAAGGCAGACTCTCAACGGCTGAGCCACCCAGGTGTCCCTCTTTTTTATCTTTTGTTTTAACTGAGAACTTTTAAAGGAAATTTTACACATGAACAGGAGCTCAAGTAGCAGTGCCTTGAAAACCATACTTTTTTTAGGGGTGGGGGTGCATGTACTTTGAAGGCTTTAAGAAGGAAGGATTTATTCAGTAAGAGGATACAAGAGGATAACATGTATTCCAGGCATAAGAATCTTTAACTGTTTAGTGTTAGCATTTTTGAAACACTGTAATATGTCCCTTGATAGACCATAAATCTTAACCCAGGGATGGCTTGGCTTCAATTGTCAAAACTAGTCTTATTTCCCAATAGAAAGTTTTCTTCAAGCCATATTGAAACTAAAGGCTCCTTTCATTTCTTGTATTGTTTTGTTTTACAGGTTAGTCAGTGGACCAGGCTGTGTGAACTCACCATCCCTTTAGCTATTGAAAATTTTCTCAAAGAATCTGACCAGCACCCAACTATCCCTGCAGAAATACTACAGTTAGAGAAAAAGCTTAGTGAGCCTGTAAGAGTGCATAATGATGACAAACTCCGTCGGCAGAAGCTGAAACAACAGAAGGCTGCTGGGGTCGGGCCTTCCCTTGCTAAGGAAAAAACAAAGAACAAGGTGCATAGACAAGAAACGTCTGAAGAATTGGACTCTTCATCCAAGAGCCTGGAACTTAAAGTGGCATTCTCAAAGCTCACAGTACATGAAGAACCAGCTACTACCAACAGAGAGCCTTCTCACATCAGAAAAGCAAAAGCCTCTGACCTTCCACCTCTGGAGCACGTGTTTGCAGAGGGCTTGTACTTCACTTTGGCAGACATCGTGCTCTTGCCTTGTATCCATCATTTTTTGGTAAGGTTTATCAGGAGTGGATACATTACTATAAGTTTCAATCTATGAAATTGCCTAGGTTTGCATTTCTATTCCATTTCTTACTATCATTATGTTCCTGGGCAAGGAATTAATAACTGTCTCCATTTTTTTTATCTGTAAAAATGAATGGTATCTATCTCATAGGATTAGTGTAAGGAATAAATGACAATTCGTGTAAAGCATGAAGTGTTTGGCATATAGTAAGCTCTCAATAAATGTTAGTAATTATTATAACTTCTAGTTTTGAGTTGCTAAAATTTTGGCAATTGTTATAATTATTAATTTCAAATTGCTCTTTTGATTACCTTCAAATATTGGAAGTTCCAGTATTAAAATACTAAAAAAATCATGCCAGCTGTATTTTATAATTAAGTAGTCAAAGTACTAATTACATTATGTTAGGCGTTATTAAATCAGAAATATTTTATCATTGTGTCTGTACATCTCTGTTCCTTATAAGATCACATTCAGTAGCTGGCTGTGCCATAATCATTGTTGTGGGAGAATATAAATATGAAGTTTTCTTTGTTAATATGAGTATGTGTGTGTGCGGGAGTATGTGTGTGTGTGTTCTCTTTTCTCCTGGTGCAGAAAAAAAGAACAATGTAAAAATAATATTAGAGTTCAAACATGGGAAACTATAGTTCTCTTCAGCTTTTTCATTGGTTTTCAAGAGCTGCATTTTTCTTGCTTTGAAGCATTTCACCTTTCTCCTAAAAAGGAATCAGATACCAAATTTCATTCTTATATATCACCAACACTTGAGGTATCTCTACTAACAAATGAGAAATGATTTCTAATGAAAATCTGTTTGGAGGCTAATGCTTCACTAATAAGTTAGGTGGTATTAATCAATTGGAATTTTCTTGAAGAATATTTTTTTTTTCCAAAATAGTAATAAAATAAGATTAGAAACCAAAATGACTTCAGAATTAAAGGATGTTAAAGAGAGTTTCGGGAATTGTTTAGATGTTGATTAGCATTTTAAATGTCATATGTATTCATAGTATCCATGGATCTGGGTGGGGAGAAGACTTTTTTTACTTTTTACTTTTTTTTTTTCTAGTCAAATGATTTCTAAATTCTCTTACTCCTGACCTTCCCCTTTATTACCAACTTCAGGCATTAGAGCAGTCATGTGAAATACTGTTGATGTTTGTGGCTTCTTGGTCTTCTTGGATAACTGCATTTGGTTTTAATTTTGTAAGGATTAAATCCGCATGTCACATCCATTAATGATTCATTTGAGAAATTTATTGAAAGCCTACGTATGTAGCAGATGCTGTTGTAGGCACTGGCAATAGAGTGATGAACAAAACAGATGAAGTCCCAACCTTCATGGAGTTAATATTCTAGTAGGGGAAGATAGACATGAATAAGTAAACAAATAACTAATACATATTTAAATAATAGTAAGTAGTACAAAGAAAATAAAAAAAAAAACGATAGAGTATCTACTTTCAAACTCAACAAAGCAAATATAAAACTAGATTTACCTATATGCAGTTGATTTTAGATCATTAACCAAACATCCATTTTCAGCTAGTTTGCATTTGATTTTAGCTTAATTTAAATACAATTTACCTAAATTAGAATCAATAGAAGCTGAAGTATTTTTAATTGAGAAGGAATTTTTTCCCCTCTTCAATCAGGTAGGATATCTACTAACTGCTGTTAAGTAAATTTACCTAATACTACTGAAGAACTTTGTTTTTAGCTTGAAATAGGGGAAAACTTATACACTCAGCCTTTATTATTACATGTATTCTAGGATTAAATTTTTCTCTTTTGACACTTATATGTAAACTAATTCTCATATTTTCCTTTATATTTTTCTTGGATCTGCACAATTTATTTCAGAATTAATCTTTTTTTGCCAAAGAAAGATATTATTAATATTTTTTTGTTATGTTTATTTTGCTCCTTTAAGTCATCTTGAGTTATGAAGCAGTTGTTTGACTTCAGGTAGTGGCTATGATGCATAGCCTTTATAGTGATGGAGTGGCCATCCAAATGGTCAGACTCATAATCAAGTTGGTGATCAGGAATGAAAGTCAAGTTACTAGGTTTGGATCAGAAACATAGAGCTGAACCTAGAGCAAGGATATTTGGCCACAGAAATAAGGCCAACAATATAAGAGAGCAGTCAATTTTGCTAAGTCAAGATTTGGAATACCAGAGGTCAAAATTAGAAGAGCTAGGGAAAATACACAGTTCTGCTAAACAGAAGAAAGCCAAACATGCAAAACAGTAGTAGGTAGAGTGGCCAAGGTGCTGTGTCTAAAACTGCTCCATGTTTTTCTTCCTTTTCAGTGGATATTAGTTTGTGAAGGTAACCCAATAGCCCAGTACTTCATTATGAAAGATACCTGACAAAACCCTCTTCTCTAGAAAATTTTAGGAATAGATTTTAAAAGGAATAAATTAAATGCACACCTCTTGTAATTTCCCTTCTCTAAGTCATTTGCTAGCATCTTCTAGTAGTTAGTAGAGCAAGCATAGGGAGACAGCAATGAATAGCTACACTCAGGCAAAATCCTGCTGTTAGCTGATACCAGAAAATTGTATAGTTATTTTTAAGTTGCTACTAGTAAACAAGTATACTTTGATAGGACTATGTAAAAGATTATTCTACTCCCATAAGAAAAAATTTGCTATTTTATAAAATATTTTTGTAATTTGAACACTTTAGGATTTAACTTTTTACATGTTAGCTTCAAATGCTTTGAATTGAGTTTTTAAAAAGTATGACACATTTATTGCTAAAGTAAAATTATTGTGGAAATTGATTTTTAAGCAAAAGTACTTATGTTAAATGTCTCTTTCACTGTCCCTGTAGACGTAGCATTAGGAATAAAATAAGAATCTATTAGCTGGCATTTTGCAAAAACCATAGATGACACTTATTTAGTGGTTAATTTGTATATTCCATATCCTCTCCTATGCATTAGCTCCTTCAGAGTTTTCAGTTTTAACCCACCAGTTCTAGTCTATAAGTAAAAGCAGAATTTAGATTATATTTCCAGTTAGTTTACTGCTTACACTGCTCACCTAAACATTTGTTAGTTATGCCATATTTTCAAAAGACTAAACATGACTAAGGAAGTGGTATAAAGTAAATACAAAATATTTGCTTCTCCCTCTGCCTGTGTCTGTCTCTACCTCTGTGTGTGTGTGTGTGTGTCTCTCATGAATAAATGAATAAAATCTTAAAAAAAAAAAAAGGGGGGTTGGGGCAGCTCGGTGGCTGAGCAGTTTAGTGCTGCTTTCAGCCCAGGGTATGATCCTGGAGACCTGGGATCGAGTCCCACATCAGGCTCCCTGTATGGAGCATACTTCTCCCTCTGCCTGTGTCTGTGTCTCTACCCTCTACCTCTCTCTCTCTCTCTCTCTCTCTCTCTGCCTCTCATGAATAAATAAATAAAATCTTTCAAAAAAATTACAAAATATTTCATATAATAAATGGTTGGAAAGTGATGAAAGTGATGCAGAGGAGGAGATATTTTGGATAAATGTAACATCTTGCTTCACTCCAGGCAAGTTTTGCTGCCCCTTGTTACAGTTGACTACAAAACCATTAGGGTTTCATTTTATGCTCTTGGTAGCAACAGTTTTTTATCATTGTTTAAGAATAAATGATCTAATTTTCCTCTCTTTAACTGTGATATTTATAATGGTTTTGATCTTATCAGGCAGGTAACTTAAAAAAATCATTTTTTAGGAACAAATATAATTTTCATCTCACACATTCTTCATTAGCCACTTCTTTAAATATATCTTCTTAAGTATAATGAATGTGGTTCAGTACCTCCTGAGCTGTCTGGATATTAGCAGAGCAGCCTGGCATGTTGATGAAATGGGATGACCCGTCATGCAGAGTAAATCTCCTCAATTTCTCTTAAATATGAATTATTGTTACTTAATCAGAACTTATTTTCCAACGGAAGGAAAGATGCCATATGCATCTAAAAAATAAGAACGAGTCACTTAGAAGGAGAGGAAAGGAAAGGTGAAGAAATTAGAGCATTTCTTAATTAATTTATCATGAACTAAACTCAGTTCACTTAGCACATAAGCTATTTCCAGGCAATTAAATTGAATTTTGGTGAGGGGTACCTGGGTGCCTCAGTCCGTTTTAAGCATCTGACTTGATTTCAGCTCAGGTCATGATCTCAGGGGTTATGAGATCAAGCCCTGCCTCAGGCTCATACTGGAGCCTGCTTAAGATTTTCTCTTTTTCTTCTTTTGACCCTCTCCCTGTTCACTCTATTAAAAAATAAATAAATAAATAAATAAATAAATAAATAAATAATAAACTAACTGGCTCCCAAAGTGCCATTTAGACAGCATATTTTAAAGTCTCTAACTCACAGTAAACAATGCGTTTTGCAGGTGATTGAGCATCCTTAATACAAATATGTATCTTGTATACATTAAATATACTTATAAGGATTATAAAGCAACCCACTTTACTACATGCTGTGGACTCTGCTATTTTCTGTTTTATGCCATTTTTAAAACTATGTTGATTTCACAACTTCCTTATGGGCTATAAACTGCTGTTTGAAAAGT
The DNA here is from genome assembly GCF_011100685.1 of Canis lupus familiaris. Classification (NCBI taxonomy): domain Eukaryota; kingdom Metazoa; phylum Chordata; class Mammalia; order Carnivora; family Canidae; genus Canis; species Canis lupus. Next base: position 13,332,795 of record NC_049253.1, on the reverse strand, counting down.
GCTAATTTAGGAGATTATTCTTTGAAGATAATAAATAGTTCCTTGATCATTTGTTCACTCAACAGACTATTGTTTGCAAGGTAGAATATTATTTGCAAGTGCTTGCCATATACAAAGAGAGTCTGACATAAACCTTGTTCTTACAAACAATTGCTTGTGTTTATTTACAGTCCAGTTAAAATAGACTAAAACATATATGCATGTGAATTTTTCATTAATTTTCTGTCCTTTCTAGCTTCTGCTTTGGGACTCATTATTGCTAGATATATTTGTCAAGATTTTCTTGATTTGACCTTTTTATTAATCTATTTGTTCATCATCACCAGTCATAATCTGTTTGTGACATTATTACTGTTTCTATGGAAACAATATTCAGTGCCTCAAAAAGAAGTAAGAGCATTCTAATTTTTAAAGAAATTGAAGTTTGATGATGATGGTAGGAAGAAAGCATCTGGCCAAGAAAAAAACAAAAAGATAATTTAAATCAGTAGTAATGGTTTCACTTTTTTTTTTTTTTTTTGGTTTCACATTTTCTCATGTGAATAAAAGCCTTACTTTAAGTGCTGCTTTATAAAAAATGCCCTCTAACTAATGCTAGTTATCTTTTCACTTCTAAATATCTATAATTGTATCTTTTATCTTTTTACAATTTTACTTCAGTGAAATTTCCTCCTTACTCCATCAAGTCTTTTTTAAAAAATATGGTTCTGAGAGTGTTTCTTACACTACTTTTACATAATACTGCTTTAATTCTGTGTTACAGTTCATACATTCAGGGAAGGCTTCACTAAAAAAAAAAAAAAGAAAGAAAGAAAGAAAAGAACTTTAGATCACTATTAAAATAAGAGTACACCCTCTCCATTTCTCTCATTCCCATATGTCCCCAGTGAGTACATAACTTCCATTGAGATTTCTCAAAATAAACCAGTGAGTATAGACTCTATATAGATACCAAATTATGGTCATTTAAAATTATCACATAAGATACTTTGAGGAAGTCAACACTTCAACTTATTTTAATTCTTTCTCCATTAACCACTTAAACTAGTGTTCATACATAAATATATATTAAGTATTTTAGGTTTTTGTCTGAGGAGTGTCCACTTATTCTCTATATTCAATGTGTTGAGACTTATGAAACATAATGAGGATCAGGGACAGTGGAATGTGTTCTTGCCCAGGAATTATAGATGAAGGGGTTTCTAGATTTGAAGGAAATGGACTAAGAAAGAGTTTTTAGAGAGGCATAAAAATATACAACAAAGATGATAGAAACTAGAATTTAATATAAATATATAAATAAGTAATAAATATAATAAAAACAAAACTGATATAAAATTTTCCAAAATGATTTTCAACTGCTATTTCAAATGTCGTGTTCTACTGATTATCTTAGAATAATCTATTTATATTTTGTATCCTTTTCTGCTAAGTATTGGTCTTTTCCATTAATTCTCATTAATTCTTTTTTTTTTTTTTTGGCTTATAAGATAGTATGTGAATACATTCTTAGTTTGTGTGTATATAATATTATTATTATCCAAGTAATTCACAAATACCTTTTGGGCCTCTTATTATTTCTAAGACATTAGTCCTTTGTTAGTCTTATTTAAATAATATGTTTTGATTTTTAAAATATCTTTTAAAAATAGACTTTATTTTTTAGAGTAATTCTAGGTTTAGAGTGAAATTGAACAGAAAGTGCAGAAAGTTCCTATATATCCTCTATCCCCCCATCCCCACAGCCTCCTTTACTATCAACATCCTGCACCAAAGTGGTACATTTATCACAATTGATGAACCTACATTAACACATTACTATAACCCAAACCATACTTTGTATTAGTGTTATATGGGTTTCGACAAATGCATGATATGCATCCATCATTATTGTATCATACAGAATAGTTTAACTCCCCTAAAAATCTGATAAATGTAACTTCATGGATGAACCTCAAAAACTTAATACTAAGTGAAAAAAGACATTTTATGATTTCACATAGATGAAATACTAGAAAAGGCAAATTATAGACATGAAAGCAGATCAGTGGTTGCTTATAACCAACTGGGGAAGCAGAGATTGACTGCAGGTGGTCACAACCGAATTTTTTGGTGTGATAGTGTTCTAATACCGGATTGTGGTGGTAGTTGCACAACTATATACATTTGCTAAAATTCATTGTTTGAACTATACACTTAAAATGTGTGAATTTTATGGTACGTAAAGGTACCTCAGTATAGCTATATAAACAAAAAATATATAACAACATGCTTTTGTTCTTTGCCCACCTAGGTAATTATCTGCAAGAAACTTTCTGAAAAGCTGATAGAATTTCCACTGCTGGCTGCTTGGTACCAGAGGATTCAGGAAGTGCCACGAGTAAAAGCAGCAGCTTCTCGGTGTGGGATCCAATTTCTCCATTTACCAGAGTTGCTGACCACCTCAAATGAACAATATTCAAACTTAAGTGAGATCCCAGATGTAGAGGAGCAAAATGATGCTTCATTTATAGGAGGACCAAGACCCACTATGACCAAGTTAATGGTACTTAAAATGTTTTTATTAAAATTTTCTTTGAAAAATTCCATGTGATAATGTTCCTGAGCATTCTGCCTCAGCTTGTAATCATTTATTGACATTACTTTTGCTTTAAATTTTATTTATAACTATTTTACATCACCCTTACCCAATTAATATTTCTATGTCTTTTGCATATAAATGAGGTACAGTAAACTGGAGATTTTTAATACTGTGTGTCTTTGGAGTCAAGTAAGTCAAAAGTATTTTTTTCAAAACTTTTTTTTTTTTAATATTCAAGACCTTGACCAAGGTCATATCATGTCTGTCAAATGTATTGTTTTAATCTGATGTTTCCCTATTGGCAAGGTTTTGGTTTCAGCTTTTAAATTTTGAGATGATTTGAAGTTAAAGAATATGAAAATGAATATCTCAATTTACTTTTGAAAGTTAGGTCTAAATTTAAGATTTTTTTAGTTCTTTGAATTTTGCTTTAATGCCTTTTTATATAACACATATGATGTTTCCTCTTTCCTGCAAAGTTTCTTTTCTTTTTTTTTTTTTAGTTTCATTTATTTACTCATGAGAGTCACAGAGAGAGAGAGGCAGAGACATAGGTAGAGGGAGAAGCAGGTTTCCTGCTGAAAGCCTGATGCAGGACTCGATCCCAGAACCCTGGGATCACAACCTGAATCAAAGGCAGATGCTCAACCACTGAGCCACCCAGATGCCCCTACAAAGTTTGTTTCTAATAATACTAATTATAGAAATTTTCCAAATAGGTTTTGTTTTCTCTATCATTCTAAACAGTTTACAAAAATGTTTTGCTTTTAACTTCAACTATTTGAAGTTTTATTTGAATAGAGGGAAAATCAGGAAGTCATTTGAGCTATTCATCTCAGTCATACTGGAAAAATACATTATATTTTCCCACTTGGATTAGGAAGAATTTGTGTTCTATGGTTAACAAAAGGTTTGCTGAATTAGAAAAGCACAAGATTTTAGCCCCTTATCTCATCAGTTAAGCTTTGTTAGCCCAATGATGAAACAATGAAATAGGATTATTTAGTGAATTTTGGAAGAAAGTATCAAAGCATGTCCAAAAGCTTGATGTGTCTGATCAGATGACCATACTATATAGAGATCTCATTTTCACCTCCTGAGTTTTTAAAAATAATCATCAGTAGAGTAAGTTGCTTTGTTTTTAAATACTAATTTTTTAAATTTCAACAAACTAAAAAGCTAGTTTTAATTCACACTTACACAGTCTTGGAAGAAAATTGGTGATTCAGATTTTTCTACCTATGCTGTTCTAATAATAAAATGACATTAGGAAAAACATTTATATTTTGTATATCTTAAAAAATATATTTATAGGGCAGCCTGGGTGGCTCAGCGGTGTAGCGCCGCCTTCAGCCCAGCATATGATCCTGGAGACCCGGGATGGAGTCCCACGTCAGGCTTCCTGCACGGATCCTGCTTCTCCCTCTGCCTGTGTCTCTGCCTCTCTCTCTCTCTGTGTGTGTCTCTCATGAATAAATAAATAAAATCTTTAAAAATATATATTTATAAACAATGGGAAATAACAAATTTAAATTCAGGAAAAGTTAACAAATAATTGTAAAAAGAAGCCATCTTGTAATAACAAAGAAGATAAAAAGGAATCCTGAATTTTTAATTTACAGGGGGGTGTGTTAGTTTAGATCTCCTAAGCAGACTCCAAGATGGGATTAGATACGCCAAAGTAGACGTCTACTGAGAGAAATCTGTGAGGTTTTCTCTCAGTAGTGGGGAGTGAGACAGAGGAGGCTTGGGAGAGCCTTCACTCTGTGATGCAGTTTTGACCCCTGTGCATGAGACAGGAAAGGAAGAAACATTGGATTAGAAAAGTTTTAGACTTTAGTGCAGATCTAAGAAAGTTTTGGCAAGCCAGTTCGGGAGTCCTTGAACCCAGATCATCCATCAGATAGTTCCATGTTTCTCAGGAATAGGCCTGACATGGTATTTCAAACACTTTAAGTTATTGGCTTGGGGGCAGCCCATGGAGAGAGTACTAGGGATCAGGTGATTTGGATTCTTGTCCCAGCTTAGTAGCTAAGCTAACTTGGTATGTTGTTTAACCAAAGGGTCTTAATTTTTCCATTTACAAATTAGGAGAGTGTAATAGATATTCTGTAGGATCCTTTTCTGATTTCACATCTTATGGTTATATAAAAGATGACTGGGACAGTACATCAACAGTTAAAAAAAAATAAAGAAGGTTCAAATCTGAAAATAAGTTAAAATTTCTATTTTCATTTAATTCCAACTTGAAAGTATATATTAGATACAACCAAAGTGCCTTTTAGCAAGACATTGTTTTTGCTACTTACTAGTGAATTATTGAATTATATTTTGAAAAATAGTAAATATTATATCAGAATAGTAAATCATAAATTATGTCAATGTATGATTTTATTTATACAGCAATTATTAGTTTTTGTGTAATCACAGTATTTTTGTGCCAATTACATAAGAATAAATGAAATTGGTGCCACGTGGAAGTATAAAATAGTAAAATATTTCTTAGGAACACTCACATCTCACTTTTTTCCCCCTTTGGTTTTCTTTGGCATACTCTTGCCTCTAAAATTGCCCTTATTCTCCAAAGGTTTTAAATTTATTTATTCAGTCAGTCCAAAAAATGTGTATGTTTAGTCATTGTTTTGAATGTGGGATATATGAAGAACAGATTGGACGACTTCCATGGATAGGCCTTCTATTCTGGTGGTGGAAGTTAATAAAGAAAAAACACAGATGTGTTAACATATTAGGTAATGATAAATGCTACAAAAAGTAATGTGGGTGAAAGGGGTGGAGGTTATGTGAGTTGAAGTCCTTTTTGAATAGTGGTCAGAAAGGCCACTCTAATTTCATAATTTTCAGTAATTTTCATAATTTGAAGTAATTTCATGAACTAACTGAAATTAGTGATAGATTCTCAGAGATTTTGCTTTTGAATACAATATTTCTAAAGATAAAAAAACATAAAAAAAAAAAAAAAAAAAACATGAACCATGGATACCTATCCTGTGGGCTATATACCCAGAATGTGATTGCAAGGGGTCTAGGAATCCATATGTATGTCACACAACCATCTGCAGATCAAATAAAAAAGGTACAACTTTTGACATGGGGAAAGAGCCTGAGAATTTTTTTTTATATATTGAAAAGTGGTCCTCAGTTTTGAAAATGTTGGGAACCATTTGGTTTTGACAGAGGAATCCTTTTTTTAGAGGCATTATAAGCACTTATAAAAGATTGGTATGGATGATGTTTTAGGGTGTTATGCTGAAGTTGGGCTTTTTGTCCTATAAATATAACTCCTAGGCTGTGCTATTTTCATATATGTAATGACAGATCTTGATGGAGATGCAGAATCAGTTTTTTATTATCCTTGAATGTTTTTGATAAAATTTTTAACTTCAGGTGACTTTTCTTTTTGACACCCAATTTATATCTAAGTATGAGTATATTTATTTCTATATAGTTTTAGGTGATCATTTTAAAATATCATTTTTTTTATTATCTCAGTATTAAAACAAAATAGGAATGTGTGCTATCAAAAAGACATACATTTCAGGATGCCTGGGTGGCTCAGGCTCAGGGCATGATCCCAGAATTACAGGATTGGGTCCCACATGGGGCTCCCTGCATGGAGCCTGCTTCTCCCTCTGCCTATGTTTCTGCCTCTCTTTCTCTGTGTCTCTCATGAATAAATAAATAAAATCTTTAAAAAAAAAGCATATATTTCTTATGTAACTAAATGTTTTGAGGATCATGTAATGATTGTTAATATATATGTTCCTTCTTGCCACTAAAGAAAAGAGAAATTTGACCTTCTAAAACACAACAGGGGGGATCCCTGGGTGGCTCAGCGGTTTGGTGCCTGCCTTCAGCCCAGAGCGTGATCCTGGAGTCTGGGGATGGAGTCCCACATCAGGCTCCTTGCATGGAGCCTGCTTCTCCCTCTGCCTATGTCTCTGTGTCTCTCATGTATAAATGAATAAAATTTATTTATTAAAAAGAAAACACAACAGGGTTTTATTAATTCATTAATTTGTAAAGAGTCTATTTCCTATTTCCAGGAAAAAGGCATTGAAGTGATGTTTTCTCCCCACCCTTGCCCTACTTGGACCCTTGATTGGAATAATCTTCCTACAGCAGTGAGCCCAAAGGAAGGTGAGGTTTTGGGTTTTTTTCTCCTCTAAATTTTAATCATAATCTAGATGCCTTCTTTAAATCCATCCTCCAATTCTCTAATTCTTTCTTTGGCTTTATCTAATATTCTGATTGTACTATCCATTGAGTTTTCTCCCCTCCCCCCATTATTTCCTTTTTTAAAGTTTTTATTTTAATTCCAGCTTGTTAACATACAGTATTATATGAGTGTCAGGTGTACAATATAGTAATTTAACACTTCCATTCATCACCCTGTGCTCATCACTACAAGTGTATTCCTTAATCCCAATCACCTGTGTAACCCATCCCCAACCTATTTCCCCTCTATAACCATCAGTTCTCTATAATTAAGAGTGTTTCTTTTTTTTTTTTTAAGACTTATTTATTTATTCATTCAGAGAGAGAGAGAGAGAGAGAGGCAGAGGCACAGGAAGAGGGAGAAGCGGGCTCCATGCAGGAAGCCCGATGCGGGACTCGATCTAGGGTCTCCAAGATCACGCCCTGGGCTAACAGGCGGCGCTAAACCGCTGTGCCACCAGGGCTTCCCAAGAGTCTGTTTCTTGATTTGTTTCTCTTTCTCTCACTTTTATTTTTTTCCCCTTTGCATGTTTTGTTTCTTAAATTCCCTGTGTGAGTCAAGTTTTCCTTTTATTTTTATTATAAAAATTTCACATACACACATTGTTCAGATTCAACATTTCTCACATTTTCCTACATTTGTTTTATCTATTCCATTTTCTTTCTTTCCTAAAGTATTTTGAAGGAAATTCTAGATAACGTGTCATACTATATAAGTACATACATCTAAGAAATATAGCCATCTTAATTGCCATGCCATTATCACACCTAATAAAAATTAAAAATTCCTTGATCTTTTAACAACCAGTACATAATCATTTTCCCCTAATTTTTAAAAATATTGTTTGAAAAGAATATTTCATAGTTTTTAGTTAAATAATTATATTTTTCACTGCTAGAAATTATATTTGGATTATTTTTATAATAACCCTTTCCTTGCTCATGTTTCAATTTTCTTTTTTCATAATTGTTTTAGGCATTGTTATTTTATATTCTGTATCTGTTATTTCTGAAGCTATGTCCATAGAGATCTAATTTTGCAGTTTCTTTTTCTGTTGATTTCATTCCTGGTATTTTATATCCCTATCAGTTTTGTAATTATATATTTTGTATTCATTTTGGGGCTACTTAAAACTGTGGGACTTTTGTGGGGCCTGGGTTAAGAGTACATTTCCATAAAAAGGATTTATATTTGCTTATGCCAGCATCTCAAGGTACTAGAACTTAAGACCAGTTAAAATTATGTTTTAAGCTTAAGATTACTTTAACCTTTTCATTTGGAGCTGAGGTTTAAATAGAAGTTATCTTTTATCATCTTTCTTTGCTATTGAGTAGGACTTTTTTTAATGTATCTTTTCATGGGGAATATAGCTTTTCAAGGTTTCTACTTTCATGTAGTGAAACTAGTTCCAGCTTTACGTACTGCTAGGGATCCAGGACTAGCCTCCTTTCTTTATCTTGCTATTAAAGTTTAGATCCCTATTAGCAAATACCCTTCTGACAGCTGTGGTGTCAGTTCAAGATTATTACCCTACTTTTTAGTTCTTTCCCCTTTGTTAAGGCCCTGTGGGTTTCCCTTACTCTCAGAAATCCATTTAGGATAGTCAAAGGATGATTGTTGAGTTTTATATATCATTTTAGGTGTTCTTAGGTAGAGAACATTTTCATTACTCAATGTTCTACTTCTTTAATTGTTCACTTATTCTTTAGTTTTATACCAAGCCAACTATAACTTTTGATTTCCAAATGCTCTTTGAAATTGTTTACCTACTTTTTTCATATTCTTCTCTGTGATGCTTCCTAAGTATTGTCTATATCTCACTAATCAATTCTGTTCAATCAAGGAACTAATTTAGAATTTTTCCAGAATAGAATAAGATTTTGTTGAGCAGTTAAGAACTCTGCCTCAAAGATGTTTTATAAAAACTAAATTAAAAAAAAAACCTAAATACATTTTTCAGTCTTTGTTAAATATATGAAACATAGTCACTATTGAATTTCTTAATGTTTTAATTTTAAATATTTTCTGACATTTTGATAATTCTGTATGTTTGTTTTTATTGTCCTTGCAATTGGATTGTTCTGTGTACTCTGGTTATAGTAGATTTTGGACAGGTTAAAACTGTAGTAAATGAAAATCAGATTTTCATTAATATTTATATGTACCAAGAAATGAATACAGAGATTTGTTTTTGTTTTTTGGTTTTTAAACATTTTATTTATTTATTCATGAGAGACACTGGGAGAGAGAGAGGCAGAAACACAGGCAGAGAGAGAGAGGCAGAGACACAGGCAGAGGGAGAAGCAGGCTCCATGCAGGGAGCCCGACATGGGACTCGATCCCAGGACTCCAGGATCACACCCTGGGCCAAAGGCAGGCGCTAAACTGCTGAGCCACCCGGGCTGCCTGAATACAGAGATTTGTAAGTGCCACATGTTTTGCTTTACTCATAATTAATTTCCTATGAAGCCAAAATAATATTTTCAGTTATTAATTGAGCAATCAATTACATCCGCTACCAACTCAGAGCTCTAACATTAAGCATTCATGTCTGGTCGTCTTACTGGTTAGAACTGCATATCTAACAGTCTTTATGGAATATATTACTCATTATATCCCTTTAATTGGATCACCTAGTTTTCATAAATATTATGACAAACAAGGAGCTATAACAGCAGAGCTACATGATTTATTTACGTTTCATTCTCTGTTCTTGGAAGGTTTATATAGTCTGTGTTAAACTAAGGTGGAATTGTTGCATTTTAGATGGTCTGTTTTCAGTTCTGGCAATTTCAATATTGTACAGTAATAGGATCATTGTGAAATGAAATTATACATACAGGTGTGGAGGTCACTATGAAAGTGTTCTCATAATTCGTGTTCTGATATTTTTAGAAGAGATTAAATTGTAATAAGATTTTATTGGTACTAAGTTCATTTGGATTTCACAAAGGCCGACTCCTTATGTGGAATCTGTTGAGTTACATCAAGATTATGGTATGTGTAATAAGAATCATTCTCTTTACTAACAAAGGCTATATTGATCCTCATGATGCAGGCTTATTTCTTAAGCTTGTGTAATCTCCCAACCTCTGTTATTACCCATTTTGCTCTTCACATCTTACATACCATTCCCTGAACTTTTCAGTTTCCCTTATATGACCTATATCTATTATCTCCTGCCTTAACTTTTATTTTTCCTCCCGCCTTATATATTCTTCTACCCACTTCCCATTCTGTTGAAGTTATACTCATCTTGTAAGGATCAGTTTAAATGCTGCTTCTTCATTAAGCCTTCTGCATGTGCTATGGAGTCAGCCTGCCTAAGTTTCATACCTGAATTATTGTACTAACTGCTAGAAAATCTATGGCAAGATTCTCGACTTCTCTATGCCTCAATTGCCTCACCTGTAGAATGGGGATAAAATAGTATATACATTAATGAAATTGTTGGTGCATTCAATTAATTATTATATAAAGTAGAATATATTAGGATTAGTCACTCCCTGTCAGCATTCTTCAGTACTTTTCTTATACTTCATTTTCTGTATTTATGATATGCTTCTCTTACACTGTAATTATTTATATGCATGTTTTCCTTCTCTAATAGACTGTGAGCTCCTTATAAAATAGGTACTCAATAATTTTTTATTCAATTCATTTGAATTGAGACTATAGATCCTTTTTGTTAACTTCCCAAATTTCTGCTTAAACCAGGCAACTTTGAATTCTTTTGTCTCATATAGATTTAATTTACAGGGACACCTGGGTGGCTCACTGTTGAGTGTCTGCCTTTGGCTCAGGGTGTGATCCCGCAATCCTGGGATCGAATCCCACATCAGGCTCCCTGCCTGGAGCCTGCTTCTCCCTTTGCCTATGTCTCTGCCTCTGTCTCTGTGTCTCTCATGAATAAATAAATAAAATCTTAAAAAAAAAAGATTTCATTTACATCATCATTATTACTACTGTCATTATTATTACTATTACCACTGCTAGTACTACTATTGTATTTTATGGACTGTTTGAGAATAAGTTGACTTTATGCTACTTTACCTCCAACAGCTAAACTGCTTTACGAACAAAGACTTTTTTTGGTGCTTTTCTCTTAGCCATAGTACCATTATTGAAATAGGCTATGTAATTTGGTATGTACTATTATCTAGTTCACAGTCCAGCTGATTGTAGTACATTTAATTGTCATGTCACTTTAGTCTTCTTTCATGTGAAAGTTTCTTAGCCTTTATCTTTTACATGGACTGTTTTGAAGAGTTCAGGCCAGTTTTTTTGTAGAACATTCCTCAATTTCGATTTGTCTAGTTTCCTCATGCTTAGATTCAAGTTAATGCATTTTGGCAGGGACATCACCAAAAGGAAGTTGTGGCCTTCTCAGTGCATCATAACAGAAGGCATGTTACATCAGTTTGGGCCTGGTGACGTTAACTTTAATCATTTGGTTAAGGTGGTATCTGCCAGGTATCTCTACTGTAATGTGACTATCTTGCTCTTTTGAATTAATAAGTATTTTATGAGGAGATACTTAAGACTACATAATGCCTTATTTTCGAAATTTCACTCACTACTTTATATTCATTTGATGCTTCTTGCCTGTGATAGTTACAAGATGGTGATTTTTCAGCTCCATCATTCTTCTATATGTATTAGTTGCCATGCTACTGTAAGAACATTTTTCCCATCTATAATCTATGTATCTATTATTATTATTATTGACTCAGGAATTATTTTGTGAAGAATATACCTACTAACTTGAATTCCAGATTGAGTTATTTTCATTTTTAAATGTATATGGTCAAAGTTCTTGTACAGATAGTTGTGATTAAATGGTTCTATATAAGATGAATTATACAAAAGTAAGAAATGAAACATGTAAGTTAATATTAATCATATGCCCTGATAGAAAATCTTCAACCGTCTCCTACTGCATTATATATACATAAAATATATTATACTATATTATATATTATTATATATTATTATTACTTCTGATCTCAAATAACTGTGTAATTTCTCTTCTAATGAACTAGGATAAATACTTGTGAAACTGAGGAGTCCTTTTGTTAAGTCTAGAGACACTTTTGTTCTTCCCTTCTAAATTTTTGTCCTCTGAGTATGAAAGAGAATGATAGAAGACTAAGAATAGAGCTACCCTAAGCCACTCTATGCAATATTTCCCTATAGCTATCTCTATTCTCCAATAGTTTTTAGGTGAGTAGTTCCTATATTAGGAGTTGCTCCTAGCCTAGAATAACCATATCAGTCATATGAGGGGAGGAGTCTCAGAAGTATGACCTTATAGAAGATAAAGGTAACAAGAAGATGATTGTTTCAATTACAATCTGTTTCAAAATCACACTGTCTTAGAAATATGGACCAATTAGGTTTACCCAAGATCTTGGTTTTGCTGTTGAGCTACATGAGAGCATCATCTCCTAAGGAGACTGATGTGAAGGTAGTGCATTACTAAAAACCTTAAACATTACCACTCATTCACCTTCCCATCTCCCCCACCCCACCCAGTGTAGAATATGTACTTACCAGTTTGAGGTAAAAGAAGAAAACTAATGGGAGCTTTTCCGTAGAAGGATATCCTAAGTTCCATCTTTCTAGAGGGCTTTAAGCCCTGTAGATTTTATTTGCTTGAGGTAGATACATATGAATTCTTAGAACAAGAATGACAAACTGATATATTCTAGCTCCTTTTATATAAATCATTGCTGAGTTTATAGTTCTAAGAGAATATATAATTTTTCAATCCTAGTGGATCTATCTTAGTACCAAAATAGTTCTATCAACATTCATATATATTACAAGCATATTTTAAATATATTTATATATTTATTTGCATATTTTATATATTATTATATAATTATATTTATATATAATTTTTATGTACTATATATAATATACATACTATAATGTATTACATAATAGCATATGTAGTATATAATATATAGTATTATGTAGTAATATCATATTTACATATTTAATATCTATTATATATTTATATACTTATATATGTAATATATGTATAATAATATGTAATATAATAATTTAATAATACATAAGATAGACATGATATTCTGATAATATATAATTTTGTAGTTATATACAATATGTAATTATATATTATATAAATATATATAAATATAAATGATTTTAAGTTTTATGATGAAATACCCAATTTTAGGTAAATATCCAGTTTTTTCCCACTTAATTTCTTTTTTTTTTTTAATTTTTATTTATTTATGATAGTCACACACACAGAGAGAGAGGCAGAGACAGGCAGAGGGAGAAGCAGGCTCCATGCACCGGGAGCCCGATGTGGGATTCGATCCCGGGTCTCCAGGATCGCGCCCTGGGCCAAAGGCAGGCGCTAAACCGCTGCGCCACCCAGGGATCCCTCCCACTTAATTTCTATAAAATATTTAGAATTGGAAAGAATGAATTGATCCTTGACATTGGGGAAAAAATATAAAATGGGATAGTGATGTATGGTATAACTAGTAAAATTGGCTTCAATGCAGTCTGTGCTATCACTCCGACCTTTTTTTTTTTTTTTTTTTTTTTTAAGGTTTTATTTTAGACACAGACACAGAGGCAGAGAGAGACACAGGCAGAGGGAGAAGCAGGTTCCCTGCTTTGGGAGCCTGATATGGAACTTGATCCCAGGAGGATCAACCCCCTTTGTCCATGGCAGAGGCTCAACTGCTAAACCACCCAGGTGTCCCTACCCCCACCCTTTTGTTGTATGCTTCTACAAGCCAGCAGGATCACCTTTCCTTTCTTCTTCTAGTGGAAGTGATTTAGGTAAGGAAGGGAAGAATGTGGTCAAACAAGGTCTTTGGAGAGGATTGGATCCCAGGTGGAGAAAGGAAGGACTAAATAGCCTTTGCCCCTATCTGTGATTCTTAACAAGGTTTTGTTTTGTTTTGTTTTGTTTTAAGATTTTTATTTATTTATTCATGAGAAACAGAGAGAGAGAGAGAGAGGCAGAGACATAGGCAGAGAGCGAAGCAGGCTTCATGCAGGGAGCCCGATATGGGACTCAATCCTGGGACTCCAGGATCAGGCCCTGGGCCGAAGGCAGACGCTACCATTGAGCCACCCAGGCGTCCCCTTAACAAGGTTCTTAACAACCCCAGGGGACAAGGCAAATAGCATTACTTATTGCTGTTTTTGCCAGATGGCCAGGGAAGCGCAACATTTACCATAACAAAGAACTGTCTCACCCACAAGGCAGGAGTAGTGCCCTCCTTGGGGGAATCTAGAACATAAAAGCTTGTTTTGGGGCCTCTAGAAATTTCATTGTTTTAAGCCATTGCTTTTCAAACAAGGACATCCATCAACATCATTTGGAAAGCTTATTAAAACAGGTTCCTGGGCCCTAACCCAGAGTTTCTCTTACAGGTCTCAGATGGGACCCTAGAATTTGCATTTCTAAGAAGTATTCAACTAATGCTTCTGCTGCTTTGGGGATCACACTGTGGAGTAATTACCATAGGTAACTGATATAGTACATGCATTGGCTACTTAGATGCAACTTTTGCCACCAAAATAAGATGAACAACAAGATTAAAGCTTTCTAAAAATTTTCTTTACAAACTGAAACATTATGTTTCTGCTTTTTGCATGTATTGTATCAAGTACAAGAGCTTGTACCCACCTCTGAACCATTTGGTGACTATGAAACTTCTACTTTAAGTCAGGTATACTAAATTATACTAGCAAATGTAAATGAAAGTAGCAGTATCTTATAATGTACACAGAAATAACTGTCTCTTTTAAGAGATTTTTTTCTGAAATATTAATCTTAGATTTTTGTATTTTCTACTTCACCACACTAGATAAGACATAATTTGCATATTTCTTTTCTTACTTAAAAAAAAAAGTATTCTCTAGGGAGAAAATGTAAGGATATATATCTCCTAACATTTTTCTTTTATATTGAACAGTTTTAGATTTTAAGGCTATTACATTTTGAACTTTTTGGCATTTAAAATACTAAAAGCACACGAAGAGAATGAGATCAAAGGTTTGATTTTTTTTTTCCTCTTTTCTGGGAAAAAAAAATTCCTAACATAAATGTTTTTCATTTTCCTAAGTTATACTTAACTGTGAAATCCGAAACCTGACCATATTTGACTCAGAACCGTACAAATTTATAACTGTTTTCTCCTCTTTCAAGGGTAAAGTTCTCAACAAGCATTTTGGTGCTTTACCAAAAGTAATACGACTTTTATTTAAACTGCAATTTAATCTGAAACTAAAAGCCTCTAGAAGATAGTACATATAAATATAGACAGAATTTATATGAAATAGTTTATAACAAGGTTGCAAAGAACAAGTTTGTTACTTGCTTTAGTAGTACTTTTTTGAATGAATGCCAAACACTAATGTACAGGTGTAGAGATAGATAAACTACCTATGTATTATAAGTTACCTAGTATCGATATGAATGATATAGAGCAGACCATGTGTTAAATTCCTTCTTTTTCTTTCCTTTTCTTTTCTTTTCTTTTCTTTTCTTTTTTCTTTTCTTTTCTTTTCCTTTCTTTTCTTTCTTTTCCTTTTCCTTTTTCTCTTTCTTTCTTTCTTTCTTTCTTTCTTTCTTTCTTTCTTTCTTTCTTTCTTTCTTTCTTTCTTTCACAGAAAGAGTGAGCATGGGAAGTACAGAGGGAGATAATCTTGAGCAGACTCCCCACTGAGCACAGAGCCCCACTCAAGGCTTGATCTCAAAACCCTAAGATCATGATCTTAGCGGAAACCAAGAGTTGGAGGCTTACCAACTGAAGCCATCCAGGCACCCCCATCTCCTTTTCTAATAGAAAATTAGAGAAGTCAGCTACAATAAAAGCAGAAGTAATTAAAGTGGGAGAGGTGGGTAAAATTTTACCATGCAAATTCTTCCAATTATTATAGCATTAGACATTTCTTATATAAAAATGGTCTTTTATAGAATACTGATTATATAGAGGTAGTCGTGGTGGTAAAAAATATCTTTGTATAGGTTTTAATGAGCAAACATGAATTTTTTAATTGGAAAAAAGGTAATGTGCTATGTTATAATTTTTATTGAAAAGGAAACTAAATATAAAGTAGGGAGAGGCGCATGGGTGGCTCAGTTGGTTAAGCAATTAAGCATCTGCCTTTTGCTCTGGTCAAGATCTCCAGGTCCTGAGACTGAGCCCCACATCAGATTCCCTGCTCAGCGGGGAGTCTGCTTCTCTCTCTCTCCCTGTGCTCCTCCCCAATGCTTGTTCTCTCTGTCTCTCAAATAAATAAATAAAATCTTAAAAAACAAAAAAAGGATTAGAGAAATAGGGGTGCCTTGGTGACCCAGTTATTTAAAGTGTTGAACTCTTGATCTCAGTTCAGGTCTTAATCTCAGGGTCATGAGTTTAAGCCCCACATTGGGCTCCAAGTTGGGCATAGAGCCTACTTAAAAAAAAAAAAAAAGAAGAAAGTGGAGAATTAGTAGAAAGGTATCTTTATTTTTCAATGTTACTTCTTGTGAAATTTCAAAAGGTTTACAGTTTCTTCATGGAAGTGTTCAAAGTTAAAAAAAAAGAACCATATACAATACAGAATTTTATTATAATTATATAGTAATAATACATTGAGTTTTATTTAAGCCTTTTTTATTTGAACCTTTAAAAAAATAAACCTTTTAAAATTTCACATGAAGTAGTACTTAAAATAATTTGATCCAATTCTCCTCAAATTATCTACAGGTTTAACATAATTTTAATTGAAATCCCAACAAGATCTTTTTGTAGATATAGACAAGCTTATTCTAAATTTTATATGGAAAAGAGAATGTGAAAAAGAATAGTAGAGAAAATCACTCTCCTCAATGTTAAGATTTACTGTGTGGCTACAGTAATTAGAGATATACGCATATAGATTATTGGAAAAAATGGAGAGCCTACAAAAAGATATAAAAGCAACTCAGTGGAGGAAGGATAGTCTTTTCAATAAATGTTTTTGGATCAATTGGACATCCCCAGGCAAAGAAAAAGAATATCTAAGTATGAAAGTCAACTCAAAATGAACCAAGGATTCAAATTTAAGATTTTGAACTATAAAACTTTAGAAGAAAATGTAAAATTTTTTTTCTTTTTTTTTTTTTTTTTTTTAGAGCTTTGGGACTGGGGATAGAAAAATTGCTCTTACACATGACACCAAAAGCACAATTTATAAAAAAAATTTTTTGATAAATGGGACTTCATTAAAATTAAAAATGTTTGCTCTGCCAAAAACTCTGTTAAAAGCATAATAAAACAAGCTGAAGACTAGAAGAAAATATTTGCAAACTACAAATATAAACAAATCTGACACAGAACTTGGATCTGGAATATGCAAAGAACTCTCAAAACTTGACAGTAAAAAACAAAAAATTCTTTTTTTAGAGAATTAGAAAATGGGCTGAAGAGGATGAAGAGGCATTTTACCAAAAAGAATATACAGTTGGCACATATGCACATGAGATATCATTATACATCTATCAGAATGGCTAACATAAGAAAATAATAACAACAGCTCCAAATGTTGAGGAGGGAATAGAGAAACAATCATTCAAGCATTGTTGGTAGGACTGTAAAATGATAAACCCCTCTGGAAAATAGTTTGGCACTTTCTTACAAAACTACTCATACAGTTACCACAAAACTCAGCAATTACACTGTTGGGCATTTATCCCAAAGAAATGAAAACTTATATTCATATAAAAACCTGCATATGAATATTCATAGCAACTTTATTCTTAATAGCCCCAAACTGGAAGCAACCCAAGTGTTTCTTCAGTGGATGGGTGATTAAACGAATCCCAATTAGTCCATACCATAGACTATCACTCAGCAATAGAAAGGGATGGACTATCGATACCTGTAACAACCTGAATGAATCTCAAGGACATTATGATTAATGAAAAAGCCCATCTCAAAGGCATTTATTTAATGTTCTCAAAATAATAAAACTAGGGAGATGAAGAGCAGATCAATGGTTGGTAGGGAACAGGGATTGGCATGGCACAATGCTACCTGTAAAGGGAGTTCCCTTATGATAAGGTGGTTATTTCAATATATACACTAGATCAAATTTCATAAAACTGTACATACACTCACAAATGAATGAATATAAAAACTGAGCAAAGTCTGTAGTTAATAGTATTTAATAACAATAATTTCCTAGTTTTGATATTCTACTACAATTATATAAAACGTCACCATTGGGGAAGCTGGGTGAAATGTTCACAGGACTCTATGCACTATTTTTGCAACTTCCTGTGAGTCTATAATTATTTTTTTAAAGATTATATTTATTCACGAGGGAGAAAGAGAGAGAGAGGCAAAGACACAGGCAGAGGGAGAAGCAGGCCCCATGCAGGGAGCCTGACATGGGACTCGATCCCGGAGTCTCCAGGATCATGCCCTGGGCTGAAGGCGGCGCTAAACCGCTGAGCCACCTGGGCTGCCCAGTCTATAATTATTTTAAAATAAAAAGTTAAAAATATAATTTAAGTAAAAATATTAGAAAAAAATCAAGAAATAAAGAATAGTGAAATACTTCTTAGCTCATCTTTTTCAAAAATATTAGAAAGCTTCTGGAGATCATTTAAATCAAATGATAGTTTGATGAAAGGCTCAAACTACAAAGATATCTTGATGTATTTCCTTTATAATGAATGGTAACAAAATGCCAATATACACAGATAAATATTGACTTTACTTTGGCAGTCCATTTCACAGGCTGCTATTCTCAAGCTCTGAGAAAAATGGAGAAAGCCAAATTGACGTAGCATAATTTGAGTTTTTTTTAATACCAATATTACTTCAAAATAGTGATTAGTATGGTCTAGGAATAGCTCAAGTATTAATCCTGGCTGAGTTTGCATTAGGGTACCTGCTTGTGCCACCAGAAAACCTAATGGTTCTTTGAGGATGTCTTCTTGTCATATTAGTTATACCGATATGGATGTTACCTTTATGAGAGAGGTAGAGAAAGTTCTTTCATACTGAAAGCTTAGCAGTATCCAATTTCAATTATACATTTGCATTTCAAAGTACTGAAAAATGGGACTGAGTATTTTGTTTTGACTGTCAAAATGGTTGAGTAAGTTTTATTTTGAACTTTAAATCAGTTCAGTCACATGTGGAAATGACATAGTTGTATAACATTGTACTACTAACTAAATCGTCTGGAACCACTTTGTATAAACAAGGCCTGAAAAAGAGTAGCAGGATTAAATTCAGGTTTTATTACTTCAACATCCTCAACAAAAATAAGTACAGGGCCAGTACCTACCGTAGAAGTAGTGATTCTTTAGCTATGGTAACAGTGATAAAATGTGTTCATAGCTTTGGTACCTTAAATTCACATTGCATCAAGCTCACTGGTCTTTTTTTTTTTTTAATCTTTTTTTCTTTTTATGTTTTTAAACCATGAAACCAAATTGTCTTCTTAGGAAAATACAGTACTTTTTTTTTTTTTTTTAAGTGTATTTAACTGTGGCATGTGATTAAAGAAAAAAAAAAGTTTAAAAAGTCTTTTTTTCTCTTGGAATTAGATTTGCTGTAATTCTTCCCAGTATTATGTTTTGCTTTGTTCTATTCTCTAGGGTTAGACTTCAAGAACCCTATTTATAGACCATGTTTTTAAGTACTTTGCAAGCAGACTCCATGATGACTGATTACCAAGAAAGATTTTAATGGCCAGTTTATCTAGAATGCTAGCATGGATTACATAGAATCTTCTAAGAATGTTGCTTTTAAAAATAAAATAAAAGTATTTGACATGAAGACATATCTGTGTGATTAAACAAATTTATCTGAATTTAAATTGATTCGGTCATATGTAGAGTGTAAAAATTACTTAGAAACTTTTTTGTCTATATACAAATGAACAAACTTAGAAACTTTTTTGTCTCTATACAAATGAACAAATTGAGAATTTATTGAATAATCGAGGAGATTTGTGTCCATTCCTGACTCCACTAAGTCATTTGTAATAGCCCTAGGCAAGTTTGAAAGTTATCATGGTTTGTTTTAGGAATATTATAATTCACTAATAAGAAACCTCAAATTACCTATTCCAGTGAATATTTTTAAAAATTAATATGTCTCAGAGATTGAATAGTTATTTCTGAAAACCAGTACCCAGCAATCTCTTCAGTTGCAACATAAACTGAAGTTGGAGTGGGACCATTGTAACTTAGGAAGACCTTTCTGGTAAACAGACCCCGAGTACTTTACTAGTCCTGTGTTTCCAAAAGCAACTGAGTCTCTTAGGGATGGAGATGTGTACTCATTTCAAGGAAGACTTTTCCTAAGAATTTCTTTCAGTTTTTTTCTTTTAGAGTTTTTCCAGTAATCACTGATAATGGGTACTATAATGATAGGCTTTGATATTTTAGAACAAGGCAGATTTGGGTGAAACTTCGCAGGAATTTTGCATTGTTATTGTTATTAATGGGTGAACTTTCAATAAGTGCCCGTTTAAAGTGGAGTAAAACTTACTGTTGGTGTCATCTAGAAGCAATGAAGAATAGGGAAGAATCTTTGCCACAAAACAAAGATACCTGCAATATTTTGTTTCATTGTTTTACATCATTTCTAATGAAAAATGAACAAGCAACCCAAAACACAGTTATATGCAGTCATATGTAAACTTGATCTATATAACTAATCTGAAATCACTGACTTCTGTTTATAAATAATGTAAAACTAGCTCTGTATTAAGACTATTATATACATTTGCAAAAAGCTATTTCCACGTAAAATTTAGTTTCTGGATTGCCTTTCTAGACTTTATTTGAATATTTCACACTAAGTAACTTAGTTTGTAAGCTTAAAAATTCTTAATATTGCTTAACTTTAAAGAATTATGTTTTGAAAAGTATAAATGTTTATAATTGCATTTAAGAGACAAAGAGAAAACAAATGTGGATCCTTATTTTTCTGCTGATGGAAACTAATTAGTATTATTCATTTCAGCTTAAATTGGCATTCTCTGTGCTAGTCCCAGACATTTATGATTAAAATCAGCTCGACGACACAATGAACTATTTTTTCCTGCACTTGAAACCATTTCTTCTCAGTGCACAAACCCATTCATTATTTTTATTTAATTAGGTCTAATTCACATTGGAGAGATACCTGAAGCAAGGAATTTCCCTAATAGCTATGCATTCACAATAGCTCACAGGCTTTGCAATAATATAATTATTCAAGATCGAATCATCAGAAGAATTAAAAGAAATTATCCTTAACCATAGGATAAAAGTGTGGTCATAAATAGAAAACTATCATTATTTAAATGGGATCAGTATGTAGTATTGGTAGTCAATAGTTTAATGTTTCTAGATGTGAATTCTATGTACTTATTTGTGGAAAATTTTAAATTAGTTTTTATATTGAAGCCAATGACTAACTACATTAGAAATTTGACTGTATACATGTAAGTGCAAACTTTTATGCTTCCTAAGACAAGAAAATATCTAGGAATTTTTGCATATGATTACATAATAAATATTTTATAAAACTAGGTTAAAGAAGTCACTTCCCAAGACAACTCTTTTTTTTTTTTTTTTAGAGATTTACTTATTTATTAGAGAAAGAGTGTGCATGACAGGGTAGGGACAAAAGAAGAGAGAAACTCAAGCAAACTCATCACTGAGTGCAGAGCCTGACTCAGAGCTGGATCTCAGGACTCTGAGATCACTACCTGAGCCCAAACCAAGAGTCAGACGCTTAACCGACTGCACCACCCAGACACCCCTGGACAATTCCTTATCTTAAAAACAAGTTCTATGATGGTTTTACTCTGACTTGTCTGCTGCAGTGAGAATACAAAACTGTTTTCGTGGCAATGTGCACATTTAACAAACTGGACATAAGAAACTATTTGTCGGGTTTTTTGAGGAGGAAAGATGAGATAGAGCCAAATTATATATATATATTTTAACAATGTTATTGACTAAATACTTCCATGCCCTTGGGGATATATTCACACTTAATTTTTTCTAGCAAAATAGGGAAAGAAAAGAAAGCCAGGTTGCCAAAGGCAGTATTAAAGAAAATTACTTAGAAAATTGTTTTCTAGTCATGCCTATCTGCTTTCATCTAGTCTAGGTTTACTGTAAAATTCAGTAATTGTTGGATTAATCAGACTATGATCTAAACAAAAAGGTGTTTTTAAATTATTTTCTTTGTTTACAAAATAAATGCCTTTGACAAATTTCTTTCAAATGACCTTAACTCATTAAAGTAATATTCAAATTTATACACCTACTTTTCATTAGTTCTTAGATTGTGTTTTACACCCTTGAACCTATCTTTTCTTTTTTTCTTTTTCTTTTTTTTTTTTAAGAGAGAGTGAATGAGGGAGAGGCAGAAGGATACAGAATTTTCAGCAGGTTCCATGCCCAGAGTGGAGCCTGTGGGCTGGATCTCACAACCCTGAGACCATGACCTGAGCCGAAATCAGGAGTTAGATGCTTAACCAACTGTGCCACCCAGGCACCCCTCTTAATCACGTTTCTTAGAAAGCAATTGTATTGTCCTTTCCCAATAGGAGAAGATGGGCACATTCAAATTGGGATCATTTAGTGACAACTTATAGGTAGAGAGATTAATTACCAAGTTATAGGCAGGGTATCTGGACCATAAAGAGAAAGGGCAGAAGCTGGGGGTTAGAAGCTACAGAGCTGTTTCCACCTCTAGGCCTGGAGAGGAAGCAGAGGAGAAGTCCCATACAGTAAGTTCCTTGAACAGCTAGTTGCTGTCTTCCTCAAATAGACTGAGCTCCCTTAGGGTGCAGAGCAGATATTCGTGTTTCTAACTCTTATGTCTAGCTGAGTGACGAGCACAAAGAAGACAGATATGTAATGAACACTTGAGTGCAATAATGAGAGGCATTTGGGATTGAAAATATATTACTGAATCTAACCAATGAGTGTCCTCAGAGGAAGAAAACGATAAATTAAAATCCTAAGATCTGATTTTTAAAATCTTAACTGAAAGTAACAACAATGTCTGCAAACATTTATGTCAACTCAGCACATAAATGGAGATTTTTTTTTTCATTATTACCATGTGAACTCATGTTTTTTTTAATGGAATGGTTATTGAAATGACATCAGACTAATCATCAAAACCAGTGTTTTCGGGGCAGCCTGGGTGGCTCAACGGTTTAGCTCTGCCTTCAGCCCAGGTTGTGATCTTGGAGATCTGGGATCGAGTCCCACGTCGGGCTCCCTGCATGGAGCCTGCTTCTGTCTCTGCCTCTCTCTCTCTCTCTCTCTCTCCCCCCCCCCATTCTCTCTCTCTCTCGCTCTATGTCTCTCATGAATAAATTAAAACAACAACAACAACAAAACCAGTGTTTTGAGATAACTCAGTCTTGGAATAGTGCCACCAGCCAACAGAGCATGAGAGTTTTTGCACATCTTCTTCAGTGGGCCATCTTGCTGGGCCTAGGAAGAGATAGGAAACATATGTGTTCACTACCTTCAGAGTATGGAGACTGGTTCAGCAAACTGTGTGATGCAACCTAATAATTTAGCCAGTTAACAGCACTAGCATTTTGCTAAGATATGAAAAAAAAAAAAAAAAAAAGTAAAGAAGGGAGAATTCAGGTACAAAATTACAGTGAATTCTAAGTCAGTAAGGGTTGCCTCAAAAGATAATAGCCTCCTAATATTATACTTTGAGAATCTGCTTCAGCAGCAGGGTTTCCTATTTGGAAGCCCATCGAAGAAGATGATAACTCCAATAAATCTATATTGTTCTGTAATGTCACGTAGAAGTTTCTTTTTAAGGAAAACAGATTTAAAAGCATTATTTTTTCTTAATCCCTTATTTTCCATGCGACTTTGATCTTACCAGCTAGATTTTGCCAACTATATTACATTTAGGAACATAATTTCTGTGGTTGTTAAGGGATTACTGAATTGGAAAGACTGAAACAGTAGGTGTAATAAAAGACCAGAAAGGAAGGGTATTGATTTTTGGTTGGAAAAGATTTCAAGCAAGTCAAACGGATCTTGAATTTGGCCTTGAAAACAGAGTAAACTTTAGATTAGAAGAAAGAAGAATGTAAAGGATTTTAGTGAGAGAGAAGAGCATTAACAAGACTAAGGAGATAGGTGTGGAAAGGGAATTTCAAGTGAATGTCAGATAACTAGTCTTATAAAATAATGCCAACTATGGATTAATCGGTAAGGTGGGATCAGCTCACTGAGAACCTTCAATGTCATAATCTATGCTTTTTTGTTTTTCTATAATAAAGATCAAGTTTTGTAGGTGTTATTGTGAGTGTGGTGGGCAGGGAAGGGTGGAGATGTTAAGGATATGGTTTTCTTTGATTTCAAAAACATTTTCCAGGGGCGCCTGGGTGGCTCAGTCGGTTAAGTGTCTGCATTCAGTTCGGTCATGATCCTGGAGTCCTGGATTGAGCTGGCACCGTACTCCCTGCTCAGTGGGGAGTCTGCTTCTCCCTCTCCCTTTGCCCTCCCCTGCATTCGTGTTCTCTCTCTCTCTCTCTCTCTTTCTCAAATAATCTTTAAAGAAAACCATTTTCCATTGTTTAAGAACTCTTCATAAGAACAGATAACAACTAACAATTTTATGTATACCTTTATACACATTTACGTGTTCTTTCCTAAAAGTGAACTTTCCAGAGAGAACAGAGGCATTGGTACTGATAAAATCTCTTAGTTTTCTGACTCCAAGTGCCATATGAGTCATGGGAAACCAGTCAGTGCTTCTCTATTTAAATAGCCGAATAGATCACCTTTCCTTGAGAGCAGGCTATAGTATATTTACTGTATTTATTGAATATAAAGTACAGTTTGACCTCTTGATTCTGCAGTCTTTTGTTTAACTTGCTTGTTGTCTTTCACCAAAGGGCTTTTTTATGGACCTCTCTTTGACCACCATTTTGGTCAGAATATATTAAAAACCTGGTATTTTAATGCAGCTTACTGCTAACTGGCTTATCTTGCCATTTGCTTTTGGAGTGTAGCAATGTGGGCATAACACCATGGGAAGAAACTTGACCAAAAGCACATCGAGAGATTTCTACTTATTACTTTTGTCAAGTGTTCATTAGCCTCTTTGCATGCCTTAAATCTAAGTGACCTTCTGTGTCTGTGTGCTTTATTGCCCTCAATTAAACCTGCTTGAATTTGAAAATTCTATTTCTGCAGTTGCTCTTTATTTGCACATTACTGACAGACCT
Organism: Canis lupus familiaris; assembly: GCF_011100685.1. Lineage (NCBI taxonomy): Eukaryota > Metazoa > Chordata > Mammalia > Carnivora > Canidae > Canis > Canis lupus. Next base: position 13,307,722 of record NC_049253.1, on the reverse strand, counting down.
CATTTATTCCTGTCAGGGAGGGACTGGGTGGTACTGAGTGTCCCTAGCCCCACTTTCCTGGAGGGAGAAAAATCCCCAGAGGTTCTGAGTAAGACAGGAACACGTTCTTTTGCTTTGTTGTCAGATAAAGGAAATGTCTTTGCCTTCAGTCCCTGAGGCCAGATTTCAGGTGTTTTCCCAAAGGAACTTCTCATACGGAAAATAGTCCTCCCCTGAATAATTTTATCACCTAATAAATGATTCAGATTGATACTGTCAGCACTGTGGTGGGCACCTGACTGAAGGGGACATATGAGTGGCAGCTCATAGCAATAGGTTACGTATTTCGGCCGTCAAGCTGAGATCCTAGATAAATCTGTTCTAACTCACTTAGATTCCCCTCACCTGCTTTTTAAGGATATTCTTAGCATTCACTTATACCATGCCAAACTATAGTTTATTTGGAATTAGTTGCTTTTTCTAGGGCAATTAACACATCAGAAAAAGAGATCAACACTGAAACAGATGGAAAATGATTCCTGAGTGGGTAGGTGTAAGTGGATGCAGTTTCGTAACTGACCTGGCTAATATGTCTGACCTATTACTTCAAGGAAAGTAGTAGCAGGTGTTGATATTTTTCCAGACATCAGTTTGGTCATGTTTGGTAGGATATGCTTAGTGCAGTGTGAAATTGACATTTCAGAGCTCCAGGTTGCCATTTACAGTGACCGGTTTCTATTGATGAACTTTTGCTTTTTTTACTTACAAGCCCACCTAAGCTTTTAAAAATTGATTCTCAGTTTTAAATTGATTCATGCCTTTATTTCGCATGAGATTATTTGAATTTGCCTGCATATCTTTACTTTTAAGTGTAATATCTATTGAGGAACACTTCCATTTCACTCTTTCCTGTGTGTTTCTAAGTAAAAAGAAATTTTACAGTTTGAAAGATCCATTAGTTAAGAGTAGCCTTATTTCATCCCAGAGAATCACAATCTATTTTTTTTTTAAGATTTTATTTATTTATTCATGAGAGACACAGAGAGAGGCAAGAGACACAGGCAGAGGGAGGAGAAGGAGGCTCCATTCAGGAGCCTGATGCAGGACTTGATCCCAGAACTCCAGGATCACATGCTAAGCCGAAGGCAGACTGCTCAACCACTGAGCCACCCAGGCGTCCCACAATCTATTTCATTATATATATATATATATATATATATATATATATATATATATATATACTAAAGTTAAGCGAGTTAAAGAATAACTGCTGAATATTTTGCATGACAACTCCCTTGCTTACATAATGAACAAGACAAACTAAAAAATGTTGGTACCTTATCAAACCTGTCACAATTTCTTCTTTTATTATAGAAGACTCCTCAACTTGGAAATTTCACATAAGTAGATCAGAATTTAAGAATACAGAGGATATTAAGATTCTTCCTAAAAATTTATTTTATGTGAAGCCTTGCATTGTTAGTCACCATAAAAAACATCTCTATAAGGATGAAGCAAAACAGAAATAAGGAAAAGAGAATAATTATACTTCAGGATGAGTTGAACATTTTTCTTCTCAGCTTTTACTTACATCTTTTTAAAAACATGTTGTTATAAAGTACTCTGTGTGCAAGACACTGTCTTAATATTATCTCATATAAACCATATAACAACTCAGTGCTGTATTATTATCCTGCACTTACAGATGAAAAAATTTAGGTACAAAGAAATTAGGTTATTTGCAAAGGGCCCCACAGCTAGCAAAATGTAGAGCTGGGATTTAAAGCCAAATTGTGATTTAAAGCATGGCCTCTGGAGCCAGGCTGTTTTAACTGGGAACTCTATGCTGCTCGTCTGTGTTTGCAAGTAAGAGACTGCATACCAATTTTCAGTGTTCTCCTATATCATGCATTTTATCATGCTTTACCAAAGGCACTATTATAAACATAACAGTTATTTTGGTATTATTAGAAATATGAAGGATACATCCGAGATGTACCAGAGAATTATACATTGCATTAAGATTTAGAATCAAAGTTGCATCTTTCTGAGTTTGCTGACCACATTTCTCCCATTTCCAGCCATTCAAAGGTTTTGATATTGAATCAAAATATTTGTTTATATGTTTATATGTTTATATGTTAAACTTATATGTTTATTTGCAATGAAAAAGTACAAGTTTTATAGAAAAATAAACTATTGATGTTTCGAAAGTAAAAAAGCAAATTTTTAATATTTTTAAAATACTTATGCTGCTGTCACATATCCAACTTAGATGTGCTAAATGTAATCTTGTACAACTGCTAATTTATGCTGTAGAACATCTGTCCAGTTGATAATTCTTATTTTTAACTGTGTAATAATTTGTTCATTTGTGAGTGGTTATCACAGGGTGAGAGAAAGACATGTTTATCATTAGTGTTATAAGTCTCCTTAAGCTGCCATAACAAAATACTACAGACTGGGTGGCTTTAATAACATTTATATTCTCACATTTCTGGACACTAGAAGTCTAAGATCAAGGTTCCCAAAGAGTTGTTTTCTGGCGAGGCCTCTTTTTCTGGAGTGTAGACAGCCTCCTCACTGTGTTGTCACTTGGCCCTTCCTCTGTATTTACACTTCTAGAGTCTCTTCCTCTTCTGATATGGACACCAGTCCTATCAGATTAGAGCCCCACTTTATGGCCTTACTTAACCTTAATTATAATTTAAAGGCCCTTTCTCCAAGTACAGTCACATGGGGGTTAAACCTTCAGCATATGAATTTTGAGAGGATACAACTCAAAACAACATATAGCATCAGTAGTATCGGTGATCTGCCAGGTTCTACTAATCATATTTCTTAATTTTAACATATTCTTCTTTAACTTAGCCCACTGAAATTGTGAGCTGTTTTGTAATCACTTCATATCTTTTAGGATTAGGGAAAGGATATACTATTGTGGTAGCTTTCAAAAATTTTACTTGACCTACATATAGAAATAGATTGCATAGGAGGCACCTGGGTGGCTCAGTTGTTTTAAGCGTCTGACTCTTGGTTTCGGCTCAGGTCATGATCTCATGGTTGTGGGATGGATCTTAATGTCGGGTTCTGTTCTCAGTGAGGAGTCTGCTTCATATTCTCTCTATTTTCCCCACTCACTCACTCACTCACTCTCTCTCTCGCAAGTAAATAAATAAAATCTTAAAAAAAAAAAAAAAAAGAGGGACGCCTGGGTGGCTCAGCGGTTCAGTGTCTGCCTTTGGCTCAGGACATGATCCTGGAGTGCGGAATCAAGTCCCACATCGGGCTCCCTGCATGGAGCCTGCTTCTCCCCTCTGCCTGTGTCTCTGCCTCTCTCTCTCTCTCTCTCTCTCTCTCTCTCTCTCTGTGTGTGTGTGTGTCTCATGAATAAATAAAATCTTTAAAAAAAAAAAAACAGATTGCCCACCACAAACCAATTCACTTGTACCCATATAATTACATATACATATGTACTATATTAACTGAAATGAGTTTATGTTACAAATCTCACCCTCTTATAAGCAATGCACCATGATATTTTCTATTCTTTTCCATTCTTATGTTCTTTCATTAGTTTTTTTTAAATAATGCTCATGACCCATTCAATTGCTACGACCCCGTAAATTGACTTATGGGTTGCTACCAACAACTTGAAAAATTATTTAAGTAAGAACTCTTGTTTGACCAGTATTCTCTCTAAAGGTGGCATATTGTTGAGTGTGCATTCCTAATAACTTACTTAGCATGTAACCACATAGTATATTTTTAACAAAGAGTTTGGCTATGCAGTTGTTGGCCACTCCCAAGGACTCAGTGGCTAGAAGAAAATTCACTAGGAAGTGTAACCTTTCATTTGGAGAATAACCTAGTTTCTTTCAAATCTTGAAACAGATCAAATAAGAGAGCCAGGAGCTTCCTACATTGGTGGTGTTGGCCCTTGAAAGCCAGATTCTTGTAAGGATCAGGTGTAAATGCACAGGATAGGGCAGCCCGGGTGGCTCAGAGGTTTAGCCGAGCCTTCAGCCGAGGGTCTGACCCTGGAGACCCAGGATCGAGTCCCATGTCGGGCTCCCTGCATGGAGCCTGCTTCTCCCTCTGCCTGTGCCTCTGCCTCTCTCTCTCTCTCTCTCTCTCTCTCTCTCTCTCTGTGTCTCTAATGAATAAATAAAATCTTTTAAAAAACTAAATGCACAGGATATAAGCATTTAACAAATATCTTGATATAATCATTGTCATCAACCATCTGTATCCCTTTTACATTAATTAGAGATACTGTTTTATTCAAAGTCCTTTCAGAAGATAGAAACCATTCCAAGTATTTTGTACAGGGGTAATTTAATACAAGGTGTTAATTGCATGGGTGGTAAAAGGTCTAGAAGCCAAACCACAGGGTGGTGACTTGTTCCAGCAACAGCAGGAAGTTGCTGGAAGAGACCGTGTTACTAGAACCCAGGGTCTGGGGTCACCTGGCAAAAGCTAGAACCATGGAGAGAAGGATTGCCTGGGTGAGTTAAAGCTACAAAGATTACGACCAAAAGTAGAGAAGAGAGAAAAGAAATACTTGGGCTCTCTTTTCCTTGTACCATCTGGTCTTCTGCAAATACCATTCATTGGTCAAAATTGCTGGAAGCCAGCCAGAGAGCAGGTGAAAGAAATATGATTCCCTACCATACAGATCAGAGCCAAGGGAGGGAATGGATCTCAGGCAAAATAATCAAATGACTGGCACAGATACCAAGACTAATCTGTTTATTCTTATTTGATTGATTTCATTTTATTCATTATACCCATGTAATGATTTACAATTGTAAATCACATTCATGTCTATAGATTCATAGATTGAGTTTTAGGTTTTTAGAAAACCCACCTTTCTCTCTTGTGTTCTCATTGAATAGATATTCCATGATTTATTTAACTTTTTTTTTCTTGTTGAACATTTGATATTTTGCTATTATAAATTACTCTGCAGGGACGTCTGGGTGACTCAGTGGTTGAGTGTCTGCCTTTGGCTCAGGTCATGATTCTGGAGTCCTGGGATCAAGTCCCGCATCAGGCTCCCTCTGAGCCTACTTCTCCCTCTGCCTGTGTCTCTGCCTCTGTGTATCTCTAATAAAAATCTTTAAAAAATAAATAAATAGGGCAGCCTGGTGGCTCAGCGGTTTAGCGCCGCCTTCAGCCCAGGGCCTGGTCCTGGAGACCTGGAATCGAGTCCCATGTTGGGCTCCCTGCAGGGAGCCTGCTTCTCCCTCTGCCTATGTCTCTGCCCCTCTCTCTCTCTCTCTCTCTCTCTCTCTCTCTCTGTGTGTGTGTGTTTGTCTCTCGAAAGACAATCTTTAAAGAAAATAAATAAATAAATAAATAAATAAATAAATAAATAACTCTGCAGTAACTATGTTCATGCATATGCCCTTTCTCCCATATTGTTTTAACTATTATTTTAAAAGTTATATACCCAGAAAATGAATTACTGTGCCAAATGCATGAACAGATTTATGACTCTTCTTATTTATTACCAGTTTGCTTTTCTACAGCATTATTCCAGTGTATCAACACCAACATACGATAGAACCAATTTTAGTGACTTGTCTACATTAGAATAGGGTCATTAAAAGAATCTTATTGCCCAATTTAATTGGTGATTAATGGCACTGGGTTTTAGTGGTTGGCTCTGATTACTAGGTTGTTTAATACACTTTTCACATGTTTATTAACTAGTGGTATTTTTTTTAAGATTTTATTTATTTATTCATGAGAGACACAGAGAGAGAGAGAGAGAGGCAGAGACACAGGCAGAGGGAGAAGCAGGCTCCATGCAGGGAGCCCAACGTGGGACTCGATCTCGGGTCCCCAGGATCACGCCCTGGGCACTTAAACCACTGAGCCACTGGGGCTGCCCTAACCAGAGGTATTTATTCTTGCATATTCTTCTAACAAGCTTTCATAGACTAGGAGTAAAGAAACCAGAAAACAATTTAACATCAAAACAAAATGAAACAAAACAAAAGCTACAAGCCTTGTTTCCATCTTTAAGTCATGTAGCCTAGTTGATAGACTAGAAAAAAACATTCTGAAAGGTCCTTTAAAGACTCTTCCCTAAAACATCCAGCCTGACTGGTTCCCTTAGTAGTTCACAATTACAGCATCCTTTGTTTCTTTTCTTTATCTTTAGGACTGGGGATTGGGAAGTGGTCCCTCTTTCAAAAACTAAGCAGTTAATTGCTTGAAGTCTGGTCTTCTGTTTTACAACCACTTGAACACATTTACTAGGGTTAGAGAAAATAAAGTTTTCCTTTTCTTTTTCATGAGAGCATTTTATAGTTCTTTACCTTTTTCTCTTGATTTGAAAACACATATATTCAAAAATGAAAACAATTGTGTTTTGGCAGGAAATAGCATAATAATTTGTATATGCTTAAATCTGTATCTATAGGTTTTTATATATAGTATGGGCTCTTGATTTATTATGATTTTGAAAATTAGTTCTTAGTATTCTGCAGGCATGAAAGTTTTCTTTTAGATTTAGGAAGAATCTTAGGGATTATCAGTCCTACTTTTATTCTTCACACATTCACTAACATGGGAAAATACCTTAAGAGTTTTAAAAGAAAAATAAAACTCTTTCTTATCAGGGCTTACGATAATAAGAGGTTTAATTGATCTCTTTGCAAATGTTTTAATTTCTTTGAGAACATTAGACAGCATACTTTCAATTCACAATAATTATTTAATTAGAGCTTATAAGATATATAATGTGGCTGGCTAAGGATATGCTGACTTTTACCTAAACGTTAACATGGTTAAGATTTATTTCCTAGTATTGGCCGTCACAAAGTATTATTTATGACTTATCCTTTTGTTGAGAAAATTATTTGGGATTTATACTGTGGTCATATAATCTATTCTGTAAAACAAGCACAGAGCAAAAAGGATGAAGGATTAATATACACATTTTCTAAAATGTTTAGTTCAAATGGGCAAATTATTTTACATTACTAAATACATCTGGAGAAGATTTATACCAACTAATTAAAAATCAATTTGTTTAAATATTATTAAACATAATAAGTATCCATCTTTCCTATTTACTTTAAGAAATAAGAAATTATTTTTTAAAATACATTATACATAACTAATTGTCACTCCCTGCCATGAGGATAGAGAGCCATCGTTAAGTCCAGGTCTATGGAGGGGTAAACTTTGAATGTCTGATGGTGAAGGAAGCAGCCAGGAATGCATGAGTGAAATTAACAAACCCTCCCTGGACACATTTTATAAATCCACAATTGGAAGGTGCAGTTTTGATCTGTCTCAGCTTCGTCTTCCACTCTCCCTGTCTTCCCCAGATTTGTATTTTAAATTGCTATTTTTAGTTCCTTGAAAGTCCTATATGATTTTTTGCCTCTGTGCCTTTGCAGTTGCTGCTTTTTCTACCTAGAACCCCCAGAATTGTTATTATTCCTTCATGCCAAATTTTTAATTGTTGCAATCTTTGGCTGGTGAATTATATAGCTGATTCCCTCATTGTCTGTGTGTGTGTTTGGTTGGTTGGTTTTTCAGATTTTCTGCCCTTGATATGTATATGTAACTTTTACAATCAGAAAACAGATTTCATTTGTTTGTTTATACCCATCATATATTTTTACGGAGCATAACAGAGATTGCCAGAAGGGAAAATCTTATGAAAAGTATATTTTAACTTAACTTCAGAGTAGTAAATTGAGTAAAATATGAAGCATAGGTAGGTATTAAAATTTCAGTGCATGTATATCTGTTATTTCTCTGTGCTATTTCTGATATTTTTCTTGTATACAGCCTTTATGCTGAGTATATTCTGTTTTAGCATTTCCCCACAGAGTACCTTGTGGAGAATTTTGCTTGACAAAAATTAACCATCTGCCACTGCTAATTTTAAAGATTCTAATTTTATTTATCTTGTTTGAATTTCTTCTCTAGGATAAAGAAATTTTCTTGGATGATCTTTATAAGGACCATCCATCTCTAGTACACTATAGTGTGATTTAGGATATTATTAATAAGTGCTTTCTTATCTCCATTCTCTTCCTTTCAGCCCACTCTTAAATTGTTACCAGATTAATCTTCATGATGTATAATTGATCAAATCTAATATCTTCTTTCTTCATGCATTGGGATTATTGTAGATTATTACCTACTAAAAGCCTACTAAATACTTGTAAAAAACATGTCTGGAACATTCTTAGAACTAGAGATACTGAATTGATTCCAAATTTATTCATCTCACAGTAGTGGGGATATTCAAATCCTATAATTTTGTATTTAACCTTCTTAGTTGGTATATGTACACATATCTTCTAATGTTAATTTCCCTTATGCAGAATATGGATCTTCCAAGCAGAACTAGTTTCTATTTCTCATGGTCATTTCCAGAATTGCCAACGTTTCTCCATCACTGCCAGTTTATAATGGATTTCCTTCCCTTTCTCACATATCTATCTTTCAATACTAAGCTGTTACCTGAAAACTTTTACTCAACTCTCTCCTTCTCTTTGTATGGCAAATTACTTTTTCACTTTGTACTATAAGTTATTTTGGTGCATATGTTCTTTATTAATTAGACTGTTACCCTCAAAGGTAGGAGGTAGTTTAAAAGCATAGGCTTTAGAGTCAGATACACTACACACTATCATTTACCAATTATGCCTACTTAGACAAGATACTTGTTTTCTCTTAAGGCTTAGTTTTCTTATCTGTAGAAGGAGGATGTTAATAATGACTTCTTCACAGGGCGACTGTAAGGCTTAAATGAGATAATGTTTATGAAATACTTAGTACCTTGCTTAGCATGTTGATAAGTATCCAGTAAATTCAATGCATTCCTAATAACACCATTGTTTTATTATATAATTAAAATTATATTAATAATCCCTTGTAACCTGTGACCTTTTACTAATAACCTACTACACTTTAATACATATTTCTAGAAAAAAATTAACAAATGTTGAATGCTGGGTTATAGGAACTCAGAAGAGGGAGTGATTAATTCTGATCATGGGATTGAAGAAGACTTGGTTATAGTTGGCATTGGACTTTTCACCTGTGAGGTATGATTTTGACAGGTAAAAATGGCAAAAAGGGTCATTCAAGGCCAAGAGAATAGCATGCAATCTCAGAGATGCTGTCTTAGTTAAACAATAATAGAACCTACTTCATAGGCAGGGTTTTTTTGTTTTTGTTTTTGTTTGGAGTATAAGTACATCTAAAATAGTAGCATAGTAAGAATGTTGAAAATATTAGCTGTAACTGCATACGTAGACTATACGTTAAATAAAAAAACTCGTGTGTGTGTGTGTGTGTGTGTGTGTGTGTGTGACCTATTCTTCCATATTAACTTGAAGTACCTCCGTGGCAACATTTCCTTAATGTTGTTTGCAGTACCTGTTAGAGAATTACAAGATAGCATTTATTTAAAAATATTGTTTATTTCAGCTACATATTATTCTTCCTGTTTGAATTAGTGAGATAGTACTTTGCAAATAGTTTTCAAATTATCAGCTGTTAGGGATTATCATGCCATTGTTTCTCATTGGTTTAGCTTAATTTGAGAGAAAACAATTTAAATGACAGTTTACAATAGCTGCAACTGCTTGATGTGTAAAACAATCAAAGGATAAGTGTTATGTGAAATCCATGGTCACTTTTTTTTTAATTAAACACAAGTCTTGAATTATAGTAATTTCTATAGCAATGTAAATAAGATTTTTTTTTTTTTTTTTTTGGTCATATTCTCTTTAAACTTTTTGCTTTGGTATACTTTCCAGACTTAGAAAAGTTGTAAGAATAGTACTAAGAATTCTCATATACCCTTTACCCAATATTAACATTTTACCATATTTACTCTATTTCCTCCTGCTCACCCCCTTCCTCTTCTCTCTTTCATTTTCTGTTGACTGTTTAGGTTGTTGCAGGCATGATGTCCATTATTTATTTACTCCTGAATTTCCTGTGTTTCCTAAAAAACAAGGAAAAAAAGTATATGTTCTTAAATAACAAAAAAATAATGATCAAAATTATGATGTTAACATTGATAGAATACTACAGGCCTTATTCAAATTTTGCCATTTGTCCCAATAATGACCTTTTTAAAAAGATTTTATTGATTTATGATTTTTTTGAGTTAGTGAGAGAGGGAGCATGAGCAGGTAGGGGACAAAGGGTGAGGGAGAAACAGGCCCCCCAGTGAGCAGGGAGACGGATATGGGGCTTGATCCCAGGACCCTGTGATCATGACCTGAGCTAAAGGCGGATGCTTAACTGACTGAACAACCCAGGCACCCCTGTCCCAATTATGACCTTGATAGCAACAGAAAAATCCCACATGATGGATTGCATGTAGTTGTTCTATCTCTCCTCAGTCTTTGTCTTTCTTGACCCTAACAGTTTTGAAGAAAATAGGCCAGTTACTTTGAAGAATGTCCCCCGATTTCAGTTTGGCTGATTTTTTTAAATGATTAGATTCAAGCAAAGTACTTTGAGCAGAAAATTTATAGAAGTGATATTGTTCTCTTTTCAGGGCATTATGTTAAAAGGTCAACAAAATTCTTAACAGATGAGTATTAGTTAGGAAAAGAAACACTTATAATTCTTTAAAATATTTGCAAATTTATATTTCTCAGTTTATTTTATGGTTTTCATTTGTCAGCCTATCAATAAAATATTCAGTAAACAATAGGACTTTCCCTGCAGTGTTCTCTGTCCAATTATCACTGTTTGGCAATATATTTATTGTTAAATGAAGATAAATACGGAGACTCTTTATTAAGAAATTTAGTATTTCTGCCAGTAGATGATGACATGGGTTTGATATGAAACAGAGCATCATAGCACTTTTTCTCCTTTATTTTTGTTGGATATAAACAAAGAGCTTGAAGTAAATAGTTGGTTTGAGAGATTTACTTTTGCCAAATTTTGCCACCAAAGTCTGAGACCACTGAAAGAAAAAAATTGAGGCATTTCCTAGTAGCATTAACTTAGTATTGGTTAACTTTTCAGACATTGAAGGGAAGTTGTTCTCTGTTAGGTCAAAATTAACTTTAAATCAGCAGTAGTCTTTATATAGATAAATACCTAATACTCTGACCTTAAACCTGATCTTTCCTTTTAACTTATTTCCCCTATACAGAGAAGAAATGCTGCCTGAATACAAAACCTGCTGCACAGATGTTGTATCTAATTACATGTTTCAGATTGCTCTTTGCCAACAAATACATGTTAATAATAATGAATAATCAACCTTGCTTAACAAGAGCAGCACAAAATGTGCTTCTGCCATTTCCCATGATGGATAGACTCAGGGGTACTTCAGAGATGGTATCCTCACCACATTGGTGGCCCATAGCTTATTAACAGCAACCTGCTCTAGATGATGAAGTGTGAAATTGATGAGCCCCACAGGGAATTTGATCTGTGCTTTCCAGGCTGTCTTAACAATATTCAATTGCTGTGTTCATTGGCTCACTGGTTTCCCTAAGGCCTCTCTTCTTGATGCTCTGGAAAATTTTTCCTGGCTAAGTTAACATATGTGCTACTGTATCTGGCTAGCAACCAGATTGCTAGGATCAAGCTTCTAGGAAATTTTACTAAGTTCTGTTCCCCAGCTGGTAACAGGAAGTCTGAGCCTTATAAAAGCTGATTGGATAGAGATAAATGGATAAAATATTTAGTGGATCATTATGAGAGAGCAAGATAGATTAGAGGAGAAGATGTATTGTTATCACCTCTACCCCTTTTTTCAAAGCTCTTACAAATTAGTTTGTTAGTGATTCATATTCTTATGTTCCTATAGTATTAGTAGAAAAATTCCAGGGAGGCAGGAGAGAAGCATGCAAATATAAACTTAGTTTTTAAGCAGGCCTGAATATAAAGCCATCTCTTAGCTGTACAATCCCATGCAAATTAGCTAACCTCTCCAAGCCTTAGATTTTTCAACTCAGAGAATTACATTTATTTACTTCCCATCAGTAAGAAACATATGTAAACTATCTTGCACAGTGCCTAGCTTTACTTTCTCCTCATACCCAGTACCTTGATATTTCTGTTGAGACATAGACAATGGAAAAGAAATGTTAGCACTACCTCATAATTTTATTTCATCATGAGATTTTGTTTTTCTTTGGACTTCAGAAATTTAATTTTTCTTCCTTTTGAAACAAAAATGGCTCCGTGGATCTATTTGCACTTTTTAGGGAATATTCTGCAGCAGAAGAGAAGTTAAACAAGCAAGCAGAGAAAGGTGAAGATATTTCTGTAGGTGAGGGAAGGAAGAATTAAAACATGAACATATGGGATCCCTGGGTGGCGCAGAGGTTTAGTGCCTGCCTTTGGCCCAGGGCGCGATCCTGGAGACCCGGGATCGAATCCCACGTCGGGCTCCCAGTGCATGGAGCCTGCTTCTCCCTCTGCCTACGTCTCTGCCTCTCTCTCTCTCTCTCTCTCTCTCATCTCTGTGACTATCATAAATAAATAAAAATTAAAAAAATAAAACATGAACATATGTTTGGTAAGGTTTTTAAAGATGAAATCTACATTTTCCTTTTTTTTTTCTGGTCATTTATAACCCTGACTCTTAGATTCTGAAACTATTTATGTTTTGCTTTGACGAAGATAATACAGGTTTGGGAGAAGCAGTTCTAAGTCAGAACTGAGCCTTTCACTCAGCTGCTGGGGATTGCCCTGAAGAGAAGTGTGCAGCACCTCAGTGGGGGGCACTTCATATTCTGAAGCCCAGGGACGCTTCCCAGCAGGAATTGTTTTTCAGTGAGATGCCTTGAAAGATGTTTTTGCTTTGTTTAAATGCCCTGTCAGAATAAATGTGCCACTTCTTGCACAGGCCTTGTACAAGGTCAGCAACCTCTAGAACTCTGATTGCCCCCAGCAACACTAAGCAGTGGTCATAGGTAGCCAGCACAAGCAAAGTAGTTGAGAGAAAAAGAAAGGAAGAGGAGAATAGAAGGAGTAGAGGAAGAGAAAGAAATAATCAGGAGATAGACAAAGTCAATTCGTGGCTTTGTAATACATAGGAATTACCATTGCTTCATGATTCTTAATAATCACCTCTGATCTTTTGTTTTAATAAATACACAAAGAATTTATTTCAGATTTTTCATTTTAAGTTATATGGAAAGAATTACTGTTTTCATGTGTGTCTTGTGTATTAAAAAAGGACCCTACCAATTTCATCTACCCTCAAGTAATTTTTTTTAATGTCAAAGTCATCTTGTCGTTAATAGCAACTGTGCCAGAACATAAATTCACCTTATTTGTACAGAGCACTTTTCACATTCTTTCCTTCTGTTTGAGATGGACAATTTGTTCGAATTTTGACCTTTCCTGCTCTTAGAGGCATAAGTTTGGACTGATTTATTTGGATAAGATTGGATATTGCACCTGGTGTGGATAATACTAGATTACATCTTCAGGAAATTGAACTTTTCTTTTTACCCTTTAGAACAAACAGTTTTCTGAAATGAATATGTTAGGGACAGTGTTAGGTTTTTTGTTTGTTTGTTTGTTTGTTTTTAACTTTTCTCTGTTACCTAGAATCATTTAGTTTTACAAAAAAAAAAGTTTCCTATTTTTTTTAGCAAGGTGGTGTTTTTCCTTTTTTTTTTTTTTTTTTTTAAGCAGGCTCCATGCACCGGGAGCCCGATGTGGGATTCGATCCCGGGTCCCCAGGATCGCGCCCTGGGCCAAAGGCAGGCGCCAAACTGCTGTGCCACCCAGGGATCCCCAAGGTGGTGTTTTTCTGAGGCTGAATTTCCTGGTATGTTCTTGATAAAATTCAGTGGTTTTTTGCTGTGGATGTGTATGCTTTAAAACTTATTTAATACAAGTCAAACTTAATGGAAAATTGCAAAACTAGTGCAAAAACTCAGATTCACCAAGGTTTACATTTTGCCTCATTTGCTTTATTCATGCTCACTTTCCCTTTCTTTTTCTTTCTATCTATCCATATGTTGTTTTTCTTGAACCAGTTAAAAGGCAATTATAGGGGTTTTCTTCCTTTAGCCCTTATATTGTTTTACAGAATCACAATATAATGACCAAAATCAGGAGCTTTTACATTGATACTACTATATCCATAACCTATGTTAAAATTTCATCAGTTGTTCCAATAATATCTTTTATACTTATTTTTTTATCTTGTTCAGGAATGGAGTCTGGATCATATTATATTTAGTTTTCATGTTTCTTTAGTTTCCTTTAATCTGGAATGATTACTAGGATTTTCTTTGTCATTTATGACCTTGATATTTTTTAGAAGAGATATTTTTTAAGAGTACAGGCAAGTTATTTTGAAAACTCTTTCCATCACTAGGTTTGCTTGATATTTTTTAATAATTAGCTCAGATTAGAGATTTGGGGCAGGAATGCCACAGAAAAGGTACATGATGTCAGTTTATCTCATTATGAGTAATGGTGATGTTGGTTACCTGGTTAAAATGGCATATGCCAGGTTTCTCTTCTATAAAGTTACTATTTTTCCCCTTGTGATTAATAATTCACGGGGAAGTATTTTGAGATTATGTATCTTATTCCTCATCACATTTCTTTTTTTTTTTAAGATTTTATTTATATATTCATGAGAGACACAGAGGGAGAGGCAGAGACCTCGGCAGAGGTAGAAGGAGGCTCCATGCAAGGAGCCCAATGTGGGACTTGATCCCGGAACTCCAGGATCACACCTGAGCTGAAGGCAGACGCTTAACTGCTGTGTCATCGAAGTGTCCCTCTTCATCACATTTCATTTAACATTCATTGATGATTCTTGCCTGAATCAGTTGCTATTAATTACTACAAAGTTTACAAGATGGTGATTTTCTAGTATTCATCAATCCTCTATATTTATTAATTGGCAAACTAAGGAATATACTTATTTACTTATTATTCCCTGTGTTTATATCAGTATGAATTCCTGGATTCTTATTTTTCAATAAGTTACCTTCCATTATTATTATTGATTTTGATACTCAGATTATCCTATTTGATCAACAGCAGCCCCTTCCAACTGACTCCTATATCCTTTTGACATGTCCCCATCATTCGTGGAGTACTTCATTGATTTCTGTCACCATGAAATGATCCATATGCCTAAATATTCATGACCCTGGATTATGCAAAGCCTTTGGGATACAACACCAAAATCATAAGCAACAAAAGAAAAAAATAGATAAATTAGACTTAAGATTTAAAAACTTCTGTGCTCCTAAGAACATCATCAGAAAAATAGATACCTATGTAATGCTAGACATAATGGGAGAATATTACTGCAAATAATATATCTGATAGGGACTTGTATCCAGAATATATAAAGAACTATTTTCTCAATAATAAAATAGCCAATTAAAAATGGACAAAAAAAATAGGCAAAACATCTGAGTAGACATTTCTTCAGAGAAGATATATGGATGAATAATTAGCACATAAAAATATGCACAACATCATTAGTCATTAGGTAAATACAAATCAAAGCACAATGAGATACCACTTTCCACCTAATAAAATGGCTACACACAAAAAACAGCAAATTTTGGAGAGTACAGTTGATTGTTGAACAATATTAGGAATTAGGAGCACAGGTCATCTGTGTGCTCCACCCATCCCACCGACGCAGTCAAAAATCCATGTATAGTTTTTGGCCCCCCCAAAACTTAACTACTAATAGCCTATTATAGACTGGAAGCCATACCAATACCATAAATAGTTGAGTAAGACATATTTTGCATATGTATTATATAGTATATTAGTACAATAAAGTAATAAAGAAAATGTCATTAAGAAAATCAAAAGGGGGCAGCCCAGGTGGCTCAGTGGTTTAGTGCCACCTCCAGCCCAGGGTGTGATCCTGGAGACCTGGGATTGAGTCCCCGTCAGGCTCCCTGCATGGAGACTGCTTCTCCCTCTGCCTGTGTCTCTGCCTCCCTCTCTCTCTCTCTCTCTCTCTCTCTCTCTGTCTCTCTGTGTTTCTCATGAATAAATAAATAAAATCTTTAAAAAAAAATCAAAAGGAAGGGGGCACCTGGCTGTCTCAAATCAGTAGAGCATGCAACTCTTGATCTCAGGGTTGTAAGTTTGAGCCCCACATTGGGTGTAGAGATTACTTAAAAATAAAATCTTTAAAAAATTTTTAAAAATGAAAACCAAAAGGAAGAGAAAATACATTTATAGTACTGCTAGATTTATTTTTTAAAAAAATCCACATATAAGTGTGCCAGTGTAGTTCAAACTCATGTTGTTCAAGGGTTAACTGAATATAGAGAAATTGATATCCCCCTATACTGCTGCTGAGAATGTAATGGCACAGCTACTCTGGTAAGCAGTTTGGCAGTTCCTTGAAAGGGTAAACATGATCATATGACCCAACAATTCTACTTTTATCTATATACCCAGGAGAAATGAAAACATAGATCCGTATGAAAACTTATACAATAAATGTTCATGTGTGTGTATATGTGATCTATGGATTAACAGTATACATTTATGTTACTTATATATATTAAGAACTAGGAACATGCTTACAATATTTTTTATTGGTAAGGAATTAAGTGTTCAGAAGGGTTAGGAGAGCATGACTTTAGAGCCGTGGTTCTCATACTCTTGCATACACCAGATTTAACAAGGATGTTTGTTAAAATACAGATTTCTGGGCCCCAACCTCAGTTTCTAGTTCAGTAGACCTAGGGTGGGGCCTGAAAATGTGCATCTAACCAATTTCCAAATGATACCAGTGCTGGTCCTTAGAAGGCTTGCTTTGAGAAATTGGTTTGTTGTCTTTTGTTATGGTAAAGCTTACATAGAAGGCTTGTTTTCAGGACCCATTCCTAGACATTAAGAATCAGTAGGCCAGGGTTTGGCTTTAAGTTTTGCACTAACAGTGACCCCAGGTGATTCTGACTGAGCAGGCCAGAGGATCATCATTTTGTGAGAAACAGTGCTCTTGGGCTCACAAAGTGGAATGATGGGATAACAATGTCAGGCAGGGAGGAATAGCAGGGAACCTGGGAAGAAACTGGGAACGTATTCTTCAGATGCCCTCACAGCCTGGGAATAAAGTCAGAGTCAGGAAAATTCTCTTTAGATTTCCTCCTAAACAACATTGAAAGAAACATAAATGGGCAGCCCAGGTGGCTCAGCGGTTTAGTGCCGCCTTTGGCCCAGGGTGTGATCCTGGAGACCTAGGATCAAGTCCCATGTTGGGCTCCCTGCATGGAGCCTGCTTCTCCCTCTGCCTGTGTCTCTGCCTTTCTCTCTGTGTGTCTCTCATTAATAAATAAATAAAGTCTTTAAAAAAAATATATATATATATATCATATATACATCTTTAGTTTATCACAGTCTACCTGCAAATACTATTTTCAGAAAGTGCATTAGAGTAAAATAAATTCAGGCACATAACAGACATATAGTTTGAATAAAATATATCTTGTTGACTTAGGATATAAGACATTTTGTATATTGTTGACATTTATAATAATAGAATAAATATGTTCCTTATGTAATTACTGATTTTTTTAAATACAAAGGCTACTAAACCAGTTGTATTCCTTAACCCAAATATGTCAAATTTCTAAAGTGGACAATGTGAATTTTGGAATATTTAATTAGTCTTTATAGACTAATGCATGCATCCCATTAACAATACATATTTTATAAGGAAAATGTATTTCAAGTTTTTCTTCTTAATTGCAGTGTTGCTAATAAAGCAGACTTGGGACCATAGCATATCCAGAGGCAAATGAACAAAGCTTGAGTCTTACTTCAAAACTACCATGGATTTTTGAACTGTGAATTTTACTATAAGAACATGAATTTGAAGTTTGTATGTCTGTGTGATTTCTCTTTTTATGCATTTACTACCAACATAATATAGTCTTTGAAACTTAGAGTTTCTAGAAAGGAACTCAAAAAATCATTTAAACTTTTTTTAACAGAGAAGAAAATAGATTGTACCACTAGTTACTTATTGCTGAACCCCAAAACTTACTGGATTCAAACAACTAACATTTATTATCTCAGTTTCTGTGGTTCAGGAATCCTGGCAAAGCTTAGTTGGGTCCTCTGGCTCAGAGCCTCTCACAGGCCTGCAATTACTGTGTCAACTAAGCTGTGGTCTCACCTCAAGCTCCATTTGGAGAAGTTTCTCTTCCAAGTCCATTTGCATGTCTGTTGGCAGGATTCATTTCTTGAGAACTGTTGGAATGAGGGTCTTGAGTCCTCACTGGCTCTTGGCTGGAAACATTAGTTCCCATAGGCATCTTCATAGGGCAACTCACAGCATGGCAGCTGGTTTTGCTCAGAGTGATCCAGGAAGAAAGCAAGCAAAAGAAGGAAATCAGTCTCTTTATGACTTAAACTTTGGAATTACATCCCATCACCTTCACTGTATTCTGTTCATTAGAAGTGAGTCGCTAGTTTCAGCCCACGGTCTAGGGGAGGCAATTACACAAAGGTGTGAATACCAGGAAGGAGGATCATTGAGAGCCATCCTGGAAGCTGCCTAGCTCAGAGGCCCAGAGAAGTGCAGTACTCAAAGTCATGCATACATTCTTTAGTTGCAAAGCAGGGTCAGCTGTCTGATATCTCATTTCTCATGAGATACATGCTTTCACATTTTGGTCATGAAAAAGGAATTGATGAAATGATAGCCCTTTCTCTTTGAGAGGAGAAATATAGAACTATCTGGTTATTGATGAGTAAAACATCTTTTTTAAAAAATGCTTTTGAATGGTTCCCTTTTGTCATTGATACGTCTAGGTGCAAAAGTTACCTTTTCAGAAGGATGTTCCCCGACCACCCTGTCTATACTTGCTCCTTCCCTTACTACTGTCATTGTCAGTAATTTTTCATAGCCTGATCTATTTTTTTTAGATTGCCTATCATCTTTCCTCTCTCCCCACAAGAATATACACTCCATGAGAAGTACTTTTTCTATCTCGTGTACTACTTACTGCATTTCCAGAACTTTGTTCCTGAAACATAGTGGTTGCTTAATACTTTTTATTTGTTGAATGAATAAGTAAGTATCCCAAATACATATAGTAAAAGAATCTAGATGTCAGAGTTTTACAAACTTTTAACCTTAGTGTGTCTGTAAGTTTTTTTCACAGTACCCCCTAGACCAATGAAATGAAAGTGGCAGGATTTATTGTTGAAACTTATGATCTTATCTAGTGGTTTGTGTGGTACCCAATAGATGTTCATACAGCTGTGTTTCCTTTGGACATTTAAAATACCTTACAGTACCCCCTATGAATTTGCTATAGCTCCCTGGAGAACCATAATCTAAAATGTTTTGTTTTGTTTTATTTTTTTTTTCATATATATATATATATATATATATATATATATATATATATTTTTATGATAGTCACAGAGAGAGAAAGAGAGGCAGAGACATAGGCAGAGGGAGAAGCAGGCTCCATGCACCGGGAGCCCGATGTGGGATTCGATCCCGGGTCTCCAGGATCGCGCCCTGGGCCAAAGGCAGGCGCTAAACTGCTGCGCTACCCAGGGATCCCTTGTTTTGTTTTAAATGCCATAAATTGAAAGCCCAGATGTTCAGGGAAGAGGCTCAGTCTCTTCTATGAAGTCATGAGGTACAGAGAACAATCCAGGATCAGAATCATTAGCAGATTAGGGTCAGAAACATCGACCTGGAGGAATCAATCACAGTACTTAAGAAGTTAGAATTAGGATATATTTAAAAATACTAGAGTAGAGTCAGTATATGCAATAAAGACAATTCTGAGCTTTTTTTTTTTTTTTTTTCTTTCATTCAGTGGCTAAAGAGTACCTAGCACTTCATTTCCTAGTGGGCCTTCTCTTCCCTAACTTTTTTTTTTTTTTAAGATTTTATTTATTTATTCATGAGACCAGAGAGAGAGAGAGAGAGAGAGAGAGAGGCAGAGATACAGGCAGAGGGAGAAGCAGGCCATGGAGCCCAACATGGGACTCGAGCCCGGGTCTCCAGAATCAGGCCCTGGGCTGAAGGCAGGCACCAAACCACTGAACCACCCAGGCTGCCCAACTTTTTTTTTTTTTTTTAAGATTTTATTTATTTATTCATGAGAGAGGCAGAGACATAGGCAGAGAGAGAAGCAGGCTCCATGCAGGGAGCCCAATGTGAGACTCAATCCCATGACTTCAGGATCCTGCCCTGGGCCAAAGGCAGATACTCAACTGCTAAGCCACCCAGGTGTCCCTTCCCCAACTCTTTATAGATATTTCAAGTCAGATTGTTCAGCACCACCTGGTTCTGCACAGGACCTTGCTTTGGGGTGAGGATTAAGATAGATACAGATCGAAATTGTTTACAAAGCATAAGAATTAAATAGTTTATATTTCTAAGCACTCTATAACACCAAGAGCTTTTCAAGACATTTTTTTGCCTGTATTCAATTTTCAGGTTTTAGTAAAATGTCAAATAAATATTCTGCTTTGTACTCAAAGAATTTTAAGCTATTTATAGTTTCATTTCTTTCCCTTCTGTTTAATTGCTAAAGTATCTTTAGGATTATATTAATATATAACTTAATAATTATATTAATTTATCTATATTAACTTAATATATATCTTAACTTTTCTATGGATAAAATATGACTCATAAATATGTAGTATTTTAAAGATTCAACTGCACTGAGTCAAGACAAGTGAAATAATTTTAACTCTTTGTCAAAGTTAAGTTATAAATATATTTTGCTAGAAAAAAAAGAACTTCCAAAATTATAATTTTCAGACAGATGCACACTGATGTGGTAGGAGTGTTGTAGAAGACAGAAAATCCATGTCCTAGCTCAGATCTGCTGCTCATTTGTGGCGTAACCTGGGGTATGAGACTGTAAGCTTGCATACTTTTTCTCATTTGTAAAAACTGAGGACAGTTTTCCTACCTTCACATGATTATTTTAATAATTTTTTAAAGTTTCCACTGTGTTTAATAAATGACATAAAATATGATCTTAGAACCATTAGAGAAGTGACCTTCTTTTCCACTTACCTTGTAATTGAATTGAAGCTCCATTATCTTGTGGAGCCTCAGTTTCATATCTGCAAAATGGACATGCTAATAGTATTCTCATAAGCCTATTGGCAATAATAGTTGGGAATAATGCCTTGTAAACTGTACTGGAGTAGACTAGCATGAGTTGATTTTAGTATCAAAACTGTAGTCTTAAGTATATGGTATTGTCATGTCGAGCAGGATTTCCGGGCATTGAATATGGGCCAGATGACCCATAAGATCCTTTGTAAATCTCTTGTAAAATGATCTGTATAAAATAGCACTATTTTTAGACTCATGAACTTTTACTGCTGGAAGGAAACTTAGAAATCATCTCCTTAAATGTCCTCTACATTATTCTAGCTTTACTGATGCTCCGTCCAGCAGCCAGTTTTATGTGCAAAGGGAAAACACTCATTCTGAAACTCAAAATTCTTGTTTTTGTGAATAAGAAAAGCCTACAGTTTTCATGGCATAAAGCTTTTTAATGTTGAGATCAATAGTATAATAAAATCTGTAATTTTAATGTATATAAATCTAAATTATAATTTGTTAAAATATCCAAGGTGATGGTGAATATTTTTTGTAACAGCATAAGAGCACTGCTGATACGTATTAAATTCTTACCATATGTGAAGCTTTAGAATTGTTATCTGACTCTTAACCCTCCTCTAATCAGTCACAACCTGTTAATTGGAGGTGAAACATTCCTAATCTGTAACAACCTGTAACAATTAGGTGCTCGCTAGTATATTTAATATGTGTTAACACCAGACTTCTGTAATTTTAGCAAGACCTTAAAAAGGCTGCTTAGAGAAGCTAAGAGAATTCTTAGCTTATTGACTGACTAAGCTCTGTCTCTGATCAAAATGTATTCAAGTGTACAAACAGATTTTGAGTGTCTAAATCACTTGGATCCTTGAGCATTCTTTTTTCTAGCCACCTGGTAGCTCAGTAAAATAGGGCAACAAAAGATGGAGAGAGGTTAAAAGGTAGCAGTTTTCCTCCACATCACTTTTTATACTTGGGAATTCAGAGACTTTATCCTCAATCCTACTGTCCTTTAAGAAAATTTCCAAATGGTACCTCCATTGTCATCCTCTGGAAAATGAAGAAAAGGTAAGAGAACAGAATTAATATTTTGTTTTAAATGTTGCCTTGACTTCTTCTCTAAATGATAAATCATTTGGACGCGAAGTGATTTCTGAACTACTTGGAAGAGTAACTGTGGAGTTATTGGAAGAGTAGATAATCAGAAAGCATGAATGGCAAACGCCAGAGATATTATTGTCAGTTGGTTCCTCCAGCAGTATAGTTCACTTTTATTTGAAGTGTGCCAAAAATATCTATAAGAAAAATGAATAGTAAAAAACTTAGCCACTTAAGTGAGGGAAGAAAAGGAATGGGAGAAGGGGGAAACTGTTGAACAAAAGATAGAAGAGATATATGACAATCAACATAAAGAGCTCATTTCAATCTTGACTCAAGTAAATCAATTACAAAGGGATATTTTTTAAAATAAATTTATTTTTTATTGGTGTTCAATTTGTTAACATACAGAATAACACCCAGTGCTCATCCTGTCAAGTGCCCACCTCAGTGCCCGCCACCCAGTCACCCCCACCCCTCGCCCACCTCCCCTTCCACCACCCCTAGTTCGTTTCCCAGAGTTAAGAGTCTTTCATGTTCTGTTTCCCTTTCTGATATTTCCCACTTATTTTTTCAAAGGGATATTTTTGAGATAGCTGAGGAATTTGTACACTATTAGGTGATATTAAGAAATTATGACTAATTTTGTTGGATGTGATATCATAATTATGTTAGAAAAAAGAAAGCCTTCATCTGTTAGAGATACATACTGAAATAATATGACTGTTGGGGTTTTCTTTAAGATTACCTCCAGGGAAATATTCAGGCATGGGATAGATGGAACAAGATCTGCAACATAATGCTATTTATTGAAAATAGGGTGTTAAGTAACATAGAAATTCATTATACTATTCTCTCTACTTTGGCACAAATTTTTTAAATTCTCATATTAAATTTTTAAAAAATCAGGAGAGAAACAATGTTAGCCACTTTCTCCCAGCAAAATATTGATCATGATTGTTGGTGACTATCAGTTGCAAAGTTAATTATTCTACTGATGGTTTCAGAGTTAAAGAACCTTGCCTCAAATTTTCTACAGCATTCTTTTGTGGAGAATGTCTAGTTTTTTCTTTAACAGCTCCATATTCTTGGTGGAGAGCAGGATCAAAATCCCAACTATCAACTCTGTATGAAAATGTCCTCTTACCTATTAAGTAAGTTTTCAAAAGCGATCTCTGTGGTAATCTTTTTATATTCAAGTTTAATATGGATAAAACAGAATAAAATAATAGACAAAATTATAGTTAATGTGCAGAAAGGAAAAACAAGAACAGATGGGAATGCATGGTGAAAGGGAATTAAATTGCACAGGGTATCACTGACCAGAACCAAATGTTAACTATATTTTCAAGGGGGAAAATTCTCATGAGGGGGCTAATTTCACATGTAGTAAAACTATAGACACATGATAAAAAATGTTGTGGAAGATATTACCCAAGGCCTTCTTTGGTCAACTCAAAAATTAAGCTTAGCTGCTATTTTGCATTCTTTCCAAAGAAAATATTTCCTTTCCCCCAAAAAAATGTATTTCAGGTTTTATTTTGAAATTATGAAAGTAACGTAATAGTATAAGAGAAAGCTTTGAAAAGAGACATACTATACACATCCAACAACTGGTGTCATTTGTGTATCACTCTTTCCAGTCTTTTTATTTGCCTATGATGCAGTCTGCAGACAGAATACATGGCCTGATTTTTTTGCACATAAAGTTAATTAATTAGCATCTTCTGTATTAAAGTCTTAAATCCTTTGCAATCTCACAGACTCTCTGAAAAGTATCTTTTGTTCATGAATACAGTACCAAAGACATATTCTCAGAAGTCCTAATTATGCTTGGATCTTAAAGTGTAATTGTCCATTGGTTTCTTAGTTCCCTTTAATATATTTTATTAGGACTAACTCTGACGCCCAATTCATATGAAATACATTTACTTAAAATGGGTATGTGCATTAGCAAGAGCAACACAGAGGGAAGATTAAAAAAAGGAAGAAGAAGAAGGTGGAAGTGATGGAATTGGGCTCCATTTTGTGCATTAAGTCCTGTGCTTTGACATGTTCGTTTCTTACACTATCTATAGTTAGAAAGTTTTCATTCCAATACTCTTACATAAGAAAAACCCCTCTTGAATATATTACATGGTTCAACTGGTCTTATGCAAGATATAGCACTGAAACCAGTGGTGTGATTCACAATTCAATGATGCACATTTGAGATTTGCCTTGATAAGCTCTGAGTAAGAAGATGATAAGTTCTCCACAAGGGCAACCACTTTCCTTTTTATGTTGGAAGACAGCTGCCCATCTCATCTTTGGAGCATTACTTATTTGCAATTGTAAGAAAAACCCTGCTGAGCCACTAAAAATATTTAAATAGTAATCTGCTGCCAAAAAAGGTTCAAAAGAAGTAGAAATTGTGGTGGGAAAAATTAAAACCAAAATTATTTGTCTTTTGATTCTAAGTTGGCTCTGACAGATGAGAGCTACCACCCCCTTGTTACGGTTTTAAAGACAGAGATTGTTTTCTCTTGATTAAAATTTCTAAATGAAATATTCTTTCTTAGCTTAACTTGTTAAGCCTCTCAAAAAAGAATTCTGTGTACTGCATATTTGGCCATACTTGGAGTTGATACATCAGCCCCATTCTGAAAAAAACCTGTCACATTAAAACAAGTCTCATGAGAGTTGAATTGTATATAAATATGCCAAAATATAGCTTTCTTATATCTAAAAGGTATAAAAGTGTTTTTTTTTCCCTCTTCTCTTAAATAGATCTTTCACCTGAAAATTAGAATTTGCACCAAAATCGTTCTCACAAGAACCAAAAACAAAAAAACAATAAATATTATATCTGACATTTCAAAAACATAATGATTCATTAGAATGGTGGTATCTTTTTGCTCTGGTGGTGCCACATTTTCCTGATGTTCCTACTGCCTCTTGGTAGTTCCTTCTAGATGTCTCTTGCTGGCTCCTTCCCTGCAGGGTGCTTGTCCTTGGCTCTCTTTGCTTCTAATCTTGCTCTCTCTCTCTCTCTTTTACTTCACAGCTCAATTCATGAATCTCTCAAATCTGTATTTTCAACCAGATCTTTGAACTCCGGGCCAAATATCCAGTTGCCACATGGAATTTCTCACTGATCCTCTACCAAAACCGCTCTTCTGTGACCCCTGACTGTAAATCACTCTTTCTCTTGAGCCATACCAGAATCCTAGTGGTCAGGGCACAAGATTGGGAATCTGTCAAACCTAGGTTCACTTTTGTCTTGACTACTTAGGTGTTTGATCCCGGACAAATTGTGAGCCTGTGAAAAATGAGACTTAATCCTAGCTACCTCGGAAGATTGCTATGGGGCCTACATGAGATAATGTACATAGAACACACAACCCTTAGCATATGGTGAATACCAGAGAAGTGCTGTTACCCTTGCTTTGCCCCCATCCCCTCACTTCATTTTACTCCTATCCAATTAGTCACTAAATCTTATGGTTCTGCTGGGTTTTAAATTATATCTCTCATAGCTTTTCACACCCCCACTACCTTGTTAAAGGCCACCATCGTGTTTCATATTGATTATTGCAACAGGCTGCTAATAGGTTTCTCTGCCTATATTCTCTACCTCACATCTAGAATGCTTCTTAAAAACACAAATATAGATATCTCTTACTACCACTTCAAAATTTTTCAATACCTTTCCATTGCCTTTGGATAAAGCCCTGCTTCTTCCCTGGCTTCTAACTTCCACCCCTGTCTAACTCTCACCATTCCCTGACTCTCCCTGTGTTTTATCCTATAATCAACTATTTTCAGCCCCACTGCCTGAAACATTCTTTCTCCTCCTTCACCCCGTGTTTAGGTTTGATTCTCCTAGAAGCTCCCTTTGTTCTGAGTATTTTTGTTACCATAGTTCTAAGTACTATATATTTTAATTATTTGTTTACTTGTCAGTGCTTTATCCTCTCCAAGACTATAAGCACTTTGATTAGGGACAGTGTCTGTCTTATTGGTTAGGAGCTTAATAAGTATTGGAGGAGAAAAGTAAAAAAGGGAGAGAAGGAAGGAGGGAAGAAAAGCAAAAGAATTCATTCTAGGTGGGGCCTGGGTGGCTCAGTCAGTTAAGCATCTGCCTTTGGCTCAGGTCATGATCCCAGGGTCCTAGGATTGAGCCCCTTGTTGGGCTGCCCAGGAGGGAGTCTGCTTCTCCCTCTCCCTCTGCCCCTATGCCTGCTTGTGTTCTCTCTGTCTCTGTCTCTCTGTCTCTCTCTCTCAAATAAATACATAAATAAATAAATAAATAAATAAATAAATAAATAAATAAATAAATAAAATATTAAAGAAAAAATTTATTCACACATACACACGTACTCTATTTTGGTGTTAGTGAACTGAGTTGAGTTGCAAATGAATTTTGCCTTGATTTTAAATTCAACTTCTATTTCACATTTTACCCTTCTTAATACCAAACCTATGTTTTTACATGCATAATTAAGGGGTGGCACTTTATAATATGTACCTTCTATCTCAAATCTCAGCCCAATGAATGATCTTGTTTCTCATTCTCCTTGTCCCACCACCCCAGCCAAAATCTGCCTCTTTTCTACAAGCCAGTAAAAGAGATTAATGGGTTTCTGGTTATTTTTTATCTGTATAAATTATGTGAGCAGCATGAAGCCCACCCTGACAGAGCTATGCTGTGCTCTTTTTGAAGCTGGATTAAAGGTTCAGTAAGCAGGGTGTGCCTGTTAAATTAAAATGTTGTAAAGCTTGAAGCCTAGAAATACATACTGTCGATATTTTCAGTTTTAATAGGATTAGGTCTACTATGAAAGAATTCAAGAACATATGTTATGTTCCTATAAAACTGTGTTTGTGGGTTAATTTTCTTTGAAAAGAGATGAGTTGCTTTCCCCTGTATTTCCAAAAGAGATTTGTTTGTTTATACTCTGGGAATTTGAGAAATATACAGAAAATTAGCATCTTATAAGGTATTTTAATCCCTATTAATCTATATAATAATGTTGTTCATGTTCTTTTTTTAAAAAAGATTTTTTATTTATTAATGAGAGACGCAGAGAGAGAGACATAGGCAGAGACATAGGAGACATAGGCAGAGGGCAAAACAGGCTCCCCACAAGGAGCCTGATGCAGGACTCAGTCCCAGGACCCTAAGATCATGACCTGAGCCAAAGGCAGACACTCAATTACTGAGCTACCCAAGTGCCCCTCTTATTCATGTTCTTGAAATAAAACATTAAAAATTGTGACATTCTGGAAAAGGTAAAACTACAGAGGTAATAAAGAGATCTGTGGCTGTCAAGGGGTGGGGATGGGGGAAGGATGAATACATGGAACATAGAGGATTTTAGAGAAGTGAGACTAGTTTGTATGACACTACAAGGGGGGATACATGCCATTACATGTTTGCCAAAACCCATAGATTGTACGACATTGAGAGTGAACCATAACGTAAGCTTTGGACTTTGGATGATAATGATGTGTCAATGATGAGATGAGCATTGGATGTTATACTATATGTTGGCAAATTGAATTTAAATAATATATATATATGTATAAAAATAAGAATGATGATGTGTCAATGTAGGTTTATTAATTGTTACAAATATGTCCTCTGGTGCGGCATGTTGATAGTTGGGGAAGTCATACATGCGGAGGGCAGAGGGTTTATGGGAACTGTGTAGTTTTTGCTTAATTTTGCTGTGAACCTAAAATTACTCTAAAAAACAAAGCCTATAAAAACCATATTCTTTTTACTATCTTTAGTATGTTTTTTTCTAAATTGTCCAAATGTTTAACAATTCTGTGCTCCACAGAACATATTCTATTGTAAAATATAGCTCTGTCAGCAAAGTATATTCATATATGGAAATGTTTTATTGGAATATTTCACATTTCCAGAATTTGAATTGGATTTTTCTTTTTATCTCACAATGGTTCCTTTTTTTAGTTTATTTTTTCTCCTTTTGTCTTATTTTTTCCTTATATATTGTGGTTGTTTTTTATTTGATTTCTTGGATCAAATGCTTAAGTCATTTATATTTCAATGCTTCTTATTTTCCAATAGATATAGTTCAAATAAAGGTTCTAAACTTCTTTCTGAAACCTGCTTTGGCTATATTCATAAGTTTTGATATATAGTGTTCTTGCTGTTATTCATTTCTTAAGAGTATGTGGTTCGGTTTTGAGTAATATTTTCATCCTATAGTTTATGGAGTATTTTAAATTTCTAGGTGCTGTTTGTTTGTTTTGATGGCTTTATGACAGTTTTTATTGCATTTTTATCTAATCCAGTGTATGATCACTTTTATAAAATATTCATTTAAAAGTGTTTATTTGGTCAATATCAGACACAAAGTTTATATGTATACAAGTATATATGTTAATAAATACAGTATCTCAAGATTTTGAAACCTCTGGAAACATTAGGCTTGTAACCTCCTGGCAAGAACTGGTTGCTGCTGAGCAGGAAGCCTGCCCCTACCTGCATTTAAATAGGGAGCCACTAGCTCCTCAACTCCAGCTAATTGACTATACATGCACACAAACATATTAACATGTATAGGTATTCCCCTTGTTCATTAAACACTCAGTCCCCTTATTTTGTTGATTGAATTGGCAAATATGTATTACAGTATCCACTTTGATAATAGCTTGTCAAAGTCTTCCTTCTATATAAATTATTTGATACATTTTGAAACTTTGTTATTCTATGCACAAAAACTCACAACTACTGCATCCCAGTAGAGTCTACCTTTCATTAGGGTGCTAGTTGATTATTTTGGCACTAAATCCTTTTATCTGATATTAATATTGTAACTTTTTGCTAGCTTTTTATCTGGAATATTGTTATTCACCCCTTCATTCCTATTTTTTTCTCCTATCAATTTATGTTGAGTTGTCTTTTTTATTATTATTGGTTTCGAGCTTCATATCTTATGTAGCCAAATATAACATTTACCATGTTTGATCTTATTTAGGCTTTTTATCTTTTACCATTATTCATCACGGTTTCTTACTTGTTTAATCTTCTTTTTTCTCAGTTTTGTTAGATTGTTCACATTTTCTTGCCTCCCCCAAACACCCGCCCTTTTTACTTTTGGCTTGTGTAAAGGCCACAAACTAGTGGCCCTTAAAACATATAACAACACACTTGTATTGTTTGGCCTACACATAGCTAAAACATTTAAAAAAAATATTTTCCAACTGTAAAAAAATTAGGTATGTGGATATTTTTTGGATCTGGCTAACAGGAAGTTGGGTTGAATATACATTTAGTTTGGATTTGGGGGCTATATTTTGTGGCTTATGTTCACTTCTATATAAAGTTGAATTCTTGCCAGCCATCCTGATGGAGGCTTGGCTTCCAAGAAGTTCCTACAGCCCACTGTGTTGACTCCATTCCTTTCTAGGCAATAAGTTTCCAGCACTTCAAAAAGATCGATTGGGGTAGGAGGAAGGTAGAAGAAGGGTAGTAAGAGAAGGGAGATACATGTGCATGTGTGTGTTTGAAATCGAGCAAAGGAGGCCTTGTTTGTCAGTATAGGTTCACAGGCAACAACACATCTGTCAGGAGTCTGGTACTCACACTGAGTTTGTTAGAGAATGTAACTCTCATGTTCTTTCCTACTACTTCGACTTTTTTTCTTACTTTTTACTTTCCTACCCTTCCCCCCTTTGGAGATATATGAATAAATAATTGGGGTAATAGCACCTGAGGGTAGTTGTATTAACATAATGTACTTTAGAAAGGAATGAGATTCTAAAAGTTTGCTAAGAGTGCAGAGCATGAGATTAATATATGGAAAAACAGGAACTCCCAGGGCGCCTCAGTAGGTTAGGCATCTGCCTTTGGCTCAGGTCATGATATCAGGGGTTCTAGGGTGGAGCCCCATGTCTGGCTCCCTGATCAGTGGGAGTCTGCTTCTCCCTCTTCCTCTGTCCCTCCTTCCTGCTCATGCTCTCTTTTAAATAAATAAAATCTAAAAAAAAAAAAAAAATTAAAAAGAGAGAAAAACAGGATCTCCCTCACCTGCATGTCATTCCTAGTTCATAAACAGTATCTTCTGTCCCATGCTAATCCCATCAAGTAAGCTCATGTTGCATCCCTATCATTTCCTGGGTGTCTTATCATCAAACTTCTCTCCTGTGTTTCACCTTTGGCTTCAAAGCTTAGCTGTTTGAACATGGAGTCTATCCTCTGTCTCTACTTCCTCCTCTAATTTACTATTAACCCTCTGCAGTCTGCCTGCCATCTGCATCACTTTACTGAAACTAAGCTGTCTAGAGTTGTCTCTCTAGGGTGACGTTCTCTCTGTCAAAATCACTGTATGTGTTTCAGTCCTTAACTCACTAAGCTTCTTTGCACAGCATATCAGTATTGTTTAGCCCCTTCTGGGAAGCAATCCGAGTGCTTGCTCTTGCATCTGTATTAACATTCTCTCCTGGTTGTGGCTTTACCTTAGTCTTTGGTGACTTCTCTTTGTCTCCCTACTCTTTAAATTTTGATATCCCTGGGGCACCTGGGTGGCTCAGTCAGTTAAGCTACTAACTCATGATTTTGGTTCAGGTGAGGATTTCATGAGTTATGGAATTGAGCCCTGCATTGGGCTCCATAGTCAGTGGGGAGTCTGCTTGGGATTCTCTCTCCCTCCCCTCTCCCTCCATTCCCAAGTGTGTGTGTGTGTGTGTGTGCATGCACTCTCTCTCTCTCTCTCTCTCCCTCTCTCCCAAATAAATAAATGTTTTAAAAATATATTTATATTCCCTAGGGTATCTCTAACACTTTCTTCTCTTCTAAATCCAACATTCTTCCTGGGTCATTTCCTCTTACTTGCATGCCCTTCATCACCACATATGTGCTGATAACTCCTAAATTCATGTTCCTCCTGAGCTCCTGAAGCTCTCTAGTTAGAGAGACCAAAAATGGGACCAAAAATAGGACATGCCCAAAAAAACTCATACTTCCCTATTCCTATATGGTCAGTTCTTTCCTGTGTTCTGTCCTTCCTCTCAAAACTTTCCCTTTTATCTTATTGGAGAGTACAGGTTAATGTCTCCTCAATTTCCCAAGTTAGAAGCATAGAAGTCCTCTTCAGTTCTTCCCTATTCCTCATTCTCATTTAACCCTTCTGCTTTCTAAATATGTCTCAAATTCTTCATCTCTTTGCTATCCTCTCTAATGCTTTTCTGTCTAGGTATCACTTGTTCAGGTTTAATTGCCCTCCAAAGTCCAAGATTTTCCTCCTTTTCGCTCATCCCTTATAGGCCACCCCCCCACCCCACCCCACCCCACACACACCCAGAAGAGAGTACTTCTCAGATGTGCTTCACAGCACTCATTATATATCTATGTTTTAGGACTCTTCGCAATGTATTATAATGATCTGTTTACCTGCCTGTTCCTGTACGCTGCCTTCCCTACACTTTGAGATCCTTAAGGATAGTAACTGTATCATATTCATCTTTGTGATCTTCAGTACATAATACAGCACCTGGTCCATGGTAGAAATAAAATTAATGCTCATGGAATACACTATTAAATTAGAAGCAATAGATATAAACCATTAAAATTGGTTTTGTAAAAGGCTGTACAATCCATTTTTTTGAACTTATATAAAAATTTACAAATACCACTCAGGCATCTTTGCCAGATGTCGCTCTGATTTCTTGGGGACTTTTCTACGCTTTAAGAATTGTCAATCTGAAATTTTGCCAGGTATGGTTATGAAGAAAAAGTGAGAAATATCAGTTTCATTTTTATAAAGTAAAAGAATGATTTTTATAAATTCACATGGCTGGCAGCCCGGTGGCACAGCGGTTTGGTGCCGCCTGCAGCCCGGGGTGTGATCCTGGAGACCCAGGATGGAGTCCCACATCGGGCTTCCTGCATGGAGCCTGCTTCTCCCTCTGCCTGTGTCTCTGCCTCTCTCTTCGCTGAATGTATAAATAAATAATGAATGAATAAATAAATAAATGAATCTTTATTTTCTAATCTCTAATAAATGAATCTTTATTTCTAATAAATGAATCTTTATTTTCTAATCTCTGAATGAATAAATAAATAAATCTTTAAAAAAATAAAATAAAACAACAAAAAAAATAAATTCACATGGCACAAAATGTTAAAATATTTTAAATTATTCTACATAGAGGCAAAGCATGGAAGGGAATATTAGAAATGATGTCAGTTGCTACTGATGTATAATAGTTGCTCAATAAGCATGGCCAATTCTATTATTTATGATAGTTATCTTCTATAAAATCATTGGGAATATTGAAGTAGGAAATACTGAACCATTGCTTCTAAGGAAATAATCTGGTCACATTTTCATCAACCAATCCATACATAACTTTATGTGTGTTTCTGTTTAAAGGCCCCTTATTTAATAGATTGTTAATTCACTAACACTGAACTCACAGCCAAGAGCACTATCCTGTGTAGCTGAACAAAGCTAATGTGACGCATTTTCTGTATAAGACACATTATAATCTTCTCATACTTGATATCACTAGACAGCACTTCAACGCTATGCTTGGGGGCCATTTTAAACAGCAAAGTCACCAACAATAAAGCACCAACATCTGAAAAAATATGCCACTAAATTTGAAAAGGACACTTATTTACAGTATGAAACCTGATACAAGAAAGCAAAGTATTGCTTTGTTCAACCTCAGTTAAGAACATGTGTCTCAGGGCACTTAAATTTTTTTGCTGCTCTGTGCATGTCCATAAATGACCATGAAGACACCTCAAGTATTGATTTTTGAGGTTACAAATAAATTTTAGTGAGTAAGCAAATTCACAAATACAGAATCTGTGAATAATAAGGATTGATTGTATTTCATTTTCTCATTCTACTCTATGCCTTGGGATATATCAAGATGAATGAGTGCAAACCTTGTTAAGTGAATTCTGTTAGGATTTGGGGGTTAAGGGATAAAATTTTTTTTTTAATCATAGAAATTTATTTAATGTAATAAAAGAACCTAAAATGACAATTTAACACTCTGATCTAATTTTATAAAAATTGAATTAAAGATGTAAATAGTTACCTATTATGGGTAAAAGGATTTCTGTATGAAGTTCATCCATATATTACTTGATTTGTCTTTGAGCTATAGTGAGCCTGCAATATTCTCTGAATTTTTAACAAAGGAAAAATGAGTCAAGAACAAAAATTATATCAAGTAAATAAAATTAGAAGTAAACTTCTGATGTCTGATTTTTTGTTTTTTTAAAAGATTTTATTTATTTATTCATGAGAGACAGAGAGAGGCAGAGACATAGGGAGAGGGATAAGCTCTCCCTACTGGGAGCCTGATGTGGGACTCAATCCTAGAACCCGGGATCACAACCTGAGCCGAAGGCAGACACTCAACCACTGAGCCACCCGGGTGTCTCTGATATCTGATTTAGAACAGCTACTTACACTAAGACTACATAGAACCACCTGTCATTTTCCTGTAGTAATTTGTTTACTTTTCTATCTTTTCTTTTTAAAATTTTATATTTCAAGGTCCATTGTATAGCTGCTTATAAAGCCAAATTTATGGAGTCTGACAGACATGGTTTCTATTACCTCTTTTTTGTACTTATTAACTATGTGACTTTGGGCAAGTTAATCAACTTTTCTGAGCATACTATTTCCTCAACTGTAAAATGGGGATAAGGAAGGATATCCCCAGTTGTAAAATGGGAATCATGAAGGATATAATTTATCCTCAGTGTAAAATGAAAGTAGTGTTATGAGGATAAAATAAAAATCATATAGACTGTAAAACCTATTTAGACTAGGGGCACCTGGGTGGCTTAGTGTTTGAGCATCTGTCTTCAGCTCAGGTCGGGATCCCAGAGTCCTGGGATTGAGTTGCACATCAGGCTCCCCGGAGGGAGCCTGCCTCTCCCTCTGCCTGTGTCTCTGCCTCTCTCTGTGTGTCTCTCATGAATAAATAAATAAAATCTTAAACACACACACACACACACACAACTATTTAGACTAAGGCATATAATGATATTGCTTACTTTGTTTCATTTCCCCAGAGAGGATGGGTATTCTCTTTAAACACTTGCATATTAGAGAAGATGGTTCTGTTGCCTTCATAGGTAAATGTAGCTGTGTAAAGATTTCTTAAGCCACAACTATCTTCTGTCAAAACTCTTTAAATATTGCTCCACTATGTGGCATGTAGTTGCTGTCAAGAAATCTGAGGCCAGCCTGTCTTCTCTCTGTAAGTAGATAACGAGTTACCCTACCTAAACGTGTTTCTTCTGATCATATTCTTTTTGAATTCAATTTTTTCCCAGAGAAGGCAGTGTCTTTTCACTAATTTTGCTGTGGCAGGTGAGTTTTTTCCAGATATAATTCATGTTTATTTTCTGTCTTGGGACGTTTCCTTCCCTCAAGAAAACATTTCATTGAATAATACATTCATTCTATCTATTATGGTCTCCTCTATAGGAGCACTGGTTATCCATAAACTGACTTTCCCTTATTTCTTCACTACATTCTTCATACCTCTCATCTCTTTAACTTTTTTTCTTTGCCCCTCTTGTTTTCCTTTGAGAAGTTGTTTTTTTTTTTTTTTTAAGTCATAGTCTAGTTTTTCCATAGTAGAAATTCTGCCTCTTAACATTTTTAATGAGGTACTTTCTGTGGTTTTTGAAGCAATAATACCTCCATGAAGGTCATGTATCTGGAACCATGGAGAACACATCTGTGAACCAGGAAGTATGCCAAAAAGTCCCTGGTCTTTTGAGGTAGTTAGGCACCAACCTCTAATGTGAAGGCCAGGGGCTTACCTGGGACTATGCTATGGTGCTATTCATTTCTCACAATAGTCCTATCATATAGGATTGATATGTACATTTTACAGATGAGAAAGCAGATACTCAGAAAGATTTGGTAACTTGACAAGGTCAGAGATCTAATAAATGGCTGAACCAGACTTGAAATACCGAAACCTTTGTTGCTTCCATAATACCACTTTATCTCATAGTAGTACACATTTCCCCTAGAAAAGCTCCCATTTGGTTTTTCAGACATAATCTATTTCTTCTTTTTGTTGGCACTATACTCAAATTTCATTGGCTGGGCTCCAGGTCTACAGGGAGGAAATTGAAAATAGAGAATGTTAGAATAAACACTGTAGCAGCGAGAAGTTTCTTGGCAATAGTTAGAGAGTGAGAAGGAACTATCAAAAGCAGACTAAATTTACTAATTCTAGTAAAAATTAGAATATACATCTCTATAACCTCTGAGGACATTACTATAATGCTGTATTGTTTATAATTGATATTCATAAATACGTCTTAGATTCATTAAGGAAAGATTAAATTATATTCAAATCTTTAAAAGAAGGCTAACAAGTATGCAGCTGTTGTAAGAAATTTCAAAATCATAGAAATGTTTTCAATTGTTTATAATTTCAAAAAGAAAGGAAACATTCCAAATGACTATCAACAGGAAAATAGATAAACTATACTATGACTCTACAATGGAAAACTTAGAATAGTGAAAATAAAGTATAGATTCATATATCTACATGAATGAATGTTATAGTGAAAAATGCATTTTGCAAAAAAAAAGTGTATAATATAATTCCACTTATCTGAAGTTTAGAAATATTCAAAACTAAGTAATATAATATTAGGAGTATATATTTATGTTCCACAACTAAAAAGAAAAGTAATTTAATGGTAACCACAAATTCAGGATAGTGGTTGTCTTAGGGCAGTGAAAGGTATATATATACCTTACTATATATATATAATATATATATAATATATATATGACTTCAAAAATATAAATAATATCCTATTTCTTAAGCTGGGTGTTGGATATCACAGTATTCATTTTATCATCTGTGTTATGTGTAATTTATGTGTAAAATACAGTTGTATATACAAAATGTTTAATGACAAAAATTTTGGTTCCTAAGAAGGGTATATTTTAGTTACCTAGAAATTTTTAGTTATAAGAAATATTTCCAAAGATATCAAATATAGATGATTCATTATTGTTACTGTTACAAAAGAAACACAAAAATAGATGGTATATCAAGGAGTTCATTTAAAAACAATATTTATTTACCTAAAGAAACTTTTTTATATTGGAATGTTGGATACTAGCACATAAGGCAGTTTTTATAAGGGAATTTTTGAAATAAAAGTCAAATCCCTAAACTATGATGCCTTCTGTCTTTTAAAGTGTATAGTTACTTTGGCTTAATTCAGAGTGCAATTCCAGTAACAAAACATTATATTAAATTCTAAAGAGTGTATCACCTAATTCAGAGAATTTACATGTCATTATATTTAATGTTAAGCCCGGAGAGTGTTTTAGAAATTCTTGGTGGCATTTTGCTCCTCTAGTAATCATGACTGAGCGTTGACATGTTTCAATAATATTCTATTATAAAAACAGTTTATTTTACTTCTTAATATTATAGCTAAATAATTATTTAGATTACATAAACTGTATTATCTTTGAATTTCATTTCAATATAGTTAAGGGGAACATTACAAAATATTGATAATGGAAGGGGTGTCAGAACTATTAGGGCTGAGAAAAAGTAATCTGTGCCCACTTGGAGTATAGGGACAGACTTGCCTGAAGGGTTACGATGAAGACAGAGGTATCCAAAATAAAATAAAATTGTATGAAGATTTAGGAAGCTTTTTGTATTTCCCCATAGTGTTTGTATTTTCATTGCATTATAATTCATAATTAATAATCTAATGCAGATTGACATCCATGATTAAGAAGAAAAACCTATTAATTTTCACCTCTTGCTTTGGAATAAAAGGATTCAGCTTCCTTCTGGTTAAAATCTAGAAGGCATATACATATTTTGAAAAAATATTTTTCGTTGACAAATGTTTTTTACACAAAATGATTTTAATTTCATATGTAATTTTGGGAATGAATATTGAATTCTGTTTTGTTTTTTATTCTTTTTAACAGGTAGTTTGGAAACAGCACACTATGATGCCTTGTATCAAGAGGGTCTCTCTTTATATGCAAAATGCTTTACTTTTCCTGGAAACTAATCTCCTTAAAAGCTAA
Source organism: Canis lupus familiaris (assembly GCF_011100685.1). NCBI lineage: Eukaryota > Metazoa > Chordata > Mammalia > Carnivora > Canidae > Canis > Canis lupus. Next base: position 13,270,477 of record NC_049253.1, on the reverse strand, counting down.
TACCCAAATCAAACAATGTACCCTTTTCAGTGCTGAATAAAAATAGGTCAGGAAGGGATTAAAAGACTGGCACTGCACTAAAGTGAAGCAATGAAAGTTTTACTCTTTAAGCTCCCCCTTGTTATGTGAGAATTCATAAATTACTAGTTAATTCAAACCCCTTCTTTCTGCCTCCTCTTCCTTGTCCCTCAGTATGTAAGCCCCTATTGTTCATATATGTATGAAACATTGTTTTCTCAGAAATTTTTCCATTGCATCTGTTAGAAATTGTTTAATATCAATCAGCATTGAGTCGCGTTTGCATCATCTGTGTAATTAATCAACAAAGAAACTTAAGGTGGATTTTTGCGTACCATTCATTTCCTCAATTTCTGCCATGTGTGGTTCCTTCTTTATCGTTCCTCTTGCCCTAAGTATCTAATGATCAGCACTATGCCCTGAGCCTTCCTAGGGCTCTTATCAGGCTTCAAGTTACTGAAGTATTTGAGTCAATAAACTTATTTGAAAACCTATTAGGTACAAGGAAGTGTAGAGTCCATGTAGGGTAGGGTAAGATACAAGAATTGGAAGTCTCATTGAGAATCCCTTAAAATAAGATGGTGATAACAGGAGTACAAATGTAAATTCCATCTATTCATGAAGATAGCTGTGTGACTCTGGGGGTGCTCCTTAAGTATTTTGAAACTTTTTTATTCACATGGAATGCAGAAGTTAATATACATGCCTTTTATATAAGTAATTTTCACTATAGGAGTTAACAGATACAAAGTTCTTAGCATGGTACTGCCATGTATAAGAATTTCTAGAAGTGCTTTAATATTCCTAGTACTATTGTTTCATTTGGCCAATTAACCATGTTCATTATCTCTACATTATCTGTTTTTCTCCAAGTCTCCATTTCCTTGCCTATAAAATGATTGGATTAGATGATGAGTTCTAGGGTTTCTTCCATCTTTATAATTACATAGATCTTTGTTTAAGGAAATCCTTAACTCATAATTCTCTGCTTTGTTTTGTTTTTAAATATTTTGTTTATTTATTCATCAGAGACAGAGACAGAGATATAGGCAGAAGGAGAAGCAGGCTCCATGCAGGGAGCCCGAATGTGGGACTCGATCTGGGGAATCCAGGATCATGCCCTGAGCCAAAGGCAGACGCTCAACCACTGAGCCACCCAGGTCCCAACTCATAATTCTTATATAAGATTTTCTAAGTCCACGTGGTATATACAACTCTTTCATATCATCTTCTCTCTTCAAACATTCAATACTGCTTCCCTTTTTCTCTTAACTCATAGGTTTAAAATAAAAGCCGCCAGAAGTTTCTACATGCTTCCTCCAGCAGTTGAACCAACATACCAGCTTCTATAGCCATCCACAGCAGGTTCTCCTGCTATATTCTTGTTTAAGCCTGAGCCTTGCACTGTGCACTGTATCTCTTCCTCTTACACCCTCAACTGTTTGTTTGTTTGTTTGTTGTCCTGGATCATGCTCATCAGATATCAATAATGCTGAATTACCTCCCAGTTTTTTAAATCCTCTTACCCTACTTAGCCCTACAGCTGCCACTCTTTTTACCTGCTATGGTTTCATCTTATCTTCCTCCACTCCCTTCCCAAACTTTTGTTAAAAAATTGCTAACCTTATTGTTTATAGCGGCACAAATATACCAGGACTGAATCCCCATGTAGCATTCATATTTTTATGAAGGCTATTTTTTACTATTTTGTCTTACTTACATTATCTCTTTAATATATTCATTTCTCCTGAACCGTTTGAGAATTCTTTGTATGCATTATGACATTTCACCCCAAATATTTTCTCATATATCTCCTAAGAACAAAGGCATTCTCTTATATAATGACAATCCAATAATTACACACAGGAAATTTTTTAAAAGATGTTATTTATTTATTTGGGAGAAAGCATAAGTTGAGGAGGGACAGGGGGTGGGGAGAGGCAGAAGGAGAGGGAGAAGCAGACTCCTCAGTGACCAGGGAGCCTGATGCAGGGCTCCATCCCAGGACCCTAGGATCATGACCTGAGCTGAGGCAGATGCTTAACTGACCGAGACACCCAGGTGCCCCTACATACAGGAAATTTAACAGGAATACAATACTATTAGCAAATTTACTGACCATATTCAAATACTCCCAATTATTCAATAACACTCTCATTCTCTTTAATATCCAGTATCCAGTCAGAGACTATCCATTGCTTTTAGTTGTTATATATCTCTAGTCATCTTTAATCTAGAAGCCTGGGCTTTAAAATCCTTTTTGTTTTTTATGATATTGACTTTTTTCTTTTTAAGAAACTAAACCAGTTGTATTGCAGAATATGCTCAATTTAGATTTATCTATTTCCTCTTTCAGATGGAGGCTAAACCATTGGCAAGTTTACAGTAAAATGACTCCTAAACATTTTTTGGCAAGCATACTACAGAATTGATGTTATGTCCCTCCAAGTGCACCACAACAGCCAGCACATATCAGTTTGACACATTATTTATAAATTTGATCACTTGGTTAAGATGGTTTCTCTCAGATTTCTTCATTGTAAAGATACTGGTTTCCCTTTGTAATAATAAATAATGCTTAGAAAGCTACTTTGAGCTGTCTTATTCCCTAATAGTTTTTTCTCCAGTAGCTTTAGCATCCATTGATGAGTCTTACCCAAATCAATTATCACAAAATCATGATTTTCTATTTCTATTATGCCTTATACTTATTAGTTGTCCTTCTCTTTTGAACCCACAAAAATTAATCTTTTGCCCTACCACTCCAACAAAACTACTATTGTCATGGTCACCAGGGACTTCCATTTACTAAATCTAAGGGACAAGTCGCAGTCCTTATTTTCCTTAATATATCAACTGCACTGGACAAAATTAATCATTCCCTTCTCCTAGAAATACTTTTTTAGTTGGCCTCTGAGAAACCAATAGGAGGATGCCTTATCAATCTCCTTTGCTGGTTCTTATTATAGCTTCCAATCTTCTTTGCTGGTTCTTATTAGAGCTTCCAAATCTCTGGGCATGAAAAAAAACCTCAGGATTTAGTCTTCATACTTTTTTTTTTTTTTTTTTTTTTTTTTTAGTCTTCATACTTCTACTACAACTCAACATGTAGTAATGTGATTCTTTTAGTTGGTTAGGCTCAAAATTCTGGAGTCGTTCTTGACCCTTCTCTTTCTTTTACCCTCTATATCCAAGTCATTAGCAAATTCTATCAGCTCTATTTTAAAAACATATGCCTAATCTAATGATTTCTCTCTATGTCCATTGCTCCATCCTTAATCTAAACAACTATCATGTCTGGCCTTGACTATTTTTGCAGTAGTATCCTAGTCAGACTCCCTGCTTTTACCCTTGCTTGCCTATAGAAATCACTTTTAAAAGTCAATGTCATAAAATCCACCCATCCATGCAAAATAAACCCAAAATTCTTACATAGATTATAAGGTCTTCCATACTCTGGCCTTTGCCTACTTCTTCCATCTTCTTCTCTGCCTGTCTCCTATTTGTTATCCTCGTCTGGAAAACTCTTCCCCCAGATAATTCATGTACTTCATCACTTCATTCAGATCTCAAATAGCACCTTATCAGGGAGCCCGTTCAGATTTTTTCATTTAAAATAAGTCTCTCCGACACTATTTGTCCTCCTCCTCTGTTTACTTTTCTTGTTAGCCCCTGATGTAGTATATGTTTATTTGCTTTGTGTGTATCATATGTCTACCCCTTACTGTGTCCTGTGACAGCAGGGATTGCTATATCCCCAACCCTTAGAGCAATGCTTAGCACAGAATAGGTACCTAATAAGTGTTTCTTAATTGGCTGTTGGATTTCCTCTTCCTCTTCTTATTATTGATACAAGAGGAAAAGGATTTTTCCCCACTTTGACTGAAAGTTTTGGTTTATAAACTGCTCTTTTTTCTCTTCAAATATTGAATACAATGTTCCAAAGTATTCCTTAGCAAAGAAATTATGTTTTTGTGAATTGTATAAATTAATGGGTTATTTATAATTTTGCTATTTGTAATTGCTAATTGCAGTATGTTTTCCCTTGGTGTTTGGATATTATTCCTTAAAAGACAACTAAAATTCTCATATGATAGCCTATTATTGCTTGTATTTTATTACTAGTGAAAGTACAAAGTCTTTTACTAGATCATTTATGAATTTTAAAGCCCATCAGTACAGGAGTATTTATTTTTAATGTTCTACATACTTCTCTAGGAAGTCTATTTTCTATTAGTTGATGAAATAAAGTTTTGGCTTCTTTTATTAACTTGAAAGTAGAAACTAATCACATGTTATAAGATTAAACTAATGGAAGTTGATGGAAATTCTTGGACTAACCACCATTTCCTGGTGTTTTTTGTTCTATATGTTTGTTTTTTTGTGTATCCTAGATATGGTATGTAAATACTGGAGGAAAATATATAAGACTTCAAATCTGATTTAGTTCTTGGAAGTGACCAAGATATGCATCCTGTTTTAAAGAGTGAGGAAATTGCCATAACTGTTTTGTGTGTATACAGAAATGTAGGTATTCCTCATAAATTCCTTTATGCTACCATGTCTGTATCTTCAACATCAGATAGAGACTGGTAGATTTTAAGGGTATTTACTAGGGAGGATATTTAGATTTTCATACTGTATATTTCACTGGGTATCTAGAAATGTTAAATTTCAAGCATTATTGTCGAGTTCTTATAATCACTTAGCTATTTCAGTACATATAATTAAATAATGCATCTATTTTAACTGTGATGGACACTATGAGTCCTTGTTCTCAGAATATTTCAGAAGTTTACATTAAATATGTTACATCACTTTCTTTCCTAAATTAATATTTAAGAAAATATATTATGATGGCTAATGTCTTCAAGCTTTCAAACATAGCTTTTATAACTCATTCTCAAGAAAAATGTTTTTGGTGCCTTTGGTTCCTTTTTATTGATGACTCAGTCTCTTGAGACTAACTAGCATGTGACTAGGTTTTGTATATATTCTGTGTAATTTCTGGAGGCTCCTAGGAGACAGAGTTGTCCTGAAGTGGAAAGTTTTGAAGTCTGCAGAATCTGGTTTTGTGTCTTTGTTGACTCACTGCATTCACTGGAACTGATTTTGAAGGATTAGTAGTTTTTTTTAAAAGATTTTGTTTATTTATTTGAGAGAAAGAGAAGGAGAGAACACAAGGGGGCGGTGCCAGGAGGGGCAGAGGGAGAGGGAGAAGTAGACTCCTCAGTGAGCAGGGAGCCTACGTCAGGGTTCAATCCCAGGACCTCTGGGATCATTACATGAACCAGACACTTAACTAACTGAGCCACCCAGGTGCCCCTTTTTAGCAATATTTCCTAAAATGGTTCCTATAGAAAACTAGATAGTAATAACATTCAGTTGTCAGATGATTTTGGGAAACACTATGTTTCTATACTGATTCTCCTTAGAGCCTTTATTATGCCAATGGGCATTGTGATTCTCCAAAAAAATTGGATAATGTGTGAATTTCCTAAGACTATCTGATGGTGGAAGCCACTTTTTCTCCCTCCCAATCTCTCTTAATATCTGGAGGGACCAGTGTTCCACAATCAAAGTATAATCAATGCTAATTCTTCTGTGTCTTCACAGCTCAGACTTGTAGGTACAATTGTAGTGGTCAATAGCTGATTAAAAACTATAGTGCATGGGTATGCACAAGTGTATATACAAAAAAGTAAAGAACCAACCAAACAGAAAACCAAAATAATCACAGCACACTTGACATTGGCTTGTTCAAGGAATGCTTCTTAGATTCAATCATTAAAAAGAATTTTCAGAAACACAGAAGAATCTGAAGTAAAGCTGAAGTAATTTAGGATAGGTAAACTTTCTTTTTAGAAAGATACATCTCCCTATGTCTCTCTCTCTGCCTCTTTCTCATGGAGCACTTACCCTGAATGTACAGTAACCAGATAAGTCCCGAAGAATTTTTTTTTTAATAAGTGAAGCCATTTATATACATAGGCTTCAAGTCCAGCACTCCTTACGTTTGGTATTTTTCTGAAAATTTGACTTTAGTATGACTTTCATACTGATTTTGAGATTAGAATTAGGTATATATTACCAAAATATAAAAGAAAAATGTTCAATAATAATGAAAATTTCTCTGGTGTCAGAAATATAGATGAAACATATCTATACCACACAAGGAAGCAGCAATAATGCATACTTATTTTTTCTAAAACAGACTTTAAACTTTATTAATATGTAACAAACAAATTGGTAATCATATATATATTTGGGTCCTGTTCAAAACTATTTTACTGTTAAGAATTTGTGATTTCTGGGGTAGTAGATAGAAACACAGGCTCTGAAGCAAGACTGGCAAAATTCAAACCCTGGCTCTACCATGGAGTAACTATGTGACCAAGTGAGTTACTTTATTATTTTAGTTCACATTTATTTATCTGAATTGTAGTAACAGTACCAACCTCATGACAAAGGACTGAAATAATAAATAAAACATCCTTAGCACATTGTAATCATTCAGTAGTCCTAATACCAGTAAATAAGAATATCCATTCAGTAACTATATATATGTATATATATATATACACACACATATATGCACATATATACACACATATATATGATGAGAGTAAATATAATTGTAATTGTCTTCGTTAAATATCCCTGCCTTGTCTCTACGTGATGGCTCCTTTAACAGTTCCTTTCGTATGGAGTACTTTTTCACTTACTTCTCATGGCTACTTCTTGTCATTCAGATCCCAGTTTTGTTACCTGCTCAAGAAGGCATTTCCTCATTATCTAATCTAACAATATTCACCAAGTTAATTTCAACCATATTTTATTTTAATTTTCTCCTTATCATTTATCATTTGATTTTTTATTGTCAAACTCCTTTCACTGCAATATAATAATCTGCTTTGTTCTCTATTGTGTCCTAGCACCTTGGTAAATGTTTTTAAAATATGTGCTAATTTAATAAACTAATCTGTAGAGGTGATAATGAAAAAAATCAAAGAAAAGGAGGGAAATCCAAAATTCCAGTTTAGGAAAAAAATATCAATTCCTGCCTTCCACTGTCCTACTCAGGCCCTGAACTTATATGTCAGTAAACTCTTATCTCCTAAGTGGCTCAGTTCCAGTGTAGCTTAACTCTTTTAGATCTGTCATCTCTTGTGACTTAGGATAGGGCCTGACCACCTACATGTTATCAATGGTATGACCTTCCTTTTTCTGACCCTTTGTGTTTCTTCCCTTTTCCTAACTATACTGGCTGGACCACTGCTTAAGACTACTGTTGCTAGACCTTTGTGAATACCAATACTTGACCAGATTGAGTTTCTTCAGAATTCTAATTTGAATCACTGTCTCCATCCCCTACCCATGCCTATTGCTGTGTGTTAGTTCCCACAGTCTTTTTCTCTCCACCATCCCTTGCTGTGGAAGTCCAACATTCTTTAATGTTCTATCCTTGTAAGTTAGGTTCACAAGGTTTGAGACCATTAAAAAAGAAAAGGAACAGTAGAATTGAAATTTAAGACTGCCTTTGAGTTTGTATGGTACCTATGTAACTTGTAATGAATACCACTGCCTTGGAGTGTTCACTTTTACGTATAATAACCATTCTTTATATTGGTTACTGTCATTCTACCTAGCACCATTTCATGATAGGTAGGTGCCTTCATAATACTTTTCAATGATGATAATCCTTAAAAGCCCAACGGTAGGATGTCATTCTAGTCATCTATTTCTACCTAAAAAATCACTGCAAAGCTTAGTGCCTTTAAATAACAATTATTGATTTTATTCACAAATCTGCATCTTGGTAGGGCTCATTGGGAAATCTTGTCTGTTTACACAGCATCAGCTGGGCAGGCTTAGCTTCCTAGAGCAGGGTGCTGTGTTCCTAGAGCAAATGACTGAAAAGACAGAGCAGTGGAAGCTGCCGGAAATGGACATTGTTGTTTCTGTATTACACTGATCAAGCAATCATAGAGTTCAGATTCAAGGGAACAGGCATAGAAACCACCTCTTAATGGGAATTCTATAATGTAGAATTAATATTATCAAAGAATTTGGGATCATGTCACCTTAGATATTCATCATTTTCATCTTTTCAATAAAAAAATCAAATAAGAAAATCTGTAGGTCATATCATAGCAGAAATTAGAATATTATGCACAAAAGAAGCTGTTTTTTGAAATTGCTTGACTCTGGGAAAGTTAACACTCACCATTTTGAGCTACTAGAGTATCACTTAACCTAAATATTGTGAAACGTACCACATTTGAAGCCAAATTGAGGATTATTTGAATGATTTCAAAAAGTTAATAAAACTATTAAAATACCTTACCATTGTTAACATAAGCCTCTGAAAGAGGGAGAAGAAATAAATACCTATTTTCTAGAGTTAATGTTTTTGTTCTAAAGCATTTCTACTTGGTCTTGTGGGCAACTTGGAAGATATTGTGACTTTTTAAAAAAAACTGAATCCAGGACAAAGTAATGTTTACTTTGTGTGGTGTAAATAGCAGTTAAATGGAATGAAAATATATGTGTTCAATTAACTCAAGGATCTGGTATTCTGAAGTCAAAATGTTTTATTCATCTTAGAGAAAAAAAATAGCAGTTTTTAAAAGGTTTTAAAATTTCCACTGTTTACAGTATTTAATCCCTTCTATAAACAAAACAAGTTTTGATTTGACAAATAATGTAACTATATTTTCTCCAACTTTGTCCCTTAACCCAGCATTTTGCTTAAATATTTTTTTTAGTTATCAGTTTTTTAAAGATGCTCTAGAACTGGATATAGAAGAGTAAAGGTGCATGCCATATTTGGACAGCATCTGCAGTACTGTAACAGGAAAAATCTTTCCAATCTATTTTCATTTCATTCCTCCTGGATAATCCGATTTTGCAACAAATTGATTGCTCAACCTCCTCATGTCACTTTTCTATAAAATCGAAAAGGTTGGTACAGTCCCAAGGTGAGGAAATGGTCTCTTTCTGGGAAGAGTGACCCTCAAAGGTCAATTCATTAAACAGAGTGACTTATGAGACCTCCAAATAATGCCTCAGTGATATATTCCAAAATATTGAGTCCAAAACTTAATCTTTTTTACTGGTAAGCCTGTGCTTGGAAATTTTACTTAAAGGAAAAACTGAAATAAACTGCATTTTATGACTGATTCTAAAGAACATTTTACCCCCTAAGATGGAATTTTTAGGGAAATCCCTTATTTTCCTCCTAGAAAGCACTTCATTTCCTTGAACTCTCACACTAAAAAAAAGTACCAGGGGATCCCTGGGTGGCTCAGCAGTTTAGCGCCTGCCTTTGGCCCAGGGTGTGATCCTGGAGTCACAGGATTGAGTCCCACATCAGGCTCCCTGCATGGAGCCTGCTTCTCCTTCTGCCTGTGTATTCGCCTCTCTCTCTCTCTCTGTGTCTTTCATGAATGAATAAATAAAATCTTTAAAAAAACAGTACCAGTGCTGAAATTCTGATATCACAATTAATCAAAATCATCTGTGTAAGAGAGATCAAGTCATAGCAGGAAGAAGACTGAACCTGGCATATAGAAATTTTTGGTGGGAGTACCAGCTTTACTACTTACCAGGTATGTGTCTTTGAGCAAGTGCTAAGTTTGAACAACCTCATTAGTGCTCAGTGTCCTCATTTGTAAAATAAGGAAAATGCCATCCACTCTGACGACCTGACAGTTTTAAGATTGGATTATATATCAAATATGCAAGCATTTAATAAACTGCAAAACATCGTATAAACAAAAAGTATTATCAACCATTTTAGAAACTTTGATGAAATATAATTGTATTTTTGTAACTTATAGCTGTTAAAATTTCATTAAAATATCTTGTACAATGTGGTTAATACAATATATTTTCTAAGCTCAAATCAAACATTTTGTACTAATTATACAAAACATAACTTTACTAAGGGCAGAGACCAAGTATAATAGATCTTTGTGTCCCTAACATTGTCTAGAACAGTTCTTTGTAGGTCAGGTTCATTGGTTGTTTCATTGGCAAATAATTAAGGTATTTGTGAGGTCATTATTCTTCAATTTAGAGAGGAATAAATTGGTCTCTTTTTAGCATTTTGAATTTCTAATAATTTTTGAATGCTCTAATACTGTGAATAACAAAATTATCAGAGTGAAAATAACCATCACATTGTTACACAATTGTTGATTTCATAGACTGCACTGTGGAATGTGTGAACAAGTAGGGAAAAGAGGAAAAAAGTTATCAGATAATTAGTATCCATTGTTGCAAGAAAGTTGTCACTGTGAGGTTAGCATGGCTAAGAGGATTAGTGATGCTAGTCTGCAACTAACTTTGAAAAATGTAAATCAAAAGGACTATTTGAAATGTTTAAGATTTCCAATAAGTCATGTCTAAAATTTAAAACAAAATTGCACTAACCTAAAGTATAAACTTTATGTTGCTGCTTAGTTTTACACATCAACTCAGGAATTTCTTTAGGAATTTAATTCCTGCCTTTCTAACTTTTTTTTAAGTTCTTATTTAAATTCCAGTTAGTGAACATGCGGTGTCATATTAGTTTCAGGTGTATAATTTAGTGATTCAACACTTATATACCACACCTGGTGTTCGTCCAAACAGGTGCCCTCCTTAATCCCCGTCACCTATTTAACCCATTTCGCCCACCCACATCCCTCCAGTAGCTCTCAGTATGTTCTCTGTCAGTAAGAGTCTGTTTCTTGGTTTGCCCCTCTTTTTCCTCTATGCTCATTTGTTTTGTTTCTTAAATTCCATATGAGTGAAATCATTGGTATTTGTCTTTCTCTGACTTATTTCATTTAGCATCATATTCTCTAGCTCCATCCGTATCATCACTAATGCCAAGATTTATTTTTGATAGCTGAGTAATATTCCATTGTATATACTTACCACTTCTTTATCCATACATGAGTCGATGGACATTTGGGCTGTTTCCATAATTTGGCTATTGTTGATAATGCTGCTATAAACATTGGGATGCATATATCCTTTTGAATTAGTATTTTTGGATTTTTTGGATAAATACCCAGTAGTGCAATTACTGGATGATAGGGTAGTTCTATTCTTAACTTTTTGAGGAATCTACATACTGTTTTCCAGAGTGGCTGCACCAGCTTTCATTCCCACCAACAGTGTAAGAGGGTTTCCCTTTCTTAACATCCTCACCAACACCTGTTTCTTATGTTGTTGATTTTAGCTGTTCTGACAGTTGTGAGCCTAGTACCTGTCTCATTGTAGTTTTAATTTGTATTTCCCTGATCATGAGTGATGTTGAGCATCATTTCACATATCTGTTAGCCATTTGGATGTTTTCTTTGGAAAAATGAGTGCTCATTTCTTCCCATTTCTTAATTGGATTATTTGTTCTTTGGGTGTTGAGTTTTTATAAGTTCTTTATATATTTTGGATACTAATCCTTTATTAGATATGTTATTTGCAAATAATTTCTCCCATTCCAGGTCACCTTTTAGTTTTGCTGATTGTTTCCTTTGTTGTGCAGAAGCTTATTATTTTGATGAAGTCCCAGTATGTTATTTCCCTTGCCTTAGGTGAGTTATCTAATAAGAAGTTGCTGTGGCTGAGGTCAAAGAGGTTGCTGCCTGTGTTCTCCTCTAGGATTTTGATGGTTTCCTGTCTCACATTTAGGTCTTTCATCCATTTTGAATTTATTTTTGTCTAGCTTTTTTGATATAGCTTTAAGTAGCTATCTTTTTATTCCCTCACCAAAGTTCTCAGAAACTTTTACATTTCCATATAAAACAGTTTCGTAGTTGACTTCTTTTACTTTTCAACAAGCACAGCATTGATAGCTAACTTGTTTTCATGCTTAGTACATGCAGAAGTAAGCATATGGCCTTTAAAATCCAGCTTGTCAAAAAAATAAATAAATAAAATAAAATCCAGCTTGTCTTAAATGCACAGAAAATAAATTCATCAAACTTATTGAGCACCTGTTATGTGATCTATCAGCCTCCTCTTTCCATTTAATTGGACCCAAGTTTCTGAATCTATTTCAGGGAGACAGAAGCAATTTTAGCTAATAGTTCTTTTGGTAGTTAATATAATTAATTGTGCCTAAGTATCATTTAAAAAAAAGTTTGAGTTATAATTGACAGAATTATTTTAGTTTCATGTGTACAACATAATGATTTGATATTTGTATATGTTGTGAAATGAGCACCACAATAAGTCTAATTAATTAACATCCATCACTACACATAGTTAATTCTTTTCTTGTGATGAGAACTCCTAGGATCTATTCTATTAGCAACTTCCAAATATGCAATACAATATTATTAACTGTGGTTGCCATGCTATACATTACATCCTCATGACTTATTTATTTTATAACTGGAGGTTGTACCTTTGGCTCCCTTCTCACATTTTGCCCACCCCCATCCCTGCCTCTGGCAACCACCAAACTACTCTCTTAGATTCCACATGTAAGGGAAATCATATTGTACTTATCTGACTTACTTTATTTAGCATATGCCCTAAGGTCCCACCATGTTATTTCAAATGGCAAGATTTCATTGTTTTGTATAGCTGAATAATATTTAATTGTGTATCTGTCTACCACATTTTATCCATCACTCATTGATGAACACTTAGATGTTCTTCATATCTTGATTATTGTAAATAGAGCTGCAGTGAACATAGGGATGCAGATATCTTTTTGAGCTAGTGTTTTTACTTTCTTCAGATAAATACCCAGAAGTTTATAATAAAATGTTTTCACTATTTAACAATACTAATACTTTATAGTATAAAAGATTAATTATTTTGGGTAGTACAGAATGTTTGAAAAAGTAACTTTGTCTTTTTAAAAAATTTATTACAAAATACTAAATGTAAATGTAATCAGGAGCATGGAAAGCTAGCAGGTAAGGTTCCTGAGGTTCTAAAGCAAGCAAATAGGTTTCGAGCAGAGGGAACAAATTTGTAAAAGGCGCCACCTCACTGACCTTGATAAATTCAAGGAACTATTCATTGTTCAGAAAGACTGGAATATAGGAGATATATAGGAAAGTTCCCAAAGGTGAGTTTGCTCAAGTAACAGGGCTCAAGTCACTAGAGGTCTTGTTTTCTTGCCAAGAAATCAAAAACTTTTTTCTTATGACAGGTGCCTTTAAAGGTATTTCAAGCAAAGAAGAGATATTTAAGTAGGTAGATGTGAAAGGGACTTTAGTTTTGTAAACTGGAAAAGCATGGTCAATGATAAGCTATGGCACAAAAGACAGGACCTAGTGAGCATAGCATTTCAGAGCAATACCAAGAGAAGAGACCCTGGGAAGGAGAGTGAGAAGAAGAGCTTTCTTGATCTAGAACACCAGGTTCAAAATGAGTCCATGAATTCCAATTAGTTGATTCTATTTCATTTTCTTAATTAAATGACATAATGACAATTAGCATCAGTTGAGGTTGAATGCTCCAGAGAATTCTATTAATAATCTGATTTGATTTGAGGGTATACTCTATCCTGAATAAAAATGATGCAGGCTAGCACTGTAAAAGAACATCTGGGGATGAGCACTGGGTGTTCTACTATATGTTGGCAAATCGAACTCCAATAAAAAATATATACATAAAAAACAAAAAAGAACATCTATAATATGTAATAATGTAAAAATAACCATGCTGTCTATTCAAGTAGAACTGGTCTCTAAGGAGCTCTAAACACATTAAACATTAGAGGCCACGTTCTCTCTACAGTGCAAAGAGGCAGAATAACAAGCAAGCTCCTTCCCATCTGGTCTTGCCCATGTTTTCAGGTCTGTCTCATGCTTTGCCACTTCTTCACCAATCCTCATTTTCAAGCACATGAGCCAATTGTGGTTTTCTCCTAAATATATGCCATCTTGTTCTTAGTATGCTTTCCCTTGCCTTTCTATCTGGCAAGTCTCTGTTCCTCCTTAAGACTCGGCTGAAACGGCTCAAGTCTCTGTAAAGCTCTCTGTGATGTCTCAATTAGTCCTTTATTTTCAGCACGTATACATTTGCATGTAATGAACACCCACAACTCCCTTTTAGATACTCTTAAGAGAGCTCCCTAACGGACAGGGACTATGTTGTATTCACTTTGAAGTGTGTCCTCGGCATACAGACAGTTCCTGAGAGTAGTAGGTGCCTAAGTATGAAAACCATAGCTACCCTGGGGATGGGACCTGGGTTTCACTGTCTATTGCCCTGCATAAGGGATGCTGGTGTTCTTTTTTAAGATTTTATTTATTCATGAGAGAGAGAGACAGGGAGAGGGAGAAGCAGGCTCCCTGCAGGGAGCCCCACATGGGACTCAATCCCAGGACTCCAGGATCACGCCCTGGGCCAAAGGCAGGTGCTAAACCACTGAGCTACCCAGGGATCCCCTGATGCTGGTGGGTTTTGTTTTGTTTTGTTTTTGGTTTTGTTTTTTTTATGTTGGTGTTCTAATGTGCTAATGTTCTAATGGTGCTCTTCCTTTGCTTAGAAATTGATTCCTTGACCTTCATATTTTCTTTCTGGACAATGCAAACAACATGAAGTTGTCTAAATAATCAAATTCCTCCAAACTTGAAGTAGACAAGGCGAAGACTTCACTGTGGGAGAATTACATCACAGAACAAATGAGATCGTTTGTATTTAAAAAAAAATCTGGTCATTTGGTTCTTGGGTTTCTTTTTCTATGATGACACTTAAAGAACCAGTATTTTTAGTCAAATTAAAAATAGATTATAAATTCATGCTTATAAGCGGTGTCTTAGGCACAAGAATGTTGGATATAGATAGAGAGTAGGACTTGATTTTTTAATTAATACTATATCTCAAAATACTGCTTTATTACCTTGCTCAATGTATTTGAGATCCTATTCATGTTTCCTGGAGCCTCATAATATTTATAAAACTAGAATGGGAAGGACGAATGTTTTATTAGAGTTGGCTTTTCATAAAGCATCTGAGCATCATGCTACTGTATTTTTAGCTCAATCTGTGAATATTATGTGTAGCTAAGTGTCTATTTAAACACAACCCTGAAAATCACCTCTTTGCCTTCAACCTTCATATCAACATGAATTCTATATATGCAATCTTAGCTAGAAAAACAGATTTTCATCAATATTTGCTTTTGAAGCAAACCTAAGTTAGATAATTCTAAATGTCTAATAGAAATGTGATACCAAACTTGATGTTAGTTATTCCATTAAATAAATTTTCTTTTCTCCTTGTTCTTAACAAATGGTAATTCCTTTTGACTTTATAAAGATCCTTTGGATAAGAAATGTTAATCCCACAAAATGAAGACTAAAATGTTTATGCTCATTTCTTGCTTCCTCAGTGGCTCCATCAAACAGCAGGATTTGTGACTCTAGCTTTCTGACGGGGCTCAAAAATACCTTTCCAGTTTTGCCTTCTGACTCCCTCACTCTCCTCCCCTTCCTGTTGTTACTCTTTCTCTTCCAAATCAGAACTGCATTGCCATAAAAAATTAGGCAGATTTATGAATGGTTGGATAGATGGATGGATAAATGGATAAAAATGTGATAAACCAAGCTTGGTAAGCTGTTAATGGTAGAATCTAAGTGGAGGTTTTAGAGGCATTCACTGTAAGATTCTTTCAACTTTGCTGTGTTGAAAATTGTCATAATTTCTTAGAAGTTGTAATCCAGGAAGGGTAGGATGACAAGGGGCTTCACTTATTTTGTTTAATTTTTTTTACAATATATTATTAGGGAAAAATGGAAAGAAAGCTATATGAAACTGTCTTCATAAGTGAAGTCACCAGACTATTGGTTTAAATACCCTTCATGTTTGAAATTCGCATTAGGCCATGCTAAATAACTAAGAATGTGTACAATCATTTAGCTATATAATAATAAAACCACATCATTATAATAGGAAATTGGATATGTAAGTGTGGTAGATATAGTCAGTGGAATACTATGCAGCCATTAAAACTTATAGAAACAGATACAATGACATGGAAAGATTCATATATAATTTTTTATATGTGTCTAGAACATTGTGAGTTTATGGACACACCTAGAAGTACATATATACAAAGATATTATCTTTGAATTATTATATTATGGATCTTTTTCTCTCATATAGATTTTTGTATAAACATTTTCTATTTTTTTCTTAAAGGTGTTCCAATGTTTTTTTATTTTAGTAACCTAAGAAAGAAGGAAAACAGAGAAGAGAAGGAAAGAAAAAAGCCAAGCTATTTTTCTGTGAAAATGGAGTAGAGAAATGTTGGTATCTGTAAATAATTTTTGATCAAGCCAAAAGATTATCTGGGTTTTCCTTTTATCTATATCAATGAAATCTGCTCTCTTATATTTTCTTAATCTTGCTCTTACAAAAAGTGCATGTGAAATATGTAAAAACAAATAATTTCATTCATTCTTCTGAAGTTATTTTCGTGGACTTAACTAGTGGCTTTGAAGGAAAGTTAAGATGTTTTCATGCTGCTAGGCCCAAGGCATTTCATACTTGGAAATGCCCTATCTTTAATCTCCAATTGCATTAGATTTCTGTGTCTGACTCATGAGGAAAAGAAGCTTCAAAGCCAAAATGGTAAAATCTAATATCTCTCTAACTATACTAACTATTGATAGATTTCAGACAATGTGACACCTATGTTCCAGTGGTCCTAACCAGAAGAATTAAGAGTTCAAAGATGCCAGTTAAATAATAAAAATGTTTTTGTGTATTATAGATGTCTTTTGTCCAAGGAGATTTAAAAATGCACTAGAATTAGGTAATCTTTAGCAATATGTCTCTGGTAGGGTAATAGGAAGTAACAGTCATTACTGTTAATTTTTATTCATCCAGTGAATTTATTGAACATTTTATGGCTCTGCAATTAATATTTCACTTATTGTTTCCTCTCTAGAACATTTTTTTCAATAGCTACTGCCAGAAAAGTTAGACATGAATAAATGTAAAAATATGTATAGAAAGAGTTCATTTCTGGATTCCAGTTCTCTGGTCCTCTCTTGGTGGATGATGTGGAATTTAAAACTTATACATTTACCCTGTTCCTGGATGCCAGTGTTCTATTCTATGAATGTCTTCTCACTACCCCACAATGCCTAACATTTCATTGTCTTCATCTCTTATCTTCCCTAGGTAAAATGTCCAGTGATCGAGCTTTGAGGAAGCAGCAGCAATTAAACAACCTTGTTTATGTGGTGACAAATCAGGCCAAACCTGGTGACAGAATTGTGGATTTCTGCAGCGGCGGGGTATTATATCTCTCCTTTTGTTCTCTTTAGCCTTTCGCTATGTGACTTTACTGTATTATATTCAAAGTCATGTTTTTATTTGGCAAGGCTGCTGTCTCAGAATGAGAAAAAAGCCTTACAGACCAAAGTTGTTTCTTTTTCTGCCTTTTCCAGGGCCATGTCGGGATTGTCCTTGCTCACATGCTACCATCATGCCAGGTAAAATATGAATAACCAATAAAAAGAAACGATGGAAAACTACCCAGTTCACTTAGTTGGGTCTGTCTTACCCCTGCTCTTTTTTTTTTTTTTTTTTTTTTTTTTTTTTTTTTTTTTTTTTTTTTTTTTACCCCTGCTCTTTGAATGTATAATCATTCACTCAGGTCACATTATATGGCACACATAAATTTTTTTTTTTTTGAACTAAACTTCTAAAAATCTTAAAGTAGGATCACAGTAGAGTTTTCAATTTTTATAAATCGGTTATATTTTAAAATAATTTTTAGAAGGAAACACCATTCTGTTGTTAAATAAAATACTTAATAGTAAAACTAGTTTAATTGTCCATATATTTTTATACCAGAAATACTAGCATCTGAAACTTATTAAGCATATTCTTTTAGTATCTTGATTTTTATCCATTTTACCAAAATTGTAATAGAATAACAAAATCTGTTAAAGAAAAAAATAAACTCCAAATTTACCACAGTCATCCATCAAATGCTTTTCTTCCCCTGTTCTCATTAAGTCATTGTCTATGAGGATGCTTATTGCTGCAAATGCTAAAAATGTAAATATAATTTTAGTCACCAGCTTTAACTCAGTATTGTAGCATAAATGTTTTTTCCCTATTGCAAATAGTTTTAAATATCATTATTAAAATATCACCAAAATGTAAGTACACAGTATGTTTTTAAGTAAATGTACCATAATTTATGCAGTCATTGCCGCCATTTGTTAGGAGTTTATTATTTTTAGTCTTCTGCCATATGAAATCATTTCCTTGCAGTGATCATCTTTTAGCATAAAAGTCTAGAATTTGATGACTTTTAAAAAAATACAAAACAAACAGGGCAGATTCTTTGCTCATGAACTCCCTGGAAGGTGCAAAATAATTATAGTGACTCCTCACAGAAGAAAATGGTGAAGAAGAACTCATAGACTGGCCAGAATGACATGTAACAGACAGCTGGGGGGCAAGGGGGTATATCATTCTTTTCTTTTCTCCAAAAATAAAGGGCAAAATAAATAAGGAATCCTGGGGGAAACTAGCAGCTGTTTTTGTTATCAAGGAAAGCAACAATTTCGTGGTTGGAGTTAGAGGAAGAAAGCTCATAAAGAAGAACCCTGGAGAAGCAGGGTCAAGGATATGGTGTTTTTCCCCCTTCTCCACAGTTCTAGAAACTTAGAGATGTTGAGACTTTAAAGGTGAAATCTTGGCTAGAATAATGGCTGGAAAGCCTTTGATGCCAAGTATACTCTGATAGGTTTTTATACAAAGGAATGCAGGATTTTTCCATAAAGACAAGCATAAGGACAAAATAAGGGTAGAACTAGGAATGATAGTGATGAAAGTGATTTAATTCTGCCCACTTTTCTTTGTCAAAACCAGTAATCCTCTCCAGTCATCATTGGCCTGGATTCCTAGAGACTCTTAACCATTTGCCCTTCCTTCTGAAGGTTGCCCTTCACCCCAACCAATCCATAGTATACATTGCAACAATGGAACCTTCTTTTATCACACGACCTGGCTGCTATTACCTCTCCAGAATTATGTCTACCATCTATACCCTGTCCCCCCATCCACCATCACCACCACACACTGTGCCCCAGCTACAATTTTCTCAGTTCTTCAAACACACCCTTGGGCGTTTTTACATATTTCTCTCTCTGCCAGAAATACTCCTCCAGTCCTCTAGCTAATTTCTATTCATTTCTCAGGGCTCAGTTAATATGTTATTTTCCATCTTAAATTACTAAAACCTTCCTTAGTCATGAAGTCTGAGTGCTCTGATAATGCAATATGTCTTCCATTACACACATAACTATATTATAATTGCCTGTTACACTTATATCACTCCATTTGTAAGCTTTAAGAGTTTGAGGACCTTGTTCATTTTTATACCACATTATCGGACATACTTCCTGACAGAGGATAAGGATCAGTGTAATATGTTCTACATTAAAGCTATGAAATACAGTAATAATACTTTGCCCTAATGTCTGAATTATGTTACTGAATATACTGTTGTTTCCTGGGTGAAATCTAGGTTACATTAATAGAAAACAAGGAATTATCTTTAATCCGTGCTAAGAAGAGAAGTGATGAACTAGGTTTAAGCAACATTTGGTTCATTCAAGCAAATATGGAGTATTTTACAGGGATGTTTAATATTGGGGTAAGTAAGCAATTTCAATTTCTTTAATTTAATTAAGAAAAATTATATTCCTCAGACTAATTAGATAATATACTTTTATATTCTCTGCTAAGTAGGTGTATAACTTTTTATTTCAACTATCTCTAAAGTATAGCATATTAATGAATATTATTTCATTCATAGCACTTCACCAGTATGTGGTAGAGGTAACATTTGTTCCTCTCCCAGATATGAACTTTATTTTCTTCACTGCAGAATACCTGGTGCCTAAAACAATGTTTGACATATAGCAAATGCTTGAAAATAGTTCTCAATCGAATGAACGATTGAATTCTAATGACAATGGCCTCCCTTAGTTTATTTTACATTTTTTAAAGATAACAAAGAAAAATAAAGAAATGTTGCTGTTATTCTTTGTATTTGTCTTAAATATTTTTTCTTATTTTTAAAAGGCTATATGTTTACTATAGAAAAATACATAACAATACAAAGAAGAATCACCAGTATTACCATCAAAACCCTTTGGTCATTATATTTATGCACATATACAAACATATATTTACACATATGTTAACATTACTGACATACTATCATACTACATGGATCTTGCTTTAACTCAACATTGTCATAAATCTTTCCCCTACTCATTGATCATGTTTTTTTTTTCATGTTGTCATAATGCATAATTATTACTATGATGGGCATCTTATGCATTAAGACTGGGATACATTTGCCAAATCTCTTTCTAGGGACGTTGTGCTAATCTGCATTCCCAACTGTATGTGTTCATAAAACATACATAATAGGCTAGTCTAGCTGGAACTCTTTTTCAGAATAAAAACTCAGACTTTCATAGTTCTTATGATCTTTCCAGTGAGGTCCATTTCCTAAACATCAACTACTGGGAATTTGTGGGATTTATTGTTATCTTTTACAGGGAAAAATGTATGCAATTTGTTTACGTTGCAGACATGATCTAGATTGGTTATCTCAAGCCAAGCCGATACGAAGAGAAAAAAGCCTATTATTGAGGAAATTCAGGAAAATGCAGACATCTGAAACAGTGAATTCAAATTAACTATATGTTTATGTACAACTTAAATTTTACATAAATGTTGACATAAAATCAAAGCTTCTCCCAGGAAATGAGCCATTAAACCAGTTGCCCATGTTACCAGTACACCAGCAAAATATTTAAGGTGGCAAGAAATTTCTGCCCATTTACTCACCTTTCAAATCACAAAATTCCAGTCTTATCAGCCATATATCTCTTTATCTTTCTGTGGTTTATAGGTGCTAAATCATTCTGGCATATTCTTATAACTTCCAAGGTCATAATTCACTAACACTACCTGAGAATGTGTGTCTTTTTGATGTGATATTTTTTCTACATTTCATAATAATATATTCATAATGACTTTTTTCTTTCATAATTACTTTTGTCAAGATATATAGAAAATGAATTAAAATTACTTGGAGGATTAAACCAAAATTAGATTTACTCTCAAGAAAATAATTTTCCCTAGGAGGATAATTGAGGCATTGTTACTAGATAAATCAAGCTGAATGCATCAGTGGCTCCAACTCTTATATTAAATAGATTACAGTGAAAATAGTGTAGCTAGAGAGGAAATCAGAATAAGTATTGGAAATGCATTAAAATTGCATTAATCCATGGTTTTGTGATATTTCAAATAAAGGTTTAGTTAGCATTTATCTTTGCTTAGTAAATATTTTTTCTTTTACTATTTTTCTTAAAAATAGTAATGTAAACCAGATTTTTTTTTAAGATTTTATTTATTTATTCATGAGACACACACACACACACACACACACAGAGGCAGACACACAGGCAGAGGGAGAAACAGGCTCCATGCAGGGAGCCTGACGTGGGACTCAATTCTGGGTCTCCAGGATCAAACCCTGAGCTGAAGGCAGCGCTAAACCGCTGAGCCACTGGGGCTGCCCAGTAAACCAGATTTTAAGGAGAGAATTTTAAAATTTAGAATCAACTATGTTTAGGAACTTTAAGCAAATTATTTATATA
Source organism: Canis lupus familiaris (assembly GCF_011100685.1). NCBI lineage: Eukaryota > Metazoa > Chordata > Mammalia > Carnivora > Canidae > Canis > Canis lupus. The sequence continues at coordinate 13,248,794 of NC_049253.1, read as the reverse complement.
TAAGAATTAAAATACTAATTGTTAGCCATACTTCTGTTAAGATAACAACCTACAGCAGGCAAAAATGAAAAGATTTACTAACTTTGTTAAACTAGTTTGATCTGAAATAAGGAAAGGAACAAATCTAAATATTTTCAGATCTTTTAATTAGGTCTTCCAACACTTCCACCTACTGCACCTGCCCAATATATTCAGAATCAATGAGATGACACTGCGTTTGTTCCAAAGAGTCAGCATGTAGTTTTTGGTTCTTTAGAAATACAAATGCCTAATAAGCTTATAAAAAATTCAAAGTAAATTTTAACTTGAACAACAGTGATATGCCATCCTTGCTCTTAAATTTTGCAAAGGCTAAAAAAAATATTCTACTCTTCGACTGCAGAGCTTCCATGAGATAAGCCTAATTATACAGGAGTTTTATATTTTTTACTTTATATGATATTTGCAATGATTTATTAATGACATGAAAAATTAGTTATAATGGTAAACAAAATAAACATAATGATAAAGAGTGTGGATTTTAACATTGGGTAATTTGTGCCAAAATCTCAGCTTGGCACTTACTAGCTGCATGACTCTGGGCAACTTATTTAAACTCACTAATCCTAATCAATTTTTCCATATATAAACTAGGCATAAAATAGCTGACTCATAGGATATTGATATAACGTATGTGAAACACTTAGCAGGTTGTCTGCCATTTAGGTAGCACTCAATAAATTGGGCGGCTTTACTGTACAGTGTGATCTCTGCACTTAAAAAAGATGGGAAGAATATGCTAATATGGATTTTTTTAAAGGTAGCTATCTCTATATACTATGTGATAATATTTTTTTCTTTCCATATTTTCAAAATACCTCTAATTTAACATGTTGCTTTTATACTCATGATAATGTAAGCAATAAAGATAGAAGAATAAATATGTGTTTAATATTATAGAGAGATAGATAGCTTATTTAGCCAAGAAAGGCTAATAGATCCCTAAGGATTAGTATACCGTATCTAAAAGAATTCTGAACATATAAAATCTATATCTTTTTCTTTCAAAACAAGTATGTATTATTTTTTTTCTAAAGATTTATTTATTTGAGAGAGAGAGAGTATGTGCAAGCAGGGAGAAAGGTAGAGGGAGAGAATCTCCAGCAGATTCCCCACTTAGCACAATGACTGAGCCACCCACCCAAGCACCCCCAATAGTTGTAGTTGGCTTATTCTCATTTTGATTATAATGACTATTCGTGTCCTGAGGAAAATTTAAAAGTTTTTTCAAAATTAAGAAACATCCAAGAAGGTATTTTTTCCTCCCAGTTTCAATATATGCAGCTGCATGGTGCTGAATTAAGTATGTTATGAGTTGAATGTTTGTGTCCTCTTTCAAAAAATGCATATGTTGAATTCCTAACCCTTAACATAATGGAATTAAGACCTGGGGCTTGGGAGGTAATTAGGTCATGAAGGTGGAGCCTTCCTGAATGGAATTAGTACTCTTGTAAGACAAGAGAGCTTCTTTCATCCTCTCTATCTGCAAACCACAAAGGGGTCCCTCTCTAGACATTAGATCGCCAGCACCCTGATCTTGGACTTTTCCACCACCAGAGCTGCAATAAATGTTTGCGGTTTAAGCTACCTACTGTATGGTAATTTTTTTTTAAATAATAGACCAAACTGAGACACTATGTATTGATTACCAACCTTTAAAGGAAAATTTAAAAATTGCTTCACAAGTGGCCTTTTTAAGACTGTTTTTTTTTTTTCTTTTTTAAATATTTTATTTATTTATTCATGAGACAACAGAGAAAGAGAGAGAGGCAGAGACACAGGCATAGGGAGAAGCAGGCTCCATGCAGGGGAACCCAATGTGGGACTCAATCCCAGGACTCTAGGATCTCGCCCTGGGCCAAAGGCAGGAGCTAAACTGCTGAGCCACCCAGGCGTCCCAATTTAAGGTTTTTTTTAAAAAAGAGGTCTGTGTATTGCCTTCTTATCTAATGCAGGATAAACAATCTTCATTATTGTGAAAACCTACTTTACAAGATTATGCTTTTTAAGACCTAACTTACAATGTGTATTAATACAAATGCTCTCAAACAATATTACAAAAAACCTGTTGTCAAACAATATTATAGAAAGGACCATGACTATGGAAAAACACACTGCACTAAAAAAAAAAAAAAAAAAAAAAAAAAAGTCAGTGTTAACCTTGCCATCAAAATGTTTTAGCTGGATAATTCCAACAGTAACAGAGTCTTCTGAACCAGGTGATAAGGTATTGATTTCTAACAGTATTGGTGACTATTTTCTATATTGTCAATATATATAAAAATCTCAAAATGGTTTAATTTTGAGCTATGTATTTATGTTTTTTATCTTACCCATAACAATTTTAATATGATTGTTTATGGTTTATCAGTGCTGAGTGCTTAATTACAAGTTTATTTCTAGTTATATATGTTACTTTACAATTAGAAGCATATGCAATTATACAATGTGATTCAGTAGCACTTTTGATCAGTAATTTATATAATCCTTGTTTTTAAAGTAAAAGGAACTTGAGGAAGTATATAGTCTACAGACACAATTTTGAAGAATCATTTAGACAAAATGGAGGACTTCCCAGGTGAAGAAAGCAGATAGAAATATTTTAACCCCCTTGTCTCCAAGGAAGATCAGATCCCCAAATAACAAGAAGAACAAAAAACAGAAGACTCATACTCCATTTTTGATGAGCCTACATTCAAGATTCTGTAACTTGAACCACAATAGATGAAGGCAGAAAGCAGACTAAAGAAAAATGGTAAGTTGAGTAGAAAAGAGGAAGATCAAACTGAAATGAGTGAGGAGAGGGAGTGACTATCAGGAAGCAAGTCAGTTTGCTCTCAGAATCCCAGAAAATGTCAAGGATTCAGAATGCCAGAAACCTCAGAGACAGGGGATAAGAAAGAGCTGAAATCATGTTTAATTAAAAATAATATTTAGAGACCCAGATTCCTACCTCTATCTTGTGTATACTCCCTGACTCCTGCAAGAAACTAGAGCTTTTTTCTGTGAAAAAACTGAGCCAGAGATGCTCAAAATACAGGGATACTGGGCATAGAGGAGGGCAAGGGTGCTGTGCCATACTGAAAACAAGAACTCAGTGAGAATCTGCACACTAAATGATGGATCTCTTTATAGCTGTAATTTAAAAAAAAAAAAAAAAAAAGGCAGCTAGCCACCTGATCACTCAGTCACTAGTGAAGCCCACCAGTCTTCAAGCCTTTCATTTAGTACTTCCAGTCAACCTTTTAGTTTTAGTGATCACTCTTTAATATGAACTGACAGCCAAGGAATATCAAACATGGAAAACTTCCAAAATAGAAGATAGAGACCAAAGCAACAAACATAACAAAGGATCTCATTCATGGAGAGATCAGAGAAGATATTACATGAATGAAAAAAGGATAGAATGAAGGGGGGGGAGGCAGATAAACCAACAGAGAACAAGAAGGGACTTCTTGGAAATTAAAAATATGTTAACCAAAATTGAAAAAAAAGAAACCAAAACCACAAGTAGAAAATCTAAAAGATGAAGTATAGGATATCACCTATAAAAATAGAACCAAAAAAAGAAATAGAAACTGAAATAAGCATTTTAATAAACAATTAGAGATTCAGTCTACAGAGTCCAATACCTCAGGAATAGGACAACTAGAAAGAAAAAACATAAAATGGTGGGAAGGAAAATATCCAAGAACTAATATAAGAAAATGTGTCAATAATGAAGGGTTTCTCTTAATTAAAACAGACCACTTTTGGGGCGCCTGGGTGGCTCAATTTGTTAAACGTCCAACTCTTGGTTTCAACCCAGGTCATGATCTCATGGGTCATGATATTATAGGTCATGAGACTGAGCCCTTTTTTGGGCTCCACACTCAGCTTGGAGTCTGCTTGAAGATTCTTTCCCTCGGCCTTCTCCCTATGCGTGCACATATGCACACATATTCTCTCAAATAAATAAATCTTAAAAAAAAAAAAAACAAAAAAAACAAAAAAACACCACTACCAGAAAGCTATAGCAATCAAAACGGTACGGTACTGGTACAAAAATAGACACATAGATCAATGGAACAGGAAGAGAGCCTAGAAATAAACCCACACTTACGTGGCAAAACAACAACTACAACAAAAGAGACAGGAACATATACTAGGAAAAAGACAGCCTCTTCAAAAAATGCTGTTGGGAAAACTGAACAGCTACATGCAAAAGAATGAAACTAGGACCACTTTCTTACACCATACCCCAAAATAAACTCAGAATAGATTAAAGACCTAAATGTGAGACCTAAAACCATAAAACTAGAAGAAAACATAGGCAGTAATCTCTTTGACATTGATCATAGAAATATTTTTCTAGATGTCCCCTCAGGCAAGGGAAATCAAACTATTGGGACTACACCAAAATAAAATAACTTTTGCACAATGAAGGGAACCATCAACAAAACAAAAGACAACCCACTGAATGGAGAAGATATTTGCAAATTATATATCTGATAAGGGGTTAATACCCTAAATATATAAAGAATTTATACAACTCGTTACCAAGAAAAATAATAATCTGATTAAAAATGGGTGGGGGACCTGAATAGATCTTTTTCCAAAAAAGCCATCCATATGGCCACCAGAAACATGAAAAGATGCTCAACATAACTAATTAGGGAAAAGCAAATCAAAACCACATGAGAGATCACCTTATTATACCTGTCAGAATGGCTAAAATCAGAAAGACAAGAAATAACAAGTATTCACAAGGATGTGAATTAAAAGGAATCCTTGTGCACTGTTATTGGGAATGTAAATTGGCACAGTGACTGTGGAAAACCATATGAAATTTCCTCAAAAATTTAAAAGTATAATTACCATATGATCCATTAATTCCACTACTGGGTATTTGCCCAAAGAAAGTGAAAACACTAATTTGAAAAGATATATACAGCCCTATGTTTATTGCAGCCTTATTACAATAGCCAAGATATGGAAGCAAGCCAAGTGTCCATTCATAAATGAATGCATAAAGATATACACACACAGGGCGCCTGGGTGGCTCAGTCAGTTGAGTGTCTGCGTTCGACTAGGGTTGTGATCCCGAGGTCATGGGATCGAGTCCCATGTGGGGCTCCCTGCTTAGCAGGGAGTCTGCTCTCCCTCTCCTCCCCACTCATGCTCTCTCTATGTCTATCTCTATCTCCCTCAAATAAATAAATAAAAATCTTTAAAATATATATATACACAACACTTATACATAATGGAATATTACCAAACCATAGAAAAGAATGAGATCTTGCCATTTGCAATAACATGGATAGATCTAGAGGGTATTATGTTAAGTGAAATAAGTCAACCAGAGAAAGACAAATACCATATGATTTCACTCATACATGGAATTTAAGAAACAAAACAAAAAAAATAAAATAAACCATAAATACAGAGAGCAAACTGGTGGTTATGGGAGGGGAGGTGGCATAGAGAGAGGTAAAATAGATAAAGGGACCAAGAATTCACTTATCTTGAACACTGAGTAATGAATAGAATTGTTGAATCATTATACTGTACACCTGAAACTAAGGTAACACTGTATGTTAGTTATATTTCAATAAAAATAAATAAAAAGCCTATTTGAAAAATGACAAACCAAGGTGTATTGTGAAATTTTAGAACATCAAGGATGAAAAGAAGTTCCTAATAGTTTCCAGATAGAGGGGAAAAAAAAATGGGGAAGCCATATGAAAAAAATTGGAATCAAAATGCCAACACAATTCTCAATAGCAACAATGGAAGGCTAGAAGACAGTGAAACAATGTCTTGAAAATTCTGAAGGAAAATATCTAACCTAAGATTCTATACCTAATCAATCCATCAAGTGGGAAAGTAATAACGAAAACGTTAATGTCTCAAGAAATGTATTTCAGGGCAGCCCGGGGGGCTCAGCGGTTTAGTACCGCCTTCAGCTCAGGGCCTGATCCTGGAGATCTGGGATCGAGTCCCACGTCAGGCTCCCTGCATGGAGCCTGCTTCTCCCTCTGCCTGTGTCTCTGCCTCTCTCTCTCACTCTCTGTCTCTCATGAATAAATAAATAAATAATCTTAAAAAAAAAAAAAAAAGGAAACGTACTTCAGGAATCTCCTAGAGGATGTGCTTCACTAACACAAGAGAGCAAATAAAAAAAATAATAAGTAGTACCTAACACAAAAGGAGGTGAAGAGAATCCTCAGTATGATGGCAAAGGGAATCTCAGGATCAGAGCTAGGCAGAAGGCCTAGAAAGAAAGCACTGAGTCATTACTTAAAGGTCAGAAAGCCCAGGAAAAATGTCTTCAGGAAAGAAAATTGAGAGTGATTGATTAGTTGGCAGTTTTCATAGAACAGAAAGTTATATGATAGGGCATTTTACAGAGTTTGGGGTAGAGAGAGGCTTGGATATTTTTTTTTTAATCGTACAACACACTTAGCTCAGCAGTGAATAGTATATATACAAAGCAATAATAATAAAACATTATGTAAACACTTAGCTAGAAATTGAAGGTAATATTAAGAGGACAGTAAAAGGAAAAAGAATGTAAATGTGAAAAAAACAAACCAAACCACACAAAAACAAAACTTCATCTCCTATAATGGAAAGTCAATAGTAATGTCTAATATTTATAAATAACGGGAGAGCAATATATATTTATTATATAGAAAAAGTGCTAGATTTCAGGAAAGAAAACCAGTGAGTTGAAAAGCATTGGCCTTGGTTGCCAGATGTTCTTTCAAGGGTGGAAGAGTGTATAGAACAAGGACCCTTTGTTATTACTGTACATGCCTTTTAGCATTATTTGGATTTTCAAGCCAATTATCTATATATAATATAATTGCATGAAAGTTTTTAAAGGGTTTGGGGGAGAGAACATGAGTGCATAGTTGGCACCACGCCTACTTCCGTCTAAGATATTTGGTTAAGAATCCTTTGAGAAGCAAAGGTTCAGAGCCTAATTGGCTGGGCAAATTTAGAGATCATCCAGTTCAACCTTTTCATTTCACAGAGCAGTTGAGGCCACCTGTATCTGCAGAGAGGCATATCAAGTTAGTGTGAGAGCCGAGCCTGGAGTCCAGTCAGTGCCCTTCTGTTTGCTTCTTACATCTCAGAAAGGAGCAAATAAGAACACAGAGAACTAGAACAAAGTTTGGTATCAGGCAGTAGGAGTTCAAATCTTGGCTTCATCACTTGTGATGTTAGACCAGGTCTTGCTGGCTAGGGACTTTGGACATGTGATTCCAAATGGAGACAATAAGAGCTACTTAATATATTAAGACAATAATTAAATGATTAAAACAAAAAAAAATCAATGTAGATTTTGACATCTAGCAGATACTGAATACATGCTAGTTCCCTATGGTGTTGTAATTTCAGAAGATAGTAGGACCAATGAAATGAATAAAAAGAGAGGGGATATATTTGTAAAGAGTAGGTATCTAGGATGGAGGCCCCAAACTGTCTGAGTTAGGGTCCTTGATTTGCTGTGTGACCTGCAACAAGTTACTTACCCTCTCTGGGCCTCAATTTCCTTATCCTAAAATAGTACCTACTTAGATAGTTGCACACTGCTGTTCACAGCAGCAATATTCCCAATAGCCAAGAGGTGAAAGCAACTCAAGTGTCCATGGACAGATAAACAACATATGATGTATGTATATATTATTTAGCCTTTAAAAAGAAAGAAATCGGGCAGCCCGGATGGCTCAGCGGTTAAGCGCCACCTTTAGCCCAGGGCGTGATCCCGGATCTCCCGGATGGAGTCCCATGTCAGACTCCCTGCATGGAGCCTGCTTCTCCCTCTGCCTGTGTCTCTGCCTCTGTGTGTGTGTGTGTGTGTGTGTGTGTGTGTGTGTGATGAATAAATAAACTTTAAAAATCTTTAAAAAAAAATAAATAAAAAGAAAAAGAAATCTTGTCATGAACCTTGAGGTTTCTAAGTAAAATAAGCCAGTTGCAAAAAAAGACATACTGTGAGATTCCTCTTATATGAGGTATCTAAGGTAGTCAGTCACCTGCATAAAAACAGAAAGCAGAGGGGCAACTGGGTGGCTCAGTCAGTTAAACATCTGCCTTCAACTCAGGTCATGATCCCAGGGTCTTGGAATCGAGCCCTACATCAGGCTCCCTCCTCAGCAGGAGCCAGCTTCTCCCTCTCCCACTCCTGTTCCTTCTGCTTGTGCTTTCTCTGTCAAATAAATAAATAAAACCTTTTAAGGGCAGCCCCAGTGGCTCAGTGGTTTAGCGCTCCTTTCGGCCCAGGGCGGGATCCTGGAGACCTGGGATCAGGGTCTCGCATCGGGCTCCCTGCATGGAGCCTGCTTCTCCCTCTGCCTCTCTCTGTCTCTCATGAATAAATAAAAATTAAAAAAAAAAACTTTTAAAAAACAAAAACAAAACAAAACCAGAAAGCAGAATGGTGGTTTCAACCTATATGATTCCCAAATTGAGTTGATTAATGTATTAAATACTTTGGATTCAGTTATTACTGTCAACAGCATACAAAAGGAATCATAGTTTGGACCTTTGCATTCTTAGCCACTACCATAATATTAGTATATACACAATGTCCAGTGATTGTTGAATGAATAAATGAATCCTACAATTTCTAGAACTCTAAGTAGTACTTATAGGCCTTTCATGATTAATAAAAAATAATAGTAGATTACTCAACAAAACCACCTTCATGTTGCTGTAGAAGCTCTCTACACCAGTTGTCTCATGATTTTTACAGTGTATTTCTTTTAATAAAGGTTGAAATAAGACATAAAAATTGAAATGGCTAATGTGAATCTTAAGGCTTAAAATTTATAGGTTTTCATCTGCTTTAGTTTTCTACTTCTCTTGTTAAAAAAGAAACGACCACAAATTTGGCAGTTTAAAATAACACAAATTTATTATCTCACAGTTCTATATACATCAGAAATCCAGATGGGCTTGACTAGTTTCTCTGGTTCAGGTGTCATTAGATAAAAGTCAGCTGTTGGCTTGATTTGGCTCTTATCTAAAAGCTCTGAGGGAGAATCCACTTCCAGGATTATTCAGGTTCTTGGTAGAATTTAATTCTATGCACTGTAGGATTAAGGTTGCAATGCCCTGGCTGGCTCAGCCAGGATTCAGCCTTTAGAGCTATCCATAAAAGCCAGCAATGGTGGTTCATGTCATTCTCATGCCTCAAATCTGACTTTCCCATGTGTCTCATCTCACTTGCTTCCTGTCTGAGAAAGTTCTCTACTTTTAAGGCCTTATGTGATTCAATTGAGCCCACCCATGTAAATGCAGAATGATCTTGGTATTGTAAGGTTCTTAATCTTAGTTACAGCTGAAAAAAGTCCTTTTTGCAATGTTACAGGTTTCAGGTATAAGCATGTAGACTCATTCCTCCTATTACACCATCCCTGTCTCTTTTTCCTCTGAAGTTTGTTTATATGAATCATGTCATTTTTTTAAAGATTTTATTTATTTATTCATGACAGACACAGAGAGAGAGAGAGAGAGAGGGAGAGGCAGAGACATAGGCAGAGGGAGAAGCAGGCTCCATGCAGGGAGCCCGACGTGGGACTTGATCTGTGGTCTCCAGGATCACACCCCAGGCTGAAGGGGGCGCTAAACTGCTGGGCCATCGAGGCTGCCCTGAATCATGTCATTTTTTCTTTAGAGTTTCCTACAATTTGGATTTTGCTGATCATACCCCCCTGGTGTTGTTTCACATATTAACCTGTTCCCAATATTGCTTGGAAATTGGTAGTTAGATTTAGATTGTAGAGACATAATCAGATCAGGTTGACTTTGGGGTAAAATTTCATCATAGGCAGTGTTGTGTTCTATCAGTAGGCATTTATGTCTGGTTGTCTCCGGTGCAGTGTTGGCAGCATTTGTGATCATTGACCTTAATTTTATTTACTTTGGCAAGGATTGCAAAATGATGATATTCTAATTTTATCATTCCATCTTCCCTTAACTTTCCTTTATTAACCATTTGGTTATGCTGAGGTACAGTTCACATAGGAAAGGCTGGATTAAACTTGATTCTTTCCCTGGGTTTTCTGGTTTTCAAAGTGAGTTGGTCATCTACTGAAAGTGACCAGTTGTTTTTTTGTATGATTATTGACCCATCAATTTAATGTTTGAAATACCTCAACCCATTGCACTTATTATTCTTACTAATGCTCAGTATTCCCAAGTTTATTCAGCGAGAACCTCTTGGGGTTGGCTCCTGAGTCCTGTTGATAGGATTTTAATAGTATTTCACAATGTCTGTGCTTTCAGTATAACATGATATTCCAGCTCATCTTATGCATTTCTTGCCTGGCAGCAGCTATTTCTACATAAAGCTCTAAATTCTTTTAAAGGAAAATGGCTATTTGGATTACTGCCATTTAGGTACTGGAGATAGTCATTGCTACTTGTTTGGTCTTTGTTTCCAGGCTTTGTTGTGGTCTGAGCAAGACCAAAAAAATTTTTTTTTAAATCACTGTGGTACACACTGACACTTCCAATTTAAATTCAGGACTATGGGATTTTAATTTAGCCTCACTTAGCTATCTCATATCTCTTTCTTCTTTCTCCTATGCTTAAAAAAAAAAAAAAATCTGCTTCCTAATGGCACCTAGCATATTTCTTACTTGCTTTTTCTCACAATATATACATTTGAGTCCTAAAACAAAAATACAACCACTAACCATGATTACTGAAAATAGTTTGAGAATTTTTTAACAGTATTTTTCATTTTTTTTAAGATTTTATTTATCCATTCATGAGAGACACAGAGAGAGAGAGGGAGAGAGAGAGAGAGAGCGAGAGAGGCAGAGACACAGGCAGAGGGAGAAGCAGCCTCCATACAGGGAGCCCGACATGGGACTCGAATCCCGGGACATGGGACTCGATCCCGGGTCTCCAGGATCACACCCTGGGCCAAAGGCAGGCGCTAAACCACCGAGCCACCCAGGGATCCCCTATTTTTCATTTAATAATGTCTACCATGGCCTTGTAGAGAAATATTCCTCATTCTTTTTCAGAGCTACAGAATAAGCCACCAGTCCTCTGTCAATGGAAAATTGGCTTGTTTCCATTTTGTTGTTATTTCAAATATTGCCTCAATGAAGAAATCTTTTTTTTTGTTTTGTTTTGGCCAGTGTATCCCTTGAACAGATCTTTAGAAGTGAGATCACAAATTACTCATGTAATTTTGCTGGATATGCTAAATTTTTCCACCATAGGGTTGTGACATTTTTTATATTCCCACTACCAATGTATGACATTGTCTGTTTCCCCACACCCTGGCCCATAGAATGTCATCAAATTGTAGAATTTTTGCCACTTTAATAGGTGATGAGTAGTATCTTAATGTACTTTAAATACTTATTTCTCTTATTTTGAGCAATATTGAACAACTTTGGTTTAAACCATATTTATATATTTTTGTTCCTGAATTATCAAAATCTCTTGTACACTTTACTATCAGATTATTACACTTTTCTTTATTTTCAGAAACTTTCTATATGTTAGGGATATTAATCCTTTGTTTATGCTATAAGTTGTCAATTTTTTTCTTTGTCATTTGTCTTTTACATACTTTTTTTTGTTTTTTTTTGCCATTAATTTTTTTTTCATTTTTACTTTGTCAAATTTATTAATCCTACCCCTTATCATATGTAGAATTTCAGACATAGTTCAGTATTGCCACTCCCCTAGGTTGTAGAGGAATTCACTCATGGTTGTTGTTATTGTTTTGCATTTTAAATCTCTAATCCATTTGAAATGCACTATGTGTGGTGAGAGGAAAGGATCTAATTTTATTTTTCAAGAGCTATCAGGTTAACCCAACATCACTTATTAAAAAGCCCATCTTTGGGGCTCCTGGCTGGCTCGGTTGGGAGAGCACATAACTCTTGATCTCAGGGTTGTTAAGTTTGAGCCCCACATTGGGTATAGAGATTACCTAAAAATAAAACCTTTAAAAAAATAAATTAAAAGTCCATCTTTTTCCCAGGGATCTAAAGTGCCACCTTTGTTTTATACTAAACATTCATATTCAAATTGTTCCATCCATCTATATCTCTCTTCATTTTTTAGCCTGTTATTTCTGACCTGCATTTGAGAAAAAATGGAAATTAGGAGCATATGAAGTAATAAAACCTTTTAGGACAAAAATCCATTGTGCAAATAGTTTTTAGATTTAGTTGTTTTGTTTAAATGAGGGAAATAAACTCTTTTGTATGTAACAAAGAGAATGTGAACGTAAGTAAAGAGAGATTTTTAAGAGTGAATTGTCTAAACTTTTCTTTAAGAGCCTTAAAAGAGTTTTGCAAAGCAGCCTGATGTAATTAATTAATGTATGGGTTCAGGCTCTGGGATCAGGATCCTGCCCCTCAGGAGCTGCTTTGTTGTGGGCATGTTCTTAATTTCTCTGAGCCTTAGTTTCCTTACTTCTAAAATGGAGATAATAAAAATCTTTTCAGGGCTGTTGTGAGCATAGAAAAATCTGCATGCCTTTACCCAGCATAGTGCCCCCACACAAAGGGTACTCAAGGAGTGCTGGTTCTCTTTTCTTTCCCTCCAGGGGAAAATGCTTCTATAACTTTTATGGTGAGGTTTTCTCCAGCTACTCATGAAAATAAGAACTAGCCTGATTTTTACTCTGCAAAGCTGATTAAATAAAAGGAGCAGATGAGAAATTAAAATTCTTTACTCCCAATTATCAAGTAGTGGCTGCCTTCACCGGATGGCAGCCTTCCCAGGCTCAGTTTTCAGAATGAAACAGGAAAAGTGGATTGGCAACAACCACAGGGATTGTTGACTTCTAAACTGATGTAAGCCTGGAAGGAGGGAAGATTCAGAAGAACGGTTGAGAACAGAGATCTGGCTATCCTCTTCTCAATATGACATTGCTTTTGGTTTTCCAGTTCAAGAGGGGACTCTAGCTTATGATACATCCAGAAATTTCCAGAAAATCTCCTCTTCATTCTGAAAGCCCCCTTCCTACCCTGAAGTTGTCAGAGATCTGAGGACTTTTCTGACAAAATGCTTTATTTTTTAAGATCCCCATGTCAGGGGATCCCTGGGTGGTGCAGTGGTTTGGCGCCTGCATTTGGCCCAGGGCGCGATCCTGGAGACCCAGGATCGAATCCCACATCGGGCTCCCGGTGCATGGAGCCTGCTTCTTCCTCTGCCTATGTCTCTGCCTCTCTCTCTCTCTGTGTGTGACTATAATAAATAAATAAATAAATAAATAAATAAATAAATAAATAAATAAATAATAAATAAATGATCCCCATGTCAGATTTTCTTTCATAGGATCTTGTTTTGCTTTATTTAGCTAATAATTTTCATAATTGTCTAGATTGGACACAATATAGATATAGTTAAGGAATTTGTTTTAAACATTTTAAGATCACTTTTAGAGGTTTTTTAATGAAAAACTGAAGCCCTAATCAGATTCCAATTCATAATTTTATTCCTTCCTTTATAAATAAACCCATTGAAAGTAGTTCATGCAATTTATCAATGTTATGAACTGTTACATGAATATTAAAAGGAGCTCCATAAATATGATTGATCAGTTTTCATACAACATTGATCAGATTATGTTCATACAGCATTTGAAAGAAAATTTTCAAATACATATTTATTTAATTTTTGCAACAGCGTGCTGTTATATGTATTATTAACCACAGCTTGTAGTTGAGCAGACTGAGGCCTAAAGAAGTTAAATTTTAAATGGCCCCAGATCTCATAGGCAACTACAATGTGAGAGTAGAAATTCAGATTTCAATCTATTGTTCTTGCTGCAATGCTACAATGGAACTAAATTCATAATCAGCAAAAACACTAGTTTAGACTTGCATACATATTAAATTTTCCATATTTAACATCTTGTCAGATTTTCCATTGAATGAATCTTATGCTTCATTTGCAATGTTCCATTTGTAATCTTTCAACCTTGCTTAGTTTTCTTAATTAATGTGAATAGCTAACTAGTTCTTTGGTATGTCCAAATGAGAACTATTTAAACTATTATGGAATAATATTCTGGTAACTTGAAACCTCCAGAGGATCAGTCTTCACAAAAAAGTTAACAACAACAACAAAAAAGGACAGAAGTAGCACTGTTAATAATAAAGAACTTAGTGCTGATGTCTGGTTTTGTTTTCCAGGTGGCATTGCATGCTTGTGGAGTGGCAACAGACATGGTGATTGAGCACTGCATCAAAACACGGGCTTCCTTTGTCACATGCCCTTGCTGTTACGGTTTCATTCAGAACACCTCAAAGTTTAATTTTCCCAAAAGGTGAAATTTAGTGTTCTACCTAGGGCACCAACGTGGGGAATATAACTAAAGCGGGAAAACCATTTGATACAAAGTTGCAATGAGATTTTGGTTTTGAACTCAACTTCCTCTTTCCAGAGAGTCAGGTACTGTTTATAAGTTATATAAGGAAGAGAGGATCTCCTCTATGGATGCTTTTTGATTTTTCTCTCTGACTCAGCTCCTGAAATTTAGAAGCAAGTCCATCTGAGAGTGAGCCGACTAGAAATCTGATAGTTTTAGCCCTTCTCATCACCTATGAGAGGCAGTAGGTGTAGTGGTTATGGTTAAGTGCTTAGGTCCTGGAAGTCTTCCGCCTAGGTGCAGATAGGCTCCTCAGACTTTTATATGTTGTTTCACATTAGGTAATTTACTTCAGCTCTTTTTGCTTACATTTTTTCATCTACAAAATGCAGGTTATAATAGTAACTACCTCAAGGTTTTTGTGAGAATTGAATGATATATATGTAAAGCACTTAGAAGCAGCATGGAGTAAGCAGCCAATAAAATGTGAGCTGTTGCCAGGTACAGTGGTATTTATATATACTGCCCATGGGTGGTGAGTAATCTGCAAACTGGACAACCACTTTTACAATCCTTTTTATCCCACCTATGAGAGGGAGACATTTTAATTTTCAACATTTCAGCTTAACCTACTGGAGGGCTATTATCTTGGTGTTGATGACATTTCACCCTCCGAGTCATAGTTATTGAGAATCATGCTGATCATTTTAATTATAGGATAGATTAAATATGTTTTGAAAATTCTATAATGTGTCAAAAAAAAAAGGCTTTTCATCATTTGCATTGTTACTTTTAAGAAATCTTAGTAAATTTCCATCTGAATTTATCCTTCAAGGCTTCTGAGTAAGGTAATAAAATACAAACAATAGCCTTCTTTTTCTTTGATTTTTCTTTTTTCCTTGTTTTGTTCTTTACCACAGTTTGCAACTAGTTGAGAGAAAACCAAAGGAACTTTGGAAAAGCAAAAAATAAAATAGAACTTCAGGTTTATTCAATAGCTGAAATTTCACTCTGTTCTGAATCTATACAGATAAAATGTATATTTTACCACCCAGCAAGAAATCTATAAGTCTAGCACTAGAAAGGTTCTTAAGAATATTAATTTGAGTTACTCAGCCTGTGGCTTTACTTAATTGATTTTAAAGTCTTACTTTAGTGTATGTGACCATTTTCAGGTCCCTGTAGATTTATTGCTATTTTTCTCCTTCTGTCATTGGAAGACTACTCCCAGGCCATTATCCCTCTGCACTAATCACACCAGACCACTAGGGATGGCCCCTTTCCCGAAAGCCACCGAATTCATCAAACTAACCTGTCCTAGCTTGTTCATCCTGCCTTGCCATTTCTTCCTATGGAACCCATAATAATGACTTGCCCACATTTTATCCCACTCCCTCTGCCTCCTAACCAGCCCTGGTGCTGTGTGTGCCATGTGGCCCCATGTGACATAGCATGACCTCTATCTCTCCAATGGCAAACATCTGATGTGATTGCCTCACCGTACCTGAATAGTAGTAAAACCTACATTTTAAAACACCTGGATCTGTGTGCACCCATGTGGGGAAAAGGAAAAAATATCTCTAACAGTGTAAATAATCTTTGAAAAATTCTTGAAAATTAATAGCATATTGATAGTATGCTTTGAGCTTTTTATAAAGACATTTCAGACTGTCATAGTTTTTAGTTTAAGACAGCATTATATACTCCTCAGATAAAACACTTAGTTTTTTTTATAGTTTCTTCTATATTTCCATGCAGAAATATAGGCTATTCTGCTCCTAATCTTTGACATCTCTACTCCAAATCTTTGGCATTTAAGATAATGATTCTTTTTTCTTTTCTATTTCAGTGAACAATTCAAGAAAACTTTATCATACAAGGTAACCTTAAAAAGTTCTAGATGTCTTGCTAATATACTTTTTATTCCTTCTTCCCCTCCCCAATTTCTATTGGGATATATAATCTATAGTTATCTTGGAATTACACATCATCATGTAATATGGGGAGTGAGTTTGTGGGGGTTTTTTGTTTTGTAAATCAAGATTAAAGTCCAAATAGGCAGCAAAATTTGTGAAGGGTCTGAGAGTTTACCCCGCAAGCCAACATGCTAGCCTGCCACAGTTTCATGGATGCCGGCAGATGGGAGACTTCCGAGTCGGAGTCATGGCAGTAGGAGTAGCCAGACTGTCATCATTTTCGTTGTGACATCCTGAGACCCAATTCCCACAGGGCAGCAAAAAAGAGCCATGTAACACCTATATACACAGTGAACTGTATTACAGGAGAGGGAAACTGAATTTAGGAAGCCCAAATGTTTTAAGATTTAATCTTTAAGCAAGCATCTCTGGCCTTTGCTCCAGAGGGAGACAGTATGTATTTGCCAAAGTTCCTCACTATATAAACATCTTTGAGAAAACAATCTAAAACACAAGCAAATTTTTTGGTCAAAGGTCAGATAGTAAATATTTTAGGTTTTGTCAGCTACTTAAAAATCTCTCACCTACCCTACTTTGTTCTTACCATTGTTGGGCTTTTGTTGGTGGTTTACAATCCTTTAAAAATGTGAAGAATGTTTTTAACTTGAGAGCCATGTAAAGAGAAGTCATAGGCTGGATTTGGCCTGTAGGCCATAGTTTGCCAACCCCTGGTCTGGGACAAAAGCAGCACTTCTACTCATAAGACATGAAGAAACCAAGGGACCCACAGAGAACTGTTTCTCAATGGTCATGAGAACATTGCATAGTTTTGAGGTGCCAATCTGAGCAAAATACTTTCCAGCTTTCTGAATATCCCCACTAATTGGTCAATAACATGACACAATGCAATCTAAAAAATGGTAACGATATTTGCCAGAAATATATGTATAATCCCACTAAAACTTGATAAATTAGTTTAGATTCTTAGTTCACTTCTTGCAGAGACTCACTAAAAATACATAGTCTCATTTTACATGACAGCTCCCACCTTTCAAGATTTTTCCCTTCTCCATCCAACAGTCAAGTTAGTGGGGGACAGTGACCTCAAAATGTTCATTTCCACCACCTTGGCACATATATCTCCTTCACCTCTACTCTATAACCTTTAAACAGGTACCTCCAACTTTATCTCCCAACCACCACCCCCTTCCCACCCTCACCCTGCTCCGAGCATACACAGATACCTATGGAGGGAAGACTGTTGATGCTTTCATCCAGAACCAGACTTTCCTGGTCTTTGACTAACAGATTTTAAGTTTGTATGTCTGCCCCTTCGTTGATGCCAGTTCATGGCTGCCAAACACAAGTTACTCATTGAACCTTTTTATTAGTATCCTATCTACTGGCCACTAAATTTTATAGTGAGCATTACAGTGTTGCTGTTTTTTTCATGCATAAAAGCTGAGAGAGGGGTAACCTTTCAAAAAGAACTAACATCACACAGTCACTTCAATTACCTTAAAAAAATGAAGGCCTCGGGCAGCCCGGGTGGCTCAGCAGTTTAGTGCGGCCTTTAGCCCAGGGCCTGATCCAGAGACCTGGGATCGAGTCCCACATCAGGCTCCCTGCATGGAGCCTGCTTCTCCCCTGCCTGTGTCTCTGCCTCTCTCTCTCTCTCTCTCTCTCTCTCTCTCTCTGTGTGTGTGTGTGTGTGTGTGTCTCATGAATAAATAAATAAAATCTTTAGAAAAAAAATGAAGGCCTCAAATTGAATGTACAAAAGACTAAGGTGAAAAATGAGGAATCGGAGTTCAACCTTTTGGCTGAGCTGTCAGGTGAGATCACTTACACACTTGGACACTGCAGCTGTTCTGAATGAACAGCTGTCATGGGAGCATTGCAGTATCTCCACTCTGCCGATCATTCACCTTTGGTGGCTTGAGGATCTCAGAGTGCCGTGCAGACTCATCAGCTCTCTGGCCCTATAAAGCCTTGTTCTTCTTGCATGAAAACAGTCTTTCCTAAAATTGTTAAGCAGAACAATAATTTTCCTCCCACTTCCTCAGGTCATTATTAAGGTTCCCCTTAAAGCAGACGTAGATACACTTCAGCAGCCCCTTGGAGTAAGAGAAGAGTGAGTGAGCTGGCTTCCTCTCCTCTCAAGGGACAAAGAAGAGTTCAGAAAAGCATAGGAGTAGCCAGCACTATACTGCTCGGTATCCCAGAGGACTACCGAAGCCACAAATAATGGTGATCTTCTACAGTTCTTCCTCTTCCTCTGGTGGTAGAAAGAAAAGCCACTTAGACTGTCTTCTTAGAGCCATGTTCCTGAGATTCAAACTTTTTTAAGGAAAAATATAAGTGAATTTTGGGTCTTTTAGTTTAACACATGGTACCAAATCACAAACTGTAACCATATTTTTACTAAAAGCAACTGACAAAATGGCCCTAAGAATTTTCCTGGCATCTGTTCTTAAGAACTGCATCGAAAAAAAAAAAAAAAAAAAAAGAACTGCATGAAGAGAACTGAGCACCTGGGTAGCTCAGTGGTTGAATGTCTGCCTTTGGTTCAGGGCATGATCCCGGGGTTCTGGGATCAAGTCCCGCATCAGGCTCCCCAAAGGGAGCCTTCTTCTCCCAATGCCTGTGTCTCTGCCTCTCTCTCTCTGTATCTCTCATAAATGAATGAATGAATGAATGAATGAATGAATGAATGAAAATAAAGAATAGTCTATTTGAAGAGGAAGAGTTATTGAGGGTACCACTTTCTGAAAACTTGTTTCTTTCAGAAGTATTATTTGTGCATTACATTATTCAATTAAACAATGTTGAACTCCAGGAAAATGAGGTTGTTTTATAATTTTTACAATTTTGAAGCAGAATATTAAAATAGAAAAAAATAAAAAATAAAAAAATAAAAGACCCACATTCTATTGCTTTTTCTTTTAGGAACACATGATTCTGTGCAGATTTGCGGATCAGACAGCTGTCCAGCTTCCACCCCAACGAAGACTCATAGGTATGTGTTTTCACAGAGCAGCTGGTGAGTAGATTATGTACAATATGTCTCGGAATGAATGAACTGGCTCTATATGGGGAAAACTGGTCATTTATCAACAAGAAACTTAAGTTTGTTTTTCCCAGAAAAGACAATCCATTTTGAAAAGGGCTTTGTAGGTATGAGTATTTTATCCCATTTTTGTTAACATTAATACTTTTAAATTCATTTTCAGTATTTGTACATTGAGTAGAATTATGTGAAATCTCTTTCTTACTGTTATGAACAAACTGAAGGATCTACCAAAAGCCACAGAAAAAATATAAAGATGGAAAAATCAACTATGCATGCCAAAGTTAATTTGTCAAAATATGTACATGCATTTTTTCTTGGAAAAAAAGTATACTTGTATATTATTAATCATAGACTAATTTATTCAACATCTGTAATAGTAAATATTACCTTAATTGGAAGGTCTGCAATAGCATTTTATGTTTAAGTAATGAATTTATCCAACGACTTTGCTTTAGAAAAAGAAACTACATTTAGAAGGACAATAGCAGCTAACAGTTACTGCACCTTTAGGCACTAAGCTAAATCCTCTTACCCATTATCTCAGTAAATTCTAATGAAAATACTAATGGGGTATGTATTATTACTTAGGACTGGGACAAAAGCTTGTCCAGGATCTTTCACCCAGTAAATGATGGAGCCACACTATGTACCCCTATTAGGCCAGACATGAGGCTCTTACCCACTTTGGCAATGCCTCCCAGTGATGGAGTCACATCACTGGAAGGCTAGGTTCCAAAATTAGGGTTTGAGAAGATTGAATGGAGTAAAAAATAATCTTAAAAATTATTGAGAAAAGCCCCACATTGGAGGCCATCATAGTATATTGGAAAACAGATTGCCATTTCTTTGGCTGAGCACCAGATATGATAATTAGCTCACATCCAGGGATTGTGTTGTATGAGGGGTAGTTATCTTCAAACTCTGAAGTCAAAGTCAGCATAGCAAGATACCTACAGAAAGACCTTTGAGACCTGAGGCTGAAGAATGAAGTGATTTCCTTCCATTTCTCACACTCTGGAGCATAAACATATGGAAAAACTCTTCCTCTCTCCAGAATGCAGCCTCTCTCTTTTTCACTCTTTTTTTTTTTTTTTTTAAGATTTCATTCATTTATTCATGAGACACACAGAGATAGAGAGGCAGAGATACAGACAGAGGAAGAAGCAGGCTTCCTGCAAGGGGCCCGATGTGGGGTTTGATCCCAGGACCCTGGGATCATGACCTGAGCCAAAGGCAGATGCTCAACCACTGAACCACATAAGTGTGGCTCCCACTCTTTTTCTCTTTCTCCTCCCTTCTCCATTCCTAACACTTTGAGCTAGTTGAGTGCACATGTGAATGTTCAGGGAATGCTAGAAAGGAAGTCACTGGAGTTGAAGAGGAGGAGCCTTTGGCATGATCACTGGCACAAGGGGAAAGAAAGTCACATTCAGAGTTATAGACTCCTTCACATGTCAACATCTGTACTCTGCATGTGCCATACTTTTGTTCTGTGAACATTTTAGGCATCTGCGGCCCCAAAAGGTAGACTACCAACAACTGAATTTCAGTTGTAAAGACACTTCTTTAACATGTGAAAACAGATTCCTTTACGTAATAGAAAAGGAAAAATTAACTGGACTGGGATCAAAGCCAAGGGTAAATGAGCTGCAGTGTAAACCTAGGGTGGGTACTGAAGGAATGCAGGGCATCTTTTCTGACAGAGAATGTTTCATTTTAAACTGAAGAGTAGATGGGGGTTGGGGAGCCTTTACAGATATCTTAAAAGATGAATAGTATTTTAAGGGAAAAAAGGTATGTCCACCTCACAACTGTTGATGAAGGGGGGGGCAGATTTCACCTAAATCGAATTTAAGATGTTTCTTTTTATATCATCTCTAATACTGTTCATCCTTTTTGGCATAGGAGCTTTTAAGGAAAAAGTATAAAATAAACATTTTAAATCTGAATGTCTCATTGCCAATTCTTACCTACTGATTTCACCTTCCACAGTTTTTCTGTGAGCATTCTGCCTTCCACAGAAGAGCTTCTCTGGGAACTTCTCTGGGTGGCTCAGTGGTTGAGCCTTTGGCCCAGGGCCTGATCCTGGGGTCCTGGGATGAGTCCCACATCAAGCTCCCCGCATGGAACCTCCTTCTCCCTCTGCCTATTTCCACCTTTCTCTGTGTCTCTCATGAATAAATAAAATCTTAAAAAAAAAAAGAAGACGAAGAACTCTGTTTCAGTTATCTGGCTTCCCTTCTGCAGCTGTTCAATTTTAGCGGTTTCTGTAGACAAATAAATTACTTAAAAATAATGTTTAGTCATTATTATAATTAGGAGGGAAAATGGAATGAAGTTCGGCATAGCCTTTTGGAGGATGAAATTTGTATATTGAATTTAAAGAAATTGAATGTATAAGAGTAAACCATAGCTTGGAATATATTCAACCCCAAATCATTTTTATTTCCAGAGCTACCTTTAGCATAAAAATTTGCATTTGCCAAAGGAACACAAATTAGCTGCTTTGCTTGCCAGTCAGGTTTTCTCTTTTGTTTTCCAAAGATTACAAAGAAAATTGAATGCCACTGTTTTATAGGGGTGCAAATTGATTATATTATATGCAGTATTACACATCCATCTGAAATAACCAATGTACAGTTAAAATTTTTCTCAAATATTTTCCATTTCTCATTTTTCTTTGTCCTGAAAATTCCAGGTTCAGATGTAGTCTTTCAGATATCTCTTTGTTAGCACCATACTTTAAATATTATTAAAGATAGATGTTATTTTTCTCACAATATTATAGGTAATTCATAGGGAATACAAACGCAAGGTCTTTGAATGTATTTTTAACCAAAGTGGGAAGTCTGTAGTCTATTTGAGATTTATTTATAAATACATTTTAAAAAGTTAGCATTCTCAAAAAAGAAAGTTAACACTCTTTAAATTATTAGCAGAAACAAATCAGTGAAATGTCATGTGTAATTGTCTTTTGTCCATATTGATCAAGAATTAAGGTGACAGAGACTAAACAGATCTTGGGGGCAAACAGCAGTCTTCGTATACTTGTAGCTTTTTGTCACTGTGTAGAACACCTTAGACAAATGGAAATTGTACTGTTTCTTGTAGGGTGTCTCATGGTACCATTGTACTGTAATTTCAGGAAAACAGTGCATGTGCCTCGTGGATCTGGATAGAGCAAGAGCTGCAGAAGAACATGGTTACTCCGTTCAAGTAATATCCATGGAGCCAGAGAGCTGCTCTCCCAAAAATAACATGATTGTGGGAGTCCCCATTTAGAAGGAGATACTCACATTTGATGTTCGGCCATCCGTCTTCATGATGAAAGCCCAGTGGCATCTAGGAAGTTCTTGGCATAACTAGAAAACAGCATTAGCCATCTTGAACTTATTGTGCTCAGGAAGGAAAGCAGCAGGAAAATCACGAAAAAAAAAAAAGGCTGCCTGCAAAGCATCACAAATGCTCTTGTAATGTCTGATTAAAGGGCCGCTGGCTTTCATAGTGAGAATCCCCTGAAGTCTCAGCTGCTGACAGAATAATCCTCACCAGTGGAGGTTCCATCACTGGAATAACAATTTTCTTCTCAGTTCACAGCATTTCTGATCTTGCCAATTTGATGTTCAATTCAAAACGATGAATTGGAGCCTTTGTCATCATTGCAGCCTTTACAATCACTTAGGCATTCAAATGGAGACCAAAACTAGATTCAGTGGGGTTGGTTGGTTGGTTGTATTTTTAACAATTGTACTTTTTCTATAATTTTTAAAAATATCCAGTCAGGCAATTACAGTATGGTTAAATTTTTAAGCCAGGTTGAGTTAGACTTCCATTTCATTTCATATATTTCTTTAAATATGTTTCCTGTAAATTACCAAATGAGATCATCCCTGGTTCAAACACTTTATATGAAGAACATTAAAATAACTGCAGGAAATTTCCTGTTAGGGGGGCATGTAATTTGGACATAACTTCTAACTAATCAGTAAATACATTAATTAATTCCAGTTTATGAATAATTATTGAGGATCCTTTATTTTCAAGACCCTGGGCTAGATTCTTCTAAGGATAGAAGGATGAGTTGCAAGAGACATGGTGCCTTGCCTATGGAATAATCATACAAAAGAAAAATTAATGAATTTAGTTCTATATGTCATAATATAATATATGGCCATGGAATTTGTTTTCCAGATATCAGTAATATATTTTAGTTACATTATTTTGGTAAAACCAATTGAATGTAGATTGGAAGTAGGAGGAGTACAGAGTTTGTAAGCTTATTTGACTATTTCTCCCTTCTCACATTTCTCCTCATTCCACCAGCCAAAGTTTTTAAAGACATGTGACATGTCCTTTCTTACATGCTGCTACTTATTTAACTTGTACATGTCCTAGGTTATTCCATTTGAGATAAGATTTATTTCATTGATTTTGATGTTTTCAACCCCTGTAAGATACATATCATGAGGAAAAAGGAGTTTAATAAACAACTCTTTCATCATAGTGGGTTAAAATGTAGGAATAATTTATTCAGGGGAGAGGGCGTTGAATTCTTGTTTCCTGAGATAAAATTTAAGAAAAGAATTAAACATCAGCCCTCAGTATTTGTCATTTTTACTATAGATGTACCATACTCTTTTATCCTGGACTTTCTTTTTTAAATGGAGGTATAATTTACAGACAGTAAAATAACAGGCTTTAACTGTTGAGTTTGAGAAGTTTTGAAAAGTGTGTATACTCATGCAACTGCCACCAGAAAAGAGATATAGAATACTTCCACCAGCACAGAAAGTTCCCTCATGTCCCTTTCTAATTAACTTCACCTACGCCAAAGGCAGAAATCTCTGATTTTTATCACCCTCCATTTTTTCTGCCTATTTTAGTCCTTCATATACATGAAGTCATTTAGTATGTAGTCTTTTGTGTCTGGCTTCTTATGCTCAACATAGTATTTTTTGAGAAATATCCATATTGTTACATGTATCAGTAGTTTCTTCTTATTAAGTAACATTCTACTATATAAATTTATCAAAATGTATTTATTCATTCTCCAATTGGTATTTATTTAGATTATTTCCATTGTGTAGATATTACAAATAAGACCTATAAATATTCTTGTCCAAGTCTTTCTGTGGACATACGTTTTCATTTCTCTTTGGTAAATACCTAGTAGTAGAATTTCTGGCTTGCTGAATAAATGAATGTCAATTACCAAACAATTTCCAAAGTGGTATACCATTTTATATTCCCACCAGCAATGTATAAAAATTCTAGTTCTTCACTCCACCCTCACAACATTTGATACTGTCAGTCTTTTTTATTTTAACCATTCTGGTGGACACTAAATGGTACCTCCCAGGGGCTTTAATTTTCATTTTTCAGATGACTAGTGATATTAAGCATCATTTGTAAAGTGAACGTTTAAGTCTTTTACTCATTTTTAAAATTAGGTTTTTTGTAGTTTTTTTAATTGTTGGTTTATAAGAGTTCTTTATATATTCTGGTTAAGAGTTCTTTGTCAGATATATGTATTAAGAATATTTTTCCCAGTCTGTGGCTTAACCTACTCACTTTTATAATGAATGTTTTAATTTTTAGGAAGCCTAATTTTCTGTTTTTGCTGGCCAATATTTTCTGTATCCTCTATAATAAAATTTTATCCACCCTGAGGTTATGAAGATTTTTCCTATTTTCCTATAGAAACTTTATGGTTTTAGCTTTTTACATTTAAGTCTATAATCCATCTTAAATCAATAATTCACATAGAGTAGGTAACTTTTGAAGAATATGCATTTATTTTGGCACCATTTATTTAAAACCTTTTTCTCTTCCTATTGAATTGACTTGGCACCTCACTTGAAAATTAATTGATGAAAAAAAAAGAAAATTAATTGATGTATATGTAAGTCTATAAGGTCTCTAACATTAATTTGTTTGATTACTGTAGGTTTATAGTGTCTTGAAATTAGGTGATCTTCCAATTTTATTTTTCATTTTCTAGATTGTTTTAACTGTTCTAGATCCATTGTATTTCCATATAAATATTTATTTTTTTGTTTGTATTTATTAATTTAAGAGAGAGAATGAGCAAGAGAGAGAGCACATAAGCAGGGGTGGAGGGAGAGTGAGAAGCAGACTCCTCCTCTGTGCAGGGAGCCTGATGCAGTGCTCGACTCCAGGACCCTGGGTCTTGACCTGGACTGAAAGCAGACGCTTAACCGACTGAGCCACCACATAAATTTTTTAATTAGCTTATCAATTTTCTTTTTCTTTAAAGATTTTATTTATTTATTCATGATATATATATGGGGGGGGGAGCAGAGACACAGACAGAGGGAGAAGCAGGCTCCATGCAGGGAGCCCAACGTGGGACTCGATCCCAACACTCCAAGATCAAGCCCTGGGCTGAAGGCAGGCGCTGAACCACCGAGCCACCCAGGGATCCCCTCAATTTTCTTTTTTAAAAAAATAGCCTGCTGGTATTTTTAGTATTGTCTGGAATCTTTAGATCAATTTAGGGAAAATGAACATATTAGCAATATCAAGTCTTAAAATCCACAAACATAATATATCTTTCCACATATTTAGGTCTTCTTTAATTATTCTCAGTAAAATTTTCTGATTTTCAGTATAGATGTTTTCTTTTATTTATTGTTAGTTTTGATACTGTTACCTTAAGTTTTTGCATGTTGTTCCCACAACTCAGAATAGCCTCCTCTTATCCCTCCCATTAACTTAAGCTCATTCATCCTTCTGCTCTTAGACTGACCTCCTAAAGAAAAACTTTCCTAACTTCCCTGGAATTAGGTACCTCTTAACAGATTGTGCACCATCCAAAAGAGTGTTCTGTAATCCACCTCAGGTGACTCAAAGCACCCCCGCCCCCCAAAAAAGCCCATATGATAAGGATCCAGAATTTAAAAAGTGACCCCTTGTTCTCAGGCATGGAATTCTCCAGCTGTGATGAATGTGGCTAGTCATGGATATGGGTGTTAATGATTGCCCTCAGGACACAATTTTTCTGTGTAAATCCTTTCCAAGGCTCCTTAGCCAGGGCAAATAAAAGAGGTTGGATGCAAGCAGCAGGAAGTTTGTTGCAATGACAATAATCCCAGCAAGTGACCTGGTTTCACCCCTGCACTTGTCTGTCAAAAGCAAAGCTGCTCCTCACTGATCTCTCGACCCCACAGTTGTAAGATTAGAAGCCAGAGATCATCTTTCAAGCCTGGCTCAGAGATAGAGAGGTATAATTATTAATGACTAAACAATTTTATCTTATTTAGGGAGACATTTCAGTCATATTAGAAATCAAAATATTTTCAGAGCACACATGCAAAATAGCACGTGAATAAGAATAATTGAACATTCAACCTCATTCTCAAGATTTTGGCTACAGGTGTTATCCACTCCATGGTTCAAGAAAATCACCATTAATTGAACTTCCACATACACCTGTTTTTCCAGTGGCTTTC
Source organism: Canis lupus familiaris (assembly GCF_011100685.1). Taxonomy (NCBI): domain Eukaryota; kingdom Metazoa; phylum Chordata; class Mammalia; order Carnivora; family Canidae; genus Canis; species Canis lupus. The sequence goes on along the minus strand of NC_049253.1, from coordinate 13,221,953 downwards.
ATAATAAAATTAGAGATATATTCCTGTGGAAGTGATATAATTAAATCATCAAAAGGAAGCCATACTTTTTTAAGTCACAATTTTTAAAAAACAGATTCTCAATGCAAAGTATTTAGGCATTTTCAAAAGATTTTTTTATACACCAGAAATACATGTCTGTTGAAGAAAACTAGATGACGTGGCTAAACAAAAAGGAAAAAAAAAATTAAGTCGCTGTTAATACTTCGTTTTATATCTTCCTAACTTTTTCTATAAACACAGGCACACACACAGAGAGACTAATTTCACAAACACTAATATAATATTTAATATTTGCTAAGCTTTCCTCTAAGTCCTTTGTAAATAACTCATTTTCAATCTTCATAATGACTCAAAGAGCTAGATACCATTAGTCATCTCATTTTATAGAAACTAAGGCCAATGTTTCATAGTAAGAGCAGACCCAATCTGAACTAAGCTAGTAGTTGGCAGAGTTTATATTCTATTTCAGGCTCCCTAGCAATCCTATTGGGATTGGCTGAGATATACTATAGTAAAAAATCTCTCTGCCTTCTGAAGTTCTACACAAGAAAGATGTATGTTTCATTCATACTACATACCCACCCATGTCAAATATGACTCTGACACATTATCTTCACACCTGACCAAGCAGCTTCTATTAGGAGGATAGCTGGTCTCCTGGAAAAGGAAAATAGACACGGCAAAGTATCAGCTAGCTAGTAAAGAGTATTTTTTTTTTAAAGATTTTATTTATTCATGAAAGACACACAGAGAGAGGCAGAGACACAGACAGAGGGAGAGAACAGGCTCCATGCAGGGAGCCTGATGTAGGACTCGATCCAGGGACTCCAGGATCAAGGCTGGGCCGAAGGCAGATGCTCAACCACTGAGTCACCCAGGCATCCCACTACTAAAGATTATACTCAAAAATGATCTACTTCACTTCCCCCATTTTGTTGAGTAAACTACATAGCCCCTTCTGAGTTTAACAGAGTGGGGATGAAAACCCTTGGAGAGAGGTTGCAGATAGTTGCAAACAGCAATGTAATGTACCACCAACAATGTAGCTGAAGGAGGAAGAGAAGAGGAGGAAGGGGAAAAAGGGAACAGAAAAAGGCCATTGCATCCCCAGTTCAGAAATGGAGATTCTGAACACAATTGACTTGGAGTAGGGCATTGTATTGAATTCATCAAAGAGGGAAGGCATATGCCATAAGCATTTCCTGTCCTTGCCTGTGGACCCTTCACACTATTGGAAAGGAATTTTCCAGAAAAACATGAAGGGAGTTATTTTCTATCATTGTACAAGATGGAGAAACTTCTCTACTAAAGCTGTTTGGAGGGCAGCCCCGGTGGCGCAGCGGTTTAGCGCCGCCTGCAGCCCAGGGCGTGATCCTGGAGACCCGGGGTTGAGTCCCACCTCAGGCTCCTTGCATGGAGCCTGCTTCTCCCTCTGCCTGTGTCTCTGCCTCTCTCTCTCTCTCTCTTTCTCATAAATAAATACATTAAAAAAAATAAAATAAAATAAAGCTGTTTGGAAAGATAGAGATGGAGTACTTCCAAATTCGTTCTATGAGGCCAGCATCACCTTTTTTTTTTTTTTTTTTTTATGATAGTCGCACAGAGAGAGAGAGAGAGAGAGAGAGGCAGAGACACAGGCAGAGGGAGAAGCAGGCTCCATGCACCGGGAGCCCGATGTGGGATTCAATCCCGGGTCTCCAGGATTGCGCTCTGGGCCAAAGGCAGGTGCCAAACCGCTGCGCCACCCAGGGATCCCGGCCAGCATCACCTTAATTCCAAAACCAGACAAAGACCCCACCAAAAAGGAGAATTACAGACCAATATCCCTGATGAACATGGATGCAAAAATTCTCAACAAGATACTACCAATAGGATCCAACAGTACATGAAGAAAATTATTCACCATGACCAAGTAGGATTTATCCCTGGAACACAAGGCTGGTTCAACACTCCTAAAACAATCAATGTGATTCATCATATCAGCAAGAGAAAAACCAAGAACCATATGATCCTCTCATTAGATGCAGAGAAAGCATTTGACAAAATACAGCATCCATTCCTGATCAAAACTCTCAGAGTGTAGGGATAGAGGGAACATTCCTCAACATCTTAAAAGCCATCTACGAAAAGCCCACAGCAAATATCATTCTCAATGGGGAAACTCTGGGACCCTTTCCCCTGAGATCAAGAACAAGACAGGGATGTCCACTCTCACCACTGCTATTCAACATAGTACTGGAAGTTCTAGAAGTCCTAGCCTCAGCAATCAGACAACAGAAAGAAATAAAAGGCATTCAAATTGACAAAGAAGAAGTCAAACTCTGCCTCTTCACAGATGACATGATACTGTACATAGAAAACCCAAAAGATTCCACCCCAAGATTGCTAGAACTCATACAGCAATTCGGCAGCGTGGCAGGATACAAAATCAATGCCCAGCAGTCAGTGGCATTTCTATACACTAACAATGAGACTGAAGAAAGAGAAATTAAGGAGTCAATCCCATTTACAATTGTACCCAAAAGCATAAGATACCTAGGAATAAATCTAACCAAAGAGGTAAAGGATCTATACCCTAAAAACTATAGAACACTTCTGAAAGAAATTGAGGAAGACACAAAGAGATGGAAAAATATTCCATGCTCATGGATTGGCAGAATTAATATTGTGAAAATGTCAATGTTACCCAGGGCAATTTACATGTTTAATGCAATCCCTATCAAAATACCATGGACTTTCTTCAGACAGTTAGAACAAATTATTTTAAGATTTATGTGGAACCAGAAAAGACCCCGAATAGCCAGGGGAATTTTAAAAAAGAAAACCATATCTGGGGGCATCACAATGCCAGATTTCAGGTTGTACTACCAAGCTGTGGTCATCAAGACAGTGTGGTACTGGCACAAAAACAGACACATAGATCAATGGAACAGAATAGAGAATCCAGAAGTGGACCCTGAACTTTATGGTCAACTAATATTCGATAAAGGAGGAAAGACTATCCATTGGAAGAAAGACAGTCTCTTCAATAAATGGTGCTGGGAAAATTGGACATCCACATGCAGAAGAATGAAACTAGCCACTCTCTTGCACCATACACAAAGATAAACTCAAAATGGATGAAAGATCTAAATGTGAGACAAGATTCCATCAAAATCCTAGAGAAGAACACAGGCAACACCCTTTTTGAACGTGGCCACAGTAACTTCTTGCAAGATACATCTACGAAGGCAAAAGAAACAAAAGCAGAAATGAACTATTGGGACTTCATCAAGATTAGAAGCTTTTGCACAGCAAAGGATACAGTCAACAAAACTCAAAGACAACCTACAGAATGGGAGAAGATATTTGCAAATGACGTATCAGATAAAGGGCTAGTTTCCAAGATCTATAAAGAACTTCTTAAACTCAACACCAAAGAAACAAACAATCCAATCATGAAATGGGCAAAAGACATGAAGAGAAATCTCACAGAGGAAGACATAGACATGGCCAACATGCACATGAGAAAATGCTCCGCATCACTTGCCATCAGGGAAATACAAATCAAAACCACAATGAGATACCACCTGACACCAGTGAGAATGGGGAACATTAACAAGGCAGGAAACCACAAATGTTGGAGAGGATGCGGAGAAAAGGGAACCCTCTTACACTGTTGGTGGGAATGTGAACTGGTGCAGCCACTCTGGAAAACTGTGTGGAGGTTCCTCAAAGAGTTAAAAATAGACCTGCCCTACGACCCAGCAATTGCACTGTTGGGGATTTACTCCAAAGATTCAGATGCAATGAAACGCCGGGACACCTGCACCCCAATGTTTCTAGCAGCAATGGCCACAATAGCCAAACTGTGGAAGGAGCCTCAGTGTCCAACGAAAGATGAATGGATAAAGAAGATGTGGTTTATGTATACAATGGAATATTACTCAGCCATTAGAAACGACAAATACCCACCATTTGCTTCAACGTGGATGGAACTGGAGGGTATTATGCTGAGTGAAGTAAGTCAATCGGAGAAGGACAAACATTATATGGTCTCATTCATTTGGGGAGTATAAATAATAGTGTAAGGGAATAGAAGGGAAGGGAGAAGAAATGTGTGGGAAATATCAGAAAGGGAGACAGAACATGAAGACTCCTAACTCTGGGAAATGAACTAGGGGTGGTGGAAGGGGAGGAGGGTGGGGGGTGGGGGTGAATGGGTGACGGGCACTGAGGGGGGCACTTGACGGGATGAGCACTGGGTGTTATTCTGTATGTTGGTAAATTGAACACCAATAAAAAATAAATTTATTTTAAAAAAAAAGAATGGAGAAACTTCTATTAATTGGGGTTTCAGATTTGCAAATCCTGCCTCATATATTGAAGTATTTGTGTGTAATGCCCAATATTCCTTTAGGAAGGTATGAGATTTTACTACTAGACTACTAGGAATGTCTGATTAGTCATATTCCTACACCCTAACCCACACGGGTATTATCAGATTTTTATTTTAATATTGGCCAATTTGATGGGTAAAAATGCTATTTTGTTTTGATATTCATTCTTGAAATTATTCATGTGATTGCATACTTTTCACATGGTTTTGACCATTTGTATTTTGTGAATTGCCTTCTCATCCATTTATTAATTTAATCAACACATATATTGAGCTCTAGCTTTGAGGCCAAGTAATTGTGTCCATATTTCTTATTCATTTTTTATCTGGCACTTTGATTTCACATAAGGATTACTAAAGGCTTATTTATGGATTAAAGTCTGTTAATCACATTACAATTTTTTAAGTTGGTTATTATGGAGGAAGGTGTTGTTTTTGTTTTGCTGTTATAAAGTTAAAAATGCACATTTGGTCACATATGTCACTCTTTTCCCTGTGATTTCTGCTAGATTTTTCCCACTCAGTGATAAAAAACAATCCTCCTATATTTTTGGTATTCTAGTTCTTTAATAGTTTTTGTTTTTACACTTAAATCTGTAACCTAGCAAGTATATCTTCTGGTGGATGGTTTGAGGTAGAAATCAAATATTTATTTTCACATTAGTTACTTTCACATACTATTATACAAATCCAGCTTTTCTATTGATTTGAGATGCCATTAATAGGATAAGTATACTGGGGAGGGACTTCCTTCACTTGTATTACTTTCCGTTGAATTTTTTTTTTTTTTAAGATTTCATTCATTCATGAGAGACACACAGAGAGAGGCAGAGACAGAAGCAGATTCCCTGCGGGGAGCCTGATGTGGAATTCGATTCCAGGACCCAGGATCACAACCCGAGCCAAAGGCAGATGCTCAACCACTGAGCCACCCAGGCACTCTCTATTGAATTCTTATACCAGAATCACACTTACTAAATTATTACAGCTTTATAATACATTTTGACATTTAAAAAGGTAAATTTTATTTTGGGTGGTAATATAAAGGGTTTGTGACCTGCAACATAGAGAAGGTTGTGAACTTCTCCTACCATTACGCCCTGTAGCTAAAACAGAGTGCATTTTCCTAAAGAGAGGGACCACAGTTTTAATTAGATTCTCAAAAGGATCCATGATCACAAATAACATTAAGTATCACCCGATCTAAAGAAAGTGAAAATGTAACAGAATTCGATGTTATGCACTAAAGAATTAGCCAGAATCTTTTTTCAATATTTACAGTAAATGAGTCATTATTTGCTTTTTCATAGCACTCTAAAGAAGCCAGGTTCTGTTAGTTTGTGTTTGTTTGCTTTTAGGTCTAGTTTATGTGACCCAAGTAGGAATAGTTTATAGTCAAGTAAAAAAATAAAAAATTCAGCAACAAAAAGGAGAATATTTACTGGATGACTGATCCAGAGGGTCCTGAGAATTTTTATAATATGAGTTGGATACTGTGTCAGCTGGTGTCCCCTCCTTCAAGAAGGCTTTCTGCCCAACCAATCTCAAGTGGCCTCTCCCAGTTCCTCTGTCTCCCCACAAAACATGTGTGTATATTTATTACGTGTTCTTCAGTAGAATCTAAGCCTCAAGCAGTCTGTTTTATCCACCATTATCCTTTCAGTACTTACTCCAGCATCAGGCACATAGTAAGAACTCAGTAAATACTTAGAGAATGAATATGATATTTTAACCCCTTCCACATGGGGTAAAAATTCATATTAGGTTTTCCTTTCCATATATTCAGGCATCAGGCATGAGGGCTTTTACATTGTTTGGGTTTGTATTGTCTTTGTTTTGTTTAATATTTTAAGATAGGTTTAGCAAATCCAGTGCTAATGAAAACTAAGGAGTGACAGTTACTGCCTATGTTATCTTAACAGTTTTTATGAAAAAGATACTGGTAAGTTATTTCCCTGTTCATGGAGCAAAAGGAAAAAGGGAATGTGCTTAAAGAGATAAAGTGTTCAACAAAGTAGTTTGATATTTTCCATGATAAACCTGTCCCAGCATAGAGCATGGCTCAAACAAGGTGTCTAATAAATATCTGTTAAGTGGGTGATATTGAATGACCATAAAGAACTAAAATAGTGGAATGTAGGAACTATAGGGATGTGCAATTTCTCTGTCACTAGAGGTGTTTCAATGAAAAAGAGAAGCTTGCTCTTCACACATCTGACAACTGGGCTCAGTCACAGATCATTTTTCACCATCTTCCTGCATTTCAGTCAAAAGGGAAGCAGAGGCTTGCAGTCCCACAGACTATTTTTCCTGTACAATGCCTACTCCTTTGTATAGAATAGTTCACCCAATTACCTGAGAATAATAGATAGCCCAGCATCTGGAACGCAGCACATATTTTGTTGAGAACAACAACGATATCCTATAAGAAGTTCTTAGTAATTAAGAAAAGTAAGCTAGAACTTCTTGGATAGGAAAGGAAATCCAATGTAGGGGGGAAAATTTACCACAAGTAGTTAAAACTGCAGTTTATATACTTAATCAATTAGGAGTTGACTATCATAGTAGTAAAGGTGAACTTTATACATAATCATATTTATTTCACTGCATTTTAAAATCATCTTATTTCTTTGATTTAATCCTGTCTATTCATATTAGATCCTTCATAAATCATCTACAGTTTACTTTGAATTTAATGAGACTAAAAATACACAGTACATTCCTGGCTAGATGGCAACTATTCTTCACTTATTATATTTTGAGTGTAGAACTGCTGCAATGCGGAGTGATGACAATGAGACTCTGAGAGGACGTCTGACTATTTGAAGTCACGTTTGCTGCTGAATTAAGAGCATATACTTTGGGAAAGCATCTGTGTGTGTATTTGGAAAAGTGAAAGGAGGTCATGGGGAGAGAGGAAACAATGCCTGTAAATTAAGATCGCTCAATTTCCCCTCCATCTCATCCTAAAAAGAGCATCTGTACCTTATTTCTAAAGTTGTACTAGCAATAGTTTATGTAGCCAAAATATGAATTTCAACACTTTTAGTAAATTAAACTCCCAAATTTCATGAAGATTAAAGTCAAGCTGATTTTTCTTAAGACATCCAGAGCAAGAGATCTTCTTACCTTCTTTCTCAGTAAATCTTTGGTGTATCTTCTTAATCTCACCTCAAGAAAATTCCATTTTAGCCAAATTCTTCATGCTACATTTAAAATGGATTTCAGGTGCTATGTCAGTGGAAAAGAATAACAGCTAGGAACTAACTTTCCTTCTTTTAAATCTGAATGTACTTCAAAAGTATGACTTTTAACTTACGTTTTCTTTTTTATTATTTACATAGCATTGTCAGAATTAGCATCAGACTGAACAGTCTTAATTTTAACTTTTGAGTCTTATTTCCTTAGTCTTTCAATATTTCTAAGGCTCCCTCCCAAACCTAGCCCAATTTCCACCTCCTCCTTCAGTGTAAATCTTGGATGCATTCTAGAAAAAAGTAGGTGATGTGAACAGAATAATGAATGCCAATGACTCTCTTAATTATCTAAAGCTTTCTAAGTCTTGATATCTGGCAGAGGAAGACCCTGCTTTGTTCTTCCTTAAAATAGTCTTGGCTATTCCTATCCTTTTGCTCTTCCATCTAAAGTTTAAGATCTGCTTGTAGTGGTCCATGAAAAAGCCTTATTGGAATTGCACTGAATTTATAAATTGCTTAGGGAAGAATTAACATCTTAACAATGTCTAGTCTTATTTCCATAGCACTGTACATGAACAAGGTAGCTACCATCAATTCATATACAGCTTTATCTTATACACATTGCTGATTTTAGCAAATGCTTTTTCTATATCTACTGAGGTGACCATCTGTTTTTTCTCCTCATATGTTAATGAGGCTAATTCCATTAATATATTTTCTTTTTTTAATAATAAATTTATTTTTTATTGGTGTTCAATTTGCCAACATACAGAATAACACCCAGTGCTCATCCCGTCAAGTGTCCCCCTCAGTGCCCGTCATCCATTCACCCCCACCCCCCACCCACCTCCCCTTCCACCACCCCTAGTTCGTTTCCCAGAGTTAGGAGTCTTTATGTTCTGTCTCCCTTTCTGATATTTCCTACCCATTTCTTCTCTCTTCCCTTATATTCCCTTTCACGATTATTTACATTAATATATTTTCTAATGTTAAAGGGAAAAACTTAAATTGCTCAAGATAAGTATTTTTCCAGTTACTGTTTTATTTTTAATTTTATCATCTTTGTTCATAAGTGCTTTTATCATGTGATTGTTGCTTTCTGATGTTACCCTGATCTGGTTTGGGTAGGAAGATCAAGACTATTCTAGCACCATTGACCAATTATAAAAAAAATATTTTTTATGTTCTCTAGAACTATTTTTATAAGATTGGGATTGTCTTTCTTGAATGCTTAGCTCATGGGCTTATAAAACCATGTAGTATATTTGGGGACAGAACAAAAGAAGAGGTGCTCATTGCATTTCTTTGATGATTATTGGTATATTCATATTTTCCATTTCTTCTTGAATTGTTTTTCCAAGGTGTATTTTTTGAAGACATTGTCTGGGTTGGCTCCTTTATTTCTTTAGCTAGGCTAGTGATGAAAACTTAAAAGAAAAAAATCTAGGCTCCTAAATGACTTTGAAAAACACCTTGTATTATTTTTGGCCCTCTAGCAATTTGTATTCTCACTTAACAGTTATGCTGTCTGGACCATGTTTTCTAAATTTATTGCCTCATGCAGCTGAATCACCTAACCTTCCTAGAGCCAAGATAAATTAGAACTATCTCTTTTTCTTGATCTACCTGGGACTTTTATCCTAATAGATCAGGTTAGCCTGACAGCATTTATTCTTCATGAAGACTTGCTGGCAGCTATCAGCAAGGTGCTTGCCAAGTTTTTTCTTTCATTGATTTTTAAATGTGTGTTTACTATATAGAATTTATACTCATATTGAGATATATATATATATATATATATATATATATATTGTTTTTGGAGGTCTTTACTGTGAATATCATCAAGGGTGCTTTCCAAGAATAAGTTTTAGAAACACTGTAATAAAAAATAAAATAAAAATAAAAAACAGACAATAGAATGGAATCTCAAACAGTTTCCTTAAAGGTTCCTGTTGTCCTTAAGAAGATATGTGGAATGTAGGTAGAGAGAAATGTGTACAAAATCCTAAGTATTTTCCTATTTCCCTAGTCATAAATTAAAATGTACTATAAATTTATGTCACTGGTAAGAAGCACTAATGGATAGCTCTGATGATGTTCCAAAACAACTGAATGAAGACATAAGTTGCCATCAGAAGCAAATTAAAAGATCATTAACAAATATGATGGGAGAGGAGGATCATCTCAGTGGTTTCTTATCCCATGCTAGGCATTCCAGAGGAAAAGAGATATAGAAGCTGCTGCTTCTTTACAGTGCATTTGTCTGGCCTTCATAGCGTGTGTGTGTGTGTGTGTGTGTGTGTGTGTGTGTGTGTGTGTTCAAATTTTTCCAGTTCATAGCTACTGTAATTCATTAATTTTTTGAAAGAATTAATTCATGGATTGCCATTCATGGTCCTGCATCCAAGGGCCAAAACCAGCCCTTTGCCTGTTATTACAAATAAAGTCTTATTGGGACACATGTATTTTCTTAATGTGTTATTTATTTGACAGAGAGAGTGGGATGAGGGGCAGAGGGAGAGAGAGAGAATCACAAGCAGATTCCTCACAGAGCCCAATGGGGGGCTCTATCTCATAACCCTGAGATCATGACCTGAGCTGAAACCAAGAGTTGGACACTTAACCAACTGAGCTATCCAGGCATCCTGTTTATGTATATTGTATAGCTGTTTTTGCACTACAAACGCAGTGTTGAATAGTTTCAAATGAGTCAAAAATATGTACTCTCTTGCTCTTTAGAGGAAAAACTTTCCAATCACTGAATTAAATCTTTAGATGTCCAAAAAGCCAGACAATAGCTTAATCTAGGGCAAGTGACCTTAAACTGGGGTTTATAAATAGGTATCAGGGGTCTATAATTCTAAGAAACAATTTGCATTATTTATTGTATGTGTGTATTTTACTGGTTAGAGGGTCCCAAGTCTTTCATCAGATTCTCCAAGGAGTCTTATGAGCCAATATGTATTAAGAACTAATGGTTTAGGTGAATATTGCTCATTTGTTCTTTGGAAGGCTTTTGGAATGGGGCAAAAGAAAAAGCAGTTCATAAAACTGACTCAACACAAGGAGCTATCACTTTACACCTGTTAGGATGGCTATCATCAAAAAGACAAAAGAGAAGGGATGGCAAAGATGTGGAGAAGTTGGAATACCTGTTCCCTATTGGTGGGAATGTGAAATGATTCAATCCTATAGAAAAGTACCTCAAAAAATTAAAATAGAGCTACCACATGATCTGATTATCCCACTTCTGGGTATATATCTGAAGGAAGTTAAATCAGTATCTCAGAGAGATGTTTGCACACACACGTCCATTGTAGCATTATTCACAGCAGCCAAGATGTGTAAACAACCTAGATGTCCTTCAGTGAATAAATAGATAAAGAATATGTGGTAGGGGCAGCCCCCGTGGCTCAGTGGTTTAGCGCCACCTTGAGCCTGATCCTGGAGACCCGGGATGGAGTCCCATGTCAGGCTCCCTGCATGGAGCCTGCTTCTTCCTCTGCCTGTGTCTCTGCCTCTCTCTCTCTCTCTCTCTCTCTCTGTGTCTCTCATAAATAAATAAATAAATAAATAAATAAATAAATAAATAAATAAATAAAATCTTTAAAAAAAAAAGAATATGTGGTGTATATGTATACAGTGGAGTATTATTTCCCCTTCAGAATGAAGGAAAACTTGTGATATGTGACAACATGGATAAACCTGAGGATGTTGTGCTAAGTGGAAATAAATGAGTCACAGAAGGACAAATAGTGAACGATTCCATATACATAAGTTATCTAAAATAGTCAAACTCACAGAAAAAGAACAGAATGGTGATTGTTAGGGGATAGGGGGCAAGAGGGAATGGAGAGTTGCTGTTCAACAGGTACAGAGTTTCAGTTATGCAAGATGAACAAGTTCTAGAGATCTGCTATACAATATGTGCCTATAGCTAACAACACCTTATCGCGTGCTTAAAAATTTGTTAAAGGGTAGATTTCATAATATGCATTCTTATCACAAGAAAAAAACATGACACAAGGGTTTTTTTTGTTTTTTTCTTTTAAGGATGGGAAAGTAAGCAATGTTAGCTAAGGGAATTTTGTGTGTGTTTGTGTGTGTGTAAAAAATTTTTTATAACTCTCTGGAGTTAGCTCTAAGTCATTTATTTCTTTTGACTCTGTACCACATATTGTTCATAATATCTTATTTTCACAACATTTCCCAAGGAGTTTTCATCTCTTGTTTTACAGATGCATGAGCTCAAGCTCATTGAGGATATATAATTTATTCTAAACAGCAACTAGTAATAGTAAAGATGTGAAATGGAGTATGATTCTTAGCACTGTGTATTGCACACTGTGCTCACCAAAGATTTATATATTATCAGAACTGTCTGTGACATGTAATTAAGGAATTTAATGCCAGTTTTAAATTGAGAAAAATCTTCAGTTGTTGCTCCACTGGAAATCTCAATGCTCAAGGTCTATTCCCACTGGATACGTTACATAGCTCTTCCCCCTGAACTCAGAACAAAGAGCTCAGTGATTTTCCATAGTCCAGGGAAGATTTTTCTCTTGCCTGTGGCCTTCCTCAGAATCATCCTTTTCTCTCCTCTCCTGGTCCTTGATACATTGCTTTGCCTTAGCAATGAATACAGACTTGCAAAAGGATAGCTGTTTTCAAGTTGCTTGTTTTAGACACTGAACAGACCTTTATGTCAAGAAAAAAAAAAAATCAAGCTTGCTCATTCTGTGTGTGGGGGGTGGGAGTGAAGGTAATAAGTGAGGGTGGGTGAAGAGAACCAAACCACAAATGAATTTCTAAATATATTATCTTCTGGCAGTGAGAAGCCATTCAGTTCTTTGTGGAGGGAAGTGATGGATGGAAGCACTGCTTTATCAAATGGGAAACTTACACATTTGCTGAAACCTAGAATCAAGATTTGGCCTTCTTACAACATAATACAAATTACCTCACAAGCAGTGGGTGGCGCTTCCAGAGATCTCACTACTTTCGGCTGGAATAAAAGGGCTAAAACAGGTAAAACAGATTAGGTAATGAATATCCAGATTTAGACCGGTTGGGGATTTCATCAGGCAGCAGGGATTGTAGAGGCAAAGGAGGAACCTAATGGGGAAAACATATTTTTCACTGTTTCAATTTCTAGTTTCTTCTAAGTCTTCAAAGTACCCAAATTTTGTATCTATGGTGAATGCTGAGATTATGATGAAATAAAGTCTACTTAGGTTACTTGAAAAATAACAATTGCAAATTCACAAATGGCCACCATTTACCTTAAATGGTAACTTGCAAATAGAATGGAGTTGAACAGGCTTTCCTATTGCCCATCCCCTGCCTTACACCTTTGGTGACTTTGGCACATGAGAAAAATAAATGAAAATTGGAAAATGTAGCTTTTCCACTATAAAATCCCTACTGTATTAAATCACCCTTTGAAAACTAGTAACTGGTAAATTTCTTTGTGATACTAGTGTTCCAATGCTACCTTTTTCAAGTTATTTTCTGGGAAAGGCATTCTGCTTCCTGGATGTACAAATCATTTATATGTTCAATCTATCATTCTGTATTAAATTGCCTTTGGTCTTTTTATATCACTGTGCTCGAAGAACGTAAGGTCCTGGCAATGACATTTGTACTTCCTGAAGTGGGTAACATCCCTTCTGGGTAACCTTTTGTGAAATCACATGAACAGCAGCTAGCCTAACACTGGTTGTCTTCCTTTAGGCAATGACATTTGAGCTGCTGCGGTTTCATCATGCGATCTCAAAGCCAATTACTCATCCAGGTTTTCAGTAGCATTAACGATGATGACTCTTTTCTTGCTGAATTTATGAAATGTACCTTGGCATTTTCAATTACCCAAGTATTCAAGAAGAACAAGCTCTTGTGTGAGTGTTGACTCAGGCCCACACCCATGCTGATGATAGAGGTCCTATAACTGTACAGCCAACTCCCCATAATAAGGGAATGTTCAACACATAAACTGAATTGGTTTCTAATCCTATTATTTTAATCACCAAGGTAAAATTCTGGATTTTTCTCAGTAAATTAGAGGAGCAATTTACAGCTAATCCAAAGTATCTTTTCTTGGTATTCAATTTGGCTCCTTGCTTACAATTTACTACTAATAATATAATAACTGATTAGAGGAGGCAAAATAAAAGCATGTTAATTCTTGCAGCTAGAACTTAGTTAAAACATAGAAAATAAAAATTCATTTGCAACCCAAAACAGGGTTTAGATTTGAGAAAAGTCATGGACCCACAGAATAAATAATCTATGTATAAAGAATAGGGGTGCCTGAGTGGCTCAGTTGTGAAGCATCTATCTCTTGATCTCAGGGTTGTCAGTTTAAGCCTTACATTGGGCTCCATGCTGGGGTAGACTCTACAGAAAAAAAAAAAAAAAAAAAGAATGGAGCATAGTAGGATTTTTTAAAGATTTTATTTACTTATTCATGAGAGACACACAGAGAGAGGCAGAGACATAGGCAGACGGAAAAGCAGGCTCCATGAAGGGAGCCTGGTGCAGGACTGGATTCCAGGACCCCGGGAGCCCAGTGGGGCCCAGGATCACGCCCTGAGCCAAAGGCAGATGCTCAACCACTGAGCCACCCAGGTGTCCCTGGAGCATAGCTTTAAATGCCTCCTCTAAATAGTAGAGACTCTGCCAATTTAGAGGCTTAGAGTCTGGGGGTTTCCCTTAAGTTGTCCACACACACCCTAACCCACATCCCACCCTACAGGTGTCCTCAGGCAGCGGACACTGGGGAAGCAGGAGTAGAAAAGCAGAAGGTAGCCGGTATTGGTACTACTGTCTGCCTTCCTCTTCAGGGAAGGAGTCTCTGGTACTCTGGTGCTTTAACAACCGCAGCTCCTTCCAGGGCCCTTTGCTCTTCCTTGTGGTTCCAGTCTGGGCTCTGGTTTCCTTCTCTTGTCCCTATACACTCAAAACTGTTTACCTGCTTCCCGCTTTTCTGAACTCCTTCTCCATTCCCTTCCCCCAGCCTACACCTGCTGTGGTTCCTGCAGTCAAGGCTCTTCACTTGAATCGCCTGCGAGAACCTCCGTGATACAAAGTCTAGAAATGAATAGAGACAGACCGCTTTGAATGGTATCTTTTTATTTCTCATTGACTATATTGGAATGTAGGTGTTGACAGGTGAAAAACTTGTGATAAAAGGTCTACATTACAAATTTTAACAATTAAGGGTTAGCTCCTTATAGCCCTCTTAACATTTATCCTCGTGGTCTCCTAGAGTTACGCTGCCCAGACAGAGATCAAATTGTCTGTGCTTATAATGTGATGGCATAGAAGCCGGGATTCTTTCATTTATTTCATTTTGGTAAGTTCTCAGTCTGGTATTCTTTAAAGGAAAATGGAATCGTATAACCCTAGCAAGCATAGACTGCTTGTTTGTAAATCTCAGTATTCATCGGTCATCAAGTCAAACACTTCAGCAAGTTTCAAACTGTTATACGTTAGATGATGTTTAAAAATTCCAAGAGCAAAAAAAAAAAACAAAACAAAAAAAACAAAAAAAAAATTCCAAGAGCAAATCAAAGTAAATAAAAGAACTCAAAGTAAATAACTCATGTATTTGCATATGCAATCTGAACTTGAACTTTCAACTTTTCAAATCAAATATTACTTTCGGGATCCCTGGGTGGCGCAGCGGTTTGGCGCCTGCCTTTGGCCCAGGGCCGGATCCGGGAGACCCTGGATCGATTCCCACGTCGGGCTCCCGGTGCATGGAGCCTGCTTCTCCCTCTGCCTGTGTCTCTGCCTCTCTCTCTCTCTCTCTCTCTCTCTGTGACTATCATAAATAAATAAAAATTTAAAAAAAAAAAATTAAAAAAAAAAAAAAAAACAAATATTACTTTCTTTTCACTTGTGCAGATATCTAAGTTCATGTATCAGCCATCCACGTTAATTTGTTATCTACTCACCCAATACCAGCATACTAGTAACTACATCTGTTAAGTGTGTGTTTTCTTCTTGTTAACATTACATTTCAATATATGTTTACATGCATATGTGTATATATATATAAGTTTATATATAATATAATATATATAATGTGTTTTAGAGAAGCTATTTAAAAGTTTTTTCAATGAAAAATGGTAATATTTTGGGACACCCGGGTGGCTCAGTGGTTGAGCATCTGCCTTTCTTTGGCTCAGGGCATGATGCTAGGCCACACTGGGCTCCTGGCACGGAACCTGCTTCTCCCTCTGCCTATGGCTCTACCTCTCTCTCTGTGTGTCTCTCATGAATAAATAAATTAAAAACCTTTTACAAAAAGAAAAATGGTAATATTTCTCAGAGTATAAAGTTTAGTCCATCCTAAGTAACATAAAATGGTCCCTCAGAAATGTCTTTTCTTTGCATTTGGTCTCAAACATTGGTTCTCTAAACAGTCTAGTTATCAGAATTGCCTGGAAAGCATTTTTAAAACAGATTAGTGGGTTGAATCTCAGCTTCTGTAGAGACCGGGGCATGATGATAATATGTCTGTTGTATTTGTCATTATGTACCCTAGAATGTAACACAAGGCCTTCAATAATCATTTATGGAATGAATGAATCAGAAAGTCTGAAGGTAGGGTCTAGGAATCTGTATTTTTAGAACTGCCCCCAGGTAATTCTAATGACCAATCACTTCCAGAAATGCTGATTTTTAACTTAGAATTTCAGACCTGAAGGAGGTCGTAGTCATCATCTAATTTAACTCACTTGCTCTGGAAATGGAAGAACATGAAGTCTGAGACATTATATAGCTTGTCACATATAACCATAATATGTTCATAGTTAGCCACACATTTTAGGAAAAGAGACGAGAAAATGGGACTAAATGTTAGTTTTTACCTTAAAAAGAAGCCATTTTGTAACTTGGTCTTAAGGACTATGAGAAGTCAGCTTCTATGGAGTGAAGGGCAATCTTAAGCTGGACTTATGATGGTGCATGCCTACCTAGATTCTTGGTCAGGATGCTATGTCAGGGATAAGTGAGATTTCCCTGCTCTGCTCCCTTTGTCTCCACAGGCTTTCAACCAGTTATATCAAATACTGGCAGTATCTATAGTGGCCTTCTCCTCTGTAAGTACTTCTCAAATAACCCTCATCTTCTCCATACATCACGAATTAGACAAATAGTAGTGAGGTCATTTTCCTTCCAAAGAATCTGCCCGTAATGTAAAATTCACTTGCTAACATGATATTTTGTGCAAATACACAAAAATGTTTAATACCCAACCTTCTTACTTTGGCCTGCATATTAACACGATTAGAAAATATTTGTGGCTAGATAGTCATCGGAAAGTAAACATTTACTCACCTAGCTAATATTCACAAAATTATTTCACTATGTTTAAATGGAATTCACTGCTAACCACAGTAATTCTTATCTCTCTTTAAAGGAGTTATGCAGTCAATGTCTTTAGAAGTACTCAATATGCCAAAATAAAAGTGCTGGCATAATTTTTTAAAACATTGCTAAAGTAAAATTTAGTATCTGCTAGAAAATGATCCTCATTCTTTTTTTTAAAGGGTGTATATTGTCTCAAAGACTATAAGTAATAATGATAAAACAATAATAGTAATTAACATTGATAAGGCACTTACTAAGTACTAGTTATGTGTTAAGCACCATGCATAGAGCATTTCATTTACCCCCCTCCAAAAAAGTAAGATACTTAGGGAAGTATAATGTGTGAATATTTGTGTGTATATACATATTTATAAGCATACATATGGCATATCTACTTTTCAAAAAATATGTACTTAAACATATATAGAAAATTTCTGGGCAGATGTTAAGACATAGTTCACCATTTTCATTTCGGCGATCACTAGCGGTAGTCTACCGAGTACTCATTCCCCATTCCCCTTCTTTCAGGCCAACAGAATGCTAGTTCTGCTCAGGCAGCCTTGTGCCTGGCCCCAGAGGGTGAGTCCTGATTGACCCAAACTAGCCACGGTAATCTGTTTCTATGATAGTCTAGGGATAGGCAAGTGACTCAGTTTTTGCCCGGGAAATAAGAGATAAATGCAAGTCTACTTAAGACTTCTGGAAGAATTTTCCTTTCTCAGAAAGCAAAGATGTGCATGAGGAGAAAGCTCTTCTATTGCATGTACCCCTTCCCTTCCTGCTTAGGAACCTTTCATTTGAAAAGGTCCTGCCTAGAGCTGTGTTACAACCTTGGGACGATGAGGTGTGATATTGTGAGTGAAGGGTGGGTAGCTCCTTGGTTGTGTCATGAATTAGGGCACCAGCCCTAAGAGGCCCACCTCTGAACTTCATGTAACTGAGCCAGGATTAGTAGAGGGTTGTGACTTGCAGCCAAAGCATCCATGATGTATTTACTGGTAGAGCTACTTCTGTGGAGTGGGACTAGGGGTACAGGAATGGAAAACAGAGTCTTATGGGTAGTTGCATATCTTGTGCTGCTTTAATTTGTTTTACCATGTATGGGCAATACTTTTATTTTTGTAAGAATGTATTTCTTTATTAGAGAGAGAGAGAGCAGAGAGAGGAGCAGAAGGTGAGGGAGAGAGAATCTCATGCAAACTTCCTGCTGAGCACTGAGCCCAACCCGGGGCTGGATCTCAGGACCCTGAGATCATGACCTGAGGTGAAATCCAAGAGTCGGCTGCTTCATTGACTGAGCCACCTGGGCAATACTTTTAAAACTATAAAGCAACTAGGTAAATTTTTTTGCATCTGCATTTCTGAGCAACTGGTACATTAACCTCGGGAAAACTGAGAGTCAAATATTCCAAATAGCACCCTTACTCCTTAGCCCACAATTTATACTCAGCCACTCTCTGCACCAATATTATACATATATATCATCACTTGGAATATTTGAGCTCATCTGAATTTTAACATAAAATTTTTCTTCTTTTCAAACTTTGTAAGCATTTGTATGTCTCCCAAACCATGCAGTATAAGAGGAATCCCACTAGCATAGGTTTGTGAGGGAGGTGTTTAGTGGTGTGCCTAATATGATTTACTTCAGGCCCCATGGTTTCTTTCAGAAGTAAGAGCACAAATGAAGAGTTGCATCCACTAGCTGGGGCCAAGATGAGCCATTCAGGTAGATAGATATGTTGACTGGGATGAGGAAGAAGGGCAGAAGCATCAGGGAATGCCAGCTAACGTGCTTGTCAGAGTTCCTCCAAGGTAGGAGGACCGTTATCTTTGTACAACCTAATTGATGTTCACATCAATTCAACAACTATTGGACTATAAGAAGGGTTATAATTCCCATTTGGAATGTGCTTGTGCAGGATTCCTGGGGACTAGGTTTTCCAGGGAATCCATTACTTCATTCTCATTTCCCCTCAAGGGTCTCACATAATCAGGCTTCTTGTGTTGGAGAAGTGAGATTTACAGAAAGTGAACAGAAAGTTGGTACTCCAACACTACTACATGGAGAAATGACAAATGACTGTATCACAAAAAGCTGACATCTTTGAAGTCATCAGCAATATTTACATTAGGTGGATAACAGGTGAAGAATCAGGATCAAGGGGATCCCTGAGTGGCTCAGCGGTTTGGTGCCTGCCTTTGGCCCAGGGTGTGATCCTGGAGTCCCGGGATCGAGTCCCACATCAGGCTCCCTGCATGGAGCCTGCTTCTCCCTCTGCCTGTGTCTTTGCCTCTCTCTCTCTCTCTCTTTCTCTCTCTCTGTGTCTCTCATGAATAAATGAAGAAATTCTTAAAAAAAAAAAAAAAAGAATCAGGATCAAGACAACTGGAGCAAAGCCAGTCTTAATACTGCCACTACTATAAAACCTCCCATGTAGCAGTCCTTCAATTCAGGATCGCATTTACTTCATGTATTTATAATGCCAAGACCTGTTGAATTGTTCTTAAAGTTCTTGAAAATCTCACTTCTTTGTCAACTCCTTATAGTCTCATAACTACAATATCCTTCTTTGCAGATCTTTACTTCTCCAATGCATGTATAGAGAGCTGTTACATTAATCTTTCTCAAACACCTCTGTCTTCATTGTACTCCCTATTTAAGATATACTAAGAAATAGAAACAAACATTTGAACAAATGGGAGATCCAAAAATCAATCATTTTAGTGACAAATGAGGGGATCTCCATTTTTTCCTACAAGATATTCCTTCTTTCACTTATTTTGTCCCACTCATACATATCAACGTTTAGGGATATAGATAAAATGACCATGAACCTATTTAAAATATTTGCTTTATTTAATCATTTATATACCTCATGACTTAAAATCACAAATATAAGACTATAGATTAGCTTAAAATAGTTTTTCACCATGAAAGGCAAAAAATTATTTGAACTCTAGTAGCGTCTGTATCAGTGCCTTTGTCATCTCTACTTTTTTGTCATCTACCAAAAGCAAGCATGCACATGCTCTCCCTCTGGGGGATTTACTTCAGAGGAGGATGAGAACTGAGGATCCTAGAGCTAGGCTCTGACAGGAGATCAGAAAGGAGAACTCGAGTCCCTAGCGCAAGACCCTCTGTAGGAAATGCTTTGAGTAAGGCATCTCCTGACACTCGCCCCTGGGTCTGTTGACTATTCCAATTGTCACTTCTATGTTTCATTTTGGTTGAGACGCCATAACAAAGTCCTCATTCTAACTAATTCCATCCCTGACTCTTTTTTAAGGTTTTATTTATTTATTTATTTATTTATTTATTTGAGAGACAGAGTGAGCAAGAGAGAGTGCACACAAGCAGAAAAGAGAGGCAAAGGGAGAGGGAGAAGCAGGCTCCCCTGCTGAGCAGGGCACCCGACATCGGGCTCCATCCCAGGACCCCGGGATCATGACCAAAGGCAGATGCTTAACCGACTGAGCCACCTGAGTACCCCACATCCTTGACTTTTAACTTCTAGAAGATGCTGTGACATACCTCTTTCTCTTAGCCCTTAGTCTTTACCCACTTGGCTAAGGGCAAATGACTATGAGATCTTTTCCTAGTAAGAACATCTCCAGAATCCCAAAATATAAAACAATGTTCCTTTAACCATAACTTTAATACCATCAACCTCAGAACACTCAGAAGCAGAATAGCTTTTATGTCGCTACTTTCTTGTAATCACGGTACAAAATCTGTGGGTCTCCTTTAGCTATAATTCAAACCTAATGAGAGTTTCCTGCACTAAGGCTCTATAACCAATATATTACCAGCTACTTTCTCCTCTTTTATGGGGGAAAGTAGGGTTGTCATGAGGTCACAGAGAGTGTAATTTTGTAGTGATGAGGTGAGATAATCACTTCCCTACCAACCCAGCATGCCCCTACGTGCACATACTCTCAAAATGGAACTTTTAAACTGAATTGGGTTACAACTAATTGAAACATACATTCATGCTGCCCTAACCGTACGTGCCGTACGTGATATGGATCTATACCCTGTGAAACCATCAAGTCCAGGAGTGCCACAGACAGAATGTGGTTTTGGAATGAGACATCCCAGAATTAGAAACCAGACTCAGCCACTTACTAGCTGTGTGATCTTCAGTGAGTTACTTAACCTCTCTAGATCTCAGATTTCTTATCTGAAAACCATGAATAACACTGACCTACCAGAGCTGTTGTTTTTCCTGGAAAAGCAACTGAAAAATTCTGCTTAGTTGTCCATCTTCCTTTACCTCTCTGCAAATAAAGGCCAAGGATTAAGTGTCTGCCAAGTGTTAATGTCCAATCAATTACAGATGCATTTTCTTTCCCCTCTGGGAAAAGATTAAAAACTATAGTTGGATTTAAAATAAGAGTTCTTAAAGTGTTAGAACCATAGAAAAGATTTAACTTTCTTTTAGCTTTAGGCTGAAAATGATAGCCATCAGTTATACACAAAAGTTTAATACTAAAAGATTCAAACTTAAAACAATGCAGTAATCTACTACCACAGAAACTGGATTCCAATGGTTCTTGAGTGGCTGAGGTCATGATCCCAGGGTCCTCGAATAGAGTCCCATGTCGGGGGTTCCTGCTTATCGGGGAGCCTGTTTCCCCCTCTCCTCCTCACTCATGCTGTCTCTATCTCTCTCTCCCTCAAATAAATAGATAAAATCTTAAAAAAAAAAAAAAACTGGATTCCAGAAGAAAAATGATCAATAATGCATGCTTCAAACTGAATACAAAATCAAAATGATAGACAAAATTAAATTTTTGTTTTAATTATATCTGAAAAATTGGGGAAAAAATCCAAATTTCAAAACCCTCCAAAAATTTTTACAACTGTAGTGTCAAACAAATGATTATTTTCCTTGAATAAAATAATCATTTATTTTATAAACTGAGGTAAACATTTTAATATTTAAAAGGTTGCATGTCCTACCTTTTCACTGAAAAATTAACTGTTAAAAATAATTCAGTAATTTATAAAAATGAAAATATTGTGCCACTAAACTATTCCACTGCCAGAAATAAATTCTCATCCTGAAAAGATGGCCTTGCAAAGTTAAGAGTCAAACCAGTTGATTACATCTCTTGAGGTTCCTGATGTCTGGCCCCCAAGTCATGGTGGGACCAGGTTTTGACTCTGAGCTTAGATCCTGTTTGGGGAGATGGTAGCAAAAGAAGCCATCTCTCTAAGAGCGTCCTGATCTGGGCCCTGCTCCAATTTAGAAGCTAACTCTAACGTGGTTAGGTGAAGGTATCCAAAGACAAATGAAAATGGTACTCTCTGCTGACTTTCCTGAAATTTTTCCCATTGTCCCAGTCAAGCTATGGCACAATAAAGTGGAAGTTTGCTTCAAAATTGTGTATTGATAATTATTTATTGTCTGCACCTGAATTAAATATCTCTGCCTAATGTATCACATTATGTTGATCTTAGATACACAACTTAACTTCATCAGTGTTTACCCTAAAAATTGGTTAATGTTCAAATATGTCACTAAGTTTTATTTCTATTTTAGAATATCATTTCATTGGTGGAGAAGAGGTTAAACCTCGTTTAGTGGAGTATAATTTATTTACGTACATATATATAAAATGTCCATTTTTCCCTCCTAATGGCATTTTCCCAAAACCTGTCCCAATATTTGGACTTATTCTTGGCAATTCTTTCAGACATTGTGGAGATTCCAGGACACTGTAGCATTGGATCCAGATCACAGAGATTAGAGACACCTTTGAGATTTCTTCCCCAGGCTCTTTTTTTAAGAAAAACCCTCTCCCTCCCTCAACCAGAGCACCAGTTGTGAGCCTTTCCCCCCACCCCATGTTTATATCAAATAAACCTAGCTCTCCTAGAAAAAAGGTGACACCTGACTCATGAACTGGACCAGCTTGATTATTTTTCTCTTGACAATTTGAACTGAGACACAGGCTGAGAGTCAGGTGGTGATGGTCACCAGAACTGCACGCCCCTGCCTAATGGGAGACTATCCCAGCTATTGAGGGTCAAGCTGTGCCTGTGAGGAGTTCACAGAGAGCCAGTTTGCAGGGCAGGGCTGCACAGGCAAGTGTAGGTAAGAGAAGAAAAGCTGCATGGCTCCTGAAGACTTACAGAGTCCAAATCTAGTTCCTCATGGGGCCTGGCTGTCCTTTCTTTGAATTCCATGAGGAGCTGCTGTATAATAAAGCCTCTTTTACTCGAAGTCATCAGAGGCGGTTTCTGTGTTCTGTAACCAAATGAGCCCTAAGGGAAAATGAAGAATTTCTTGTATAAATTCTACAGGTCTCACTCCATTCATAGCAAGGGAGGATTTGATAATGACCTTCTTCCTCCCAAGATTTGTGGACTCATTCTTTGGAAACTACTGACTTTCACACTTGATGTTAATTACACTATTGGATCAGATATACATGGCCCTATAGCAAGTCAGACCATCATATTTTGTCATCCAATTCCTTTGTAGAGTGAGTTGTAAAATTTATGACTCACTTTACTTTTGCCCTATTCTTTTCCCTGTGAAGGTGTTTCATCTTCCCTGATAAAAAAGAACGGTAGCAGTTGAACAGCTTTGCCTTCTTCCTGGCATCTATTAACATTTACTATCTTCCCCAGGCAGTAGGTCTGTTCTTTCCTCTGTGATTTTTCTCCTTTTAAACATTGCTAAACAAGCTCTGATGGCTTTAGCATTTTTGTCAAGCTTCAACTTATTTGAAATCCAGAAAAAAAAAAAAAACAACTATTTCTGATATGAAGCCAGTTTAATTACTCTTTAACCTAAGGGATATGGTAAAAGCAAAATGAATTTGGGAAAATAGAAGAAAATAGGAGAAAAAATATGTAATAAAAATAACTGTGGTGGGGATCCCTGGTGGTTCAGCGGTTGAGCACCTGCCTTCGGCCCAGGGCGTGATCCTGGAGTCCCGGGATCGAGTCCTGCATCGGGCTCCCTGCATGGAGCCTGCTTCTCCCTCTTCCTGTGTTTCTGCCCCCGCCCCGTGGTGTGTCTCTCATGAATAAAAAAAAAATCTTTAAAAAAATAATTATGGTAAATGGATGAGTTAAGAGTTCACTCTCTGGGTGTCTGCATTGCTCGGATAAGTATCTGATTCTTGACTTTGGCTCAAGTCATGACCTTGGGGTCCTGAGATCTAGCTCCGCTTTGGGCTCCATGCTCAGTGTGGAATCTCCTCGAGATTCTCACTCTCTCTTTTCATCTGCCCCTCCCCTGCTCATGTGAGCTCTCTCTCAAACAAATAAATAAAAATCTTAAGAAAAAAAAAAAAAGAATTCACTCTGTGGGGAAAATGCACATGACTGCATAGGTTCTGAAGTGTGTCCTTTATCTGAGTGGATAGCTCGAAACTTCCTATGTGATCATTTGCCTTTTCTTAGCATCTCTTACACACAGGGTCTTTCAAGAACAAAGTGTGTGCTGTTTTGACCGTCATAATTAGGATGCTTCCAATCTTGTCCTGGGGACACAGATCACTCTCTCTCCCTCTGCTGTTCTTGCTAATGAACAACAGTATAGCAAGAGCAGTAAGTGTGGTGATTTCAAACAGGCTCTAAAGCCAGACTGTCCAGTTTTAGATTCCAGCTCTGCTACTTAATAACTGTGTGACCTTGCAAGTTACTTAACCCCTTTGTGCCTCAGTGTTTTAATATGTAAAATGGGCTAATACT
This sequence comes from Canis lupus familiaris, assembly GCF_011100685.1. Lineage (NCBI taxonomy): Eukaryota > Metazoa > Chordata > Mammalia > Carnivora > Canidae > Canis > Canis lupus. The sequence continues at coordinate 13,197,265 of NC_049253.1, read as the reverse complement.
AGTACCTACTTAGTATTAGGCAGAAGGATGTGAGAAGTAAATGAGTCCTGGTATAATATACCTGCTCAATAAAGACCCATTGCTAGTTCTGTTGTTATCAGTGTTATTTGAGCAAATCACAGGATCTAAGGCATTTAAGGGTAGGCAGTGTGAGGGATAACAGAAAGTTGAGCCATGATCTTCCCATGGGGGCATCTACTATTTCCACTGGGTGACATAAGTGAGGGAGTTATGAGGAAGGACCATGAAGTCAGGCTTTACTTCTTACTAGCCTCATGACTTTAGCAAAATTACTTAAATTCTCCAAGCCTTGGTTTGCTTGTCTAAAGTCAGGAATAATAAGAGGGCTTAGCACATCATAAGTGCTCCAAGTTTCTTACACACATAATGCATAGCAGGCTTGGGATGTCTGGGTGGCTCAGCAGTTGAACGCCTGCCTTCAGCCCAGGGTGTGATCCTGGAGTCCCAGGATCGAGTCCCACATCGGGCTTCCTGCGAGGAGCCCTCTTCTCCCTCTGCCTGTGTCTCTGCCTCTCTCTCTCTCTCTCTCTCTCTCTCATGAATAAATAAAATATTTTTAAAAAATGCATAGCAGGCTTTAAGTCCAATGGACTATGTATTGTCCTCAGGTAAATGCTATAAGCATTTTGAAAATGATGAATGCTGCCTCCAAATGTTCCCCAAAGTAACTGACAAGAGACAGAAACACAGAGTAAAGCAACCCCAAGTCCTCTTGCCTATGTTCCCCACAGGCTCTCACACAATGCTGTTCTCTTAAAGTGCACTTAGGAAAGGAAACAACCAATAAATTCTGTATGACTTTTTTTTTTTTCTTTTGGCTGCTTTAAGATTTTGTCTTTGGTTTTACCAGTATTGTCTGGGTATGGTTTTCTCTATTATGAACACCCTGCCTGGGATTCATAATGCTTTTTAAATCTGCGACTTGATACTTTTCAACAATTTTGGAAAATTCTCAGCCGTTATTTGTTCATACCTTTATTCTGTCCCATTCTCTCTATCCTGATCTCTCTTTCCTTCTAGGATTACAATTACACATATTTTCGACATTTTCACCTATCCCATACATCTCTTACTCTTTGGTATGTTTTTCATCCTTTTGCTGATCTGTGATGAATCAGATCTAAATATTTTCTTCTGACTTATCTGATTCTTTTTCAGCTGTGCCGAATCTGTTATTAAGCCCATTCATTCAATTCTTAATATCAGTTATTGTGTTTTCAGAATTCCAAGAATTCCTAGAATTTCTTCTTTCTTTTTTAATTATATTTTCATTTCCTGTTCTCTGCCAAAATTCTCAATCTTATTGTTTAATTTCTTAAATGTACTCATCATAATTTTAAAAAATTCTACTGAATAACTCCAGTATCTATATTCCCAATGAGTCTGCTTCTATTGTCCTTTATTTTCCTTTCTTTCTCATCTTATGTGCTTGATACTTTTTAATTGATTGCCAGACTTTGATATAAAACATTTAATGATAACTTGTGGCCATAGGTTATGTTATCTTCCTCCGGAAAGGTTTGTTTTGCCTCTAGCAAGCAGCTGGGCTACAACTGCTAGTTGACATAAATCACCTAATCAATCAGACTTTGTTCTTTGAGAGGGCTAGTCTGTACCCAGTGTACTCATACTCCTGGGGTGGACCCCCTCAGGATTCCAGCCAAATACCCAGGGAATTTACCAGGTCCCATTCCTCTTGGTGAGCTATGAACTCTAATTTTTCTCCCTCACCCCCGACCATGTATCTGTTGAAAGTCTGCTCAGTAGCCCACCTTCAGCTCCCACCTTTAGAATTGGTAGTCACCTAAAGAAGAAGAGCAGTTCAAGTTTAGACTCATTTCTTTGGGCTTCCCTGTGTCCCCATATCCAGATCCCACAAACCCGGCTCCTTATCACCTAGATAACTTTTCTAGTTCTCAAAGAGAAGGTTGGTTCAAAATATCCTAGTCCACCATCGCTAGAAGCAGAACTCTTGCCTATGTTTTTGTTATATATCTGGGGATTTTACTTTTTAGATTTCAAAGAGCAGAGTGATTTCTTAGAAAGTAAGTGCTAGGGTTCCAAACAGCTTGCCAAACAAATCTTTAGTGGAGAAAATGGGTTTTAAACACATGGGTAGGTCAATGGGAAAAATTGGAAACATCCCTAAAGAGATCAAATCTTTACCACAGATGGCACATCCAACCATTATTATATATGCTATTTTATGTTATAAATCATATCATCAGTACCTTGAGGAATCTTCTGTGGATCCCTTTCAGTTTCCAGGGTGTTACTCAAGTCCTTGGGAGCCATTATTCCCAACCTTCTAGGTTTTAATGTCCTTTCTCCTAGCCCATAATCCCAGGGTTACTTTTGATGAATAAAAATAGATTGATTCGTTACGATAAAAATGGCAACTGCCCAATGACAATAATGGGTCTTGTGTGATGCTGCTGTTGTTGGTTTTAGGAAAATAAAACCAAACTAAATGACTGCAAGGGATGAAGCTGACAAGGTTGGATAGGACTTAGATGTAACATAGTACAATACACACAAGAGTTGTGCAAAAGATAACCTGTTAAATTATTTATTGGAAAAAAATAAATCTCTCTTCTTGTCTATAAAGAAATTTGAGCTGATCGAACCAAGGGTTGACATGAGCTGAGAGGACATGTCCTGCCTAGCAGGGAGCATCTGGCACAACTCCTAGAAACCGAACCAGGATATCAAATCCAGTCAATGCTTTCTTTTCCTTCTCCTAAGTTGGTATGTATCATTTTCATCTTTATTTCATTAAAAAATAACAAACTCTTTATGTCTCTAGTCCAGGTGAATCCCTTCCCCTCTGGAAGCTTAAATTGGCTATTCTGTTGGCAGAATTCATACCTGTTGTTGAAAGACAGGAGCCTCTGGTTCTAGTCTCTATCACAGTAAGAGACAGGAAATCCCTGTAGCAAAAAAAGAAAAAAAAAGGCATGTTCATAAGAATGCAGATATAGTCCAACATTTCTTTCTATCTCAGATGCTCTGGAAAGAGACAGAGGTGCAGACACCCCATAGCTTTCTTTACATTCAGATATGCCAGAGCATAGAGTGTGATCCAGATCATAAATGTTGGGGTTATGCATCCTATGTAGACTTACTTTTCCTAACAGCCATCATTACTTGAATGTTTTCTTTATACCAAGCACTGTAATGATGGCATTATATTTTAACTCATTATATTTTCACACTAACTGCAAGACACATGTTGGTTGTTTTATATTCTTATAATATAAGAATAAAGAATATGTGAAAGTCATTCAAGTGTGGCCACAAGAGGATATAAAAGAGAGGCTCAGGAAAAAGCAGGTTTATTCTAGAGACAGGAGGCATGCCAAGTGGGGCCATATGGAAAACACCAGGGGTGATCAAGAGGCAGAAGACATGGGATGCCTGGGTAGCTCAGCGGTTGAGTGTCTGTGGAGTTCTGGGATCGAGTCCCACATTGGGTTCTCTGTGAGGAGTCTGCTTCTCCCTCTGCCTGTGTCTCTGCCTCTCTCTGTGTCTCTCATGAATAAATAAATAAAATCTTTAAAAAAAAAAAAAAAGAGGCAGAAGACAGGAGTGGGAAGGAGTGCTTAGGCCCCGGCCTTCATTGGGGTTTCTGCGGGAAAGGCAAGGCAGGACGGAGTAATGAGTTTAGGATTAACTAGTTTGAATAATTTTGGTGGGTTTTGGTCTATAGGGCTGGTCCCTAGTTGCCTGGCACCTGGTCCTGGGATCAGGAAAAGTGGTATTACTTCTGGGATGCACAGGCCAGAAAGAAGAGGTTCTGGATCAGTTAGTTTGCATGTCAAAGTCCTGCTCCAGGCTGGACCGTTTTGCTATCTCTAAGAATTAGCTAGGAGAAGGGTAGTTTCTTTCCAGCCAGAATGATTTCCCATGGTGTCAAAACAACATAATATACAGAAATTATATTTATATATATACATATATATAATATATTAGTATTCCTGTATGATGAAAGGAAACTGAGGTTCCGGAAGGTTTGGTCAGAGTTCACCTAGTATTTATCAGAGCGGGATTAAATCAGATGTCTGACTGACCCTAAATGCTATCCTGCATTAATTTTTCCTTAATTAAAGTTTTGCCAAATCATAGTGTACTCCTAGACCTGTGTTTAGAAAAATGAGATAATACCTCCAAAATGTTTTGATTTCTTTGGTGGATTATTTTGCAGATTAATTGTAGCTAATACACACATTTACCAAAGTTGCAGAGTTGGAGACACTCTGTAATTAAAAACATTAATCTAAAAACCAAACAATTAATTAATTACAGAGTGTCTCCAACTCTGTAAAAGGCTATGTATAGCCTTTTCAACAAAGCTTTTCAACAGAGAGTTGTAAGGTCTTGGAATTGTATTTTGCATCTCCATTTAAGAAAAAAAAAACAATCTATTCTATGGGAGACAGATCTTACTGTTTGAACAGAGGGGGCAAATGAGAATATAAAGAATGTGAACCACCTATATAGGGAAGATAGTACAATTAGTATAGTGATAGAAGCAGAAAAGAAAAACTTTTATGGGAAGTACTAAAACAACAAGCAAACAAATAACTATGCTAAAGCTTTTAGATCAAGCCTAAACGTTAATAGTTGGGAGACTATTTTTACTTTTTATTTATTAAATTTATTTTAGCTCTGCTTCTTTCCAAAATGGACTCAGAGAAAAATCTCAAGAAATGACAGTATAAAATAAGGGTAAGAAAAGAAAACTGTTTTTTTCTACTTACCACACTTAAAAAAATATTTTATTAATTTATTCATGACAGTTACAGAGAAAGAAGCAGAGACATAGGCAGAAGGAGAAGCAGGCTCCTCCCTCGCAGGGATGCGAGGAGCCCTATGTGGAACTCCATCCCAGGAGCCCAGGATCACAACCTGAGCCAAAAGCAGACACTCAACCACTGAGCCACCCAGGTGCCCCTACTTACACACTTATGACACCAAATGTGTGGGTTTTCCATACCAAGTAATTCTCCAGTTCTCTGGGGACACCAGCTGGGTATCCTACAATTTAATTCATTATGACACCAACTGCCCCACAGGCTAAGGGCTCAGTCCTTCAGACACCAATCACAAGTTGTTGGTTGTTACTGATACTTGTAACTGACCAGGTATAAATCAGGGGTTCCCCAAACCATCTCCTTAGGTCCAATACTTTGCTAGAATGGCTCACAGAACTCAGAGAAACATTCTTACCAGTTTATTAGGAGGGATACAACTCAGGAAAGACCAAGTGGAAATAATGCAAAGGGCAACATGTGGCAGGGGGCGCCCTCTCCAGGCTGCCATCCTCCTGTCACGTGGTTGCACTTGCCAACCTGGAATCTCTGGATCCAGTCCTTAAGGAGTTTTATGAAGACACTTCCTTACTTAGGTACGATTGATCAAATGAAGCATTGGTGATTGTACTCAATCTCCTACCCTAATCCCTTCCTCAAATGTGTAGGATTGGGGCTGAAGTTTGTAGGGCGCAGCAAGAGTCACCTCTTAATGTAAACTCAGCTATGGTTGAAAGGGGCTTATTATAGATATTATGAATAACAAAAGATGCTCCTCTCATCCATGTCCTTCAGGAAAGGGTAAGGGTTTTAGGAGCTCTGTGCCAGAAATCAAGGTGAAAGCCAAATATCTATTTCTTATTCTATCATAACATCGGAGATAATATAACAGAAAGGGAGGGGTGCCTAAGTGGCTCAGATGGTTAAGCATCTGCCTTGGGCTCAGGTCATAATCTCAGGGTCCTGGGATGGAGCCCAACATCAGGCTCCCTGCATCAGCATCAGACTTCCTGCTTGTTAGGGAGCCTGCTTCTCCCTCTACCTCTGCTGCTCCCCTTGCTTGTGCTCTTTCTGTCTCTCTCTCAAATAAACAAATAACACCATAAATAAATAAAACAAACAAACAAAAAGAGGAAAGGAGGGCCAGTGAAAAGTAGGAAAAGAGCACACATGGTAACCAATCCTAAGAGTTAAAATGACTCTTGTGGTAGAATTTTAACTCCTGACTTCCTGGGAGATTTTTTAAAAATACATTTATATAACTATATATATGGATATAGTTATTTTCTATGGGTTCTTCCAAGTTTATGTGAGATTTTAATTATTGTCCACAATTTTAAGTAAACAACATGAAACAAACAAACAAAAAAAAAACAACATGAAACACAACTACCATACAAAATTTAGATTATTGGGGAAAACTCATGGCAAATAGATATACTCTTTTTTAAAAAAAAATCATTAATAGAGTTTATTTTTCAGAGTAGTTTTAGGTTCACAGCAAAACTGAGTGGAAGTTACAAAGATTTCTCCTGCTCCCACACCTGCATAGTTTGTCCTATTATCAACATTCCCCACCAGAGCAATTTATTTGTTAGAGCGAAAGCACATACATTGACACACTGTAATCATCCACCGAAGTCCATAGTTTAACACTAAGTTTCACTCTTAGTGTTGTATATGCTATAGATTTTGACAACCTATAATGACATATACCCACCGTTATAGTATCCTACAGATAGTTCCCCTGACCTAAAAATCCTCTTCCCTCTCTTCTCATTAACCCCTGGCAACCACTGAGTTATCACTGTCTCCATAATTTTCTGCTAGCCTCTTTTAAAAGGGAAACTTGAGATCAAAGTAAGTTTTCATCAGAAAATAAAAGATGTAACATTTTCTTAGAAGAGACCTTTTTTCTTGGCCCTGAAGTCTGTAAGAAACTAGTTACCTTATGGGTTCAAGATAGACACATCAGATACCATCCCCATAGTCTTCCAGAAACTATGGGTGCAGATCTTATTTAACTATATTTTGAAATAAACTCATAAAAGCTGAAAGTCCAACTCAGTAAGAGTCTTCCAGATTCTAAGTTAAGTTCCAAGAGACTAACCGAATACAAGGTTAATATTTGGGAAATCCAGAGTTGATACAACACATCCCCTTCCATAAATATCATTTATTTTAACAAAGACTTTTATAAGCACTAAATTTTTACCTAAAGAACTGGTCTTCTGTGTTGTCTGAGAACAAAAACAGATCCATGTTTAGAGACTAGAAGATTGATCATTTATTATGAAAGGTGAAAAACTTAACTAGTACTTCCCCCATGTGGCAGTGGGATGCAAGACTATTTAGGCAACTTTGAATTGCTCAAATACTTTGACAAAGTCAGCTCAGTTGAGATGAGATACTCATAATACAGCATGTCAGAGTTGGTTTAGGCATGGAAAATGTTCATGCAAATGTTTCTAGTTGCCTACCTTGGACATAGAAAAGTCTAGTAGTGAAGTATTTCATTCCCAGAAGTAAAACTTTTCCATGAAGCAATCAATACTTGTCCAGCTGTGCTACTTGTCCTATGTGCTGGACTATGTACTTTTTACAATTTACCTAATTTAATTGGGTGAATTATATGTTTGGGATCCCAAATATATTGACTTGCTGTATGATGAAAATCAATGATTAAGTGAATTTCAGAGAATGATTTTCAAAGACCATGATTTTTTTTTTAGTATTGTTATAATTAATGTTAAGCTTTCTTTCTGGCTGTAATTAAATACTAAGTTCACTAACTTCTTGAGGCCAAAACAAAGACAATGTCAGATATTCAATTTAAATTTTTCATTACCTCTATGGCATACTGGAAAAATACATTTTTCAAATTTTCGTACAGTTATGTTGGAGCCATCTGTCTAGGTAGTGGACAATGGAACATCCCCAGGTAGGCTTGCTCGCACTCTCTGTCCCTTATCCATGTGGCTAGATAGGGAGAGCTCTAGAAAGACAGAACCATAGGATAGAGGGAGCCTCAATCCCTTAATAGCCACTTGTAAAGAATGGCTTATGAGACTGTCTAACCTGTGTTAAATTTTGCACTAATGAAAGGAATATCTATTGTATCAGGCCAAAGATATTGGAGATGATGTGCTAGAGAAGTTAGCTAGTGTTACCATCCCTGGTTTTCTGATCCTAAAAATTCATTATCAACATAAAAGAACCTTTCTGTTTTTAAAAAAGATTTATTTATTTGAGAGGGGGAGAGAGAGAGTGGGGAGGAGCAGAGGGCACGAGAATGAGAATCTTAAGCAGACTCAGCATGGAGCCCAACATGGGGCTAGATGTCACAACCCTGAGATCATGACTTCAGATGAATCTAAGAGTTGGTTGCGTAACTTACAGCGTCACCCAAGTGCCCCAACTTTCCATTTTATACCTAAAAACATGAATCCAAATTGCGTTAGAATTTGTATAAAACCACTAAGACATAATTTTTAAAGGGCTGAAAAGTAGAAGACTAAAACATAGCTCTATAACTACTGAAACTGCTTTCTAATTTGGTCAGCCATTTGTGCCCTTTTCAGTTCTTCCAGTGATATTAAAATAAAATTAAAGGCCTATCAAATAAAGTCTTCCATTGTCTTTGGCAGAATTATTTTAAGGTGGATGAGAGACATTAACAGTAATAGTTGTGCCTGAAGCTTGTCAGTGTCTCATGTGTGCTATATAAGACCAAACACCAATGCCTTTGGTCTGTAAAGAGAAGGCTGGCATAAAATTTTAGAGCTCAATCTTTTAAGTTGATATTTTTTAAAAGATTTTATTTATTTATTTATTTATTTATTTATTTATTTATTTATTTATTTAACAGGGAAAGAGAGATCACAAGCAGGCAGAGCTGCGGGCAGAGGAAGAGCAGGAAGCAGAATCCAGGAGCCCGAAGTGGGGTTCATGGGGCTCGTGGGGCTCAATTCCAGACCCTAAGATCATGACCTGAGCCAAAGGCAGATGCTTAGCCAACTGAGCCATCCAGGTGCCCCTAAGTTGATAATTTTTAAATTAGATTTTAAATTTTCTCATAGGTGTGTGTTTATATATTTAAATTACTATTTTTGTAATTATCTTTCCAAATATTCTTATTTTTTCCAATAATTTTAAAAATCCTATTCAGCTATTCTAGTTACATAATCATATCACCCTAATGAGGACTTTGCTCTTATTTTCAATAATTCATATTTTTCCTTGTGTGACTGCATCAAATCATATTTCTAGAATATTACATAAGTAGTGATATGGGCGTTCATCTCTCATTCTTGACATTAATAAGAATTTCTCAGTATTTACATTCTATGTTATTCTGACTTTTCATTTTTATTATTTTATTAATAGTTTATGGGTTTTTAAAATCAGGAATCAGCAGCACTGATTATGGAGTTTGCAGCAACCCAGGTCTTCTTAGGTTTAAGTAAACATTCAGAACATTTAGGCTCACAAGACTGTCACGGCCACATTTGGCACATACATACTCAGAAGGATAAGGGACAGGGACCACAGTTTGCCTTCACAGTTGCTTCAAGTGCTCCTCTTCATTGGAACTTCTCACACAGCAGCACAGCTCAGGTGCTTCATGACAAACTCTTTACACAGACGTGAAACTTGGTTTCACAGCCTCATGACCTTCTGGAGCCAATATCTCATTGACATAGTGTCCAAAGTCTCTTCAAGGGACAAACCCATTTTTAGGAGTCACTGAACTCAAGTTCATCCAATGCTATGGTTTGCTATCGGGTATATTTTGTTCTCTGTGTCTAAATGCAGTTTATCAATCAGGGGTCCATTTTTACCAGCAACATAGCAACATAGTTCACAAACCACCTTATCAGGTTGCCGGGGGAACGGAGCTAGAAAGTTAACATAAGGTCAAATTCTCATGCAGAAGGGGAAAGGATTTTGTTAACCCCTTCCCCACAGAGAGGTTTTCTGTTAACTTGATTGTAATGGATTATTTTAATATGTTAATAGGTTATACTTCTAATCATTTACTTAGGGCTTTTGCATTTCTATCAGAAATGAGCTGTGTATATGTGCATATGTTTGTGCCCACGTGAGAAAGCTATTTTTTTCCAGACTTAAATATCAATGACTTCTCAGGAATAATTGCAAACACTCTTCTTTAGATATTTAAAAGAGTTTAAGTAGTATTGGAATTATCTACTCTTCGAAGGGATATGCTCTGTGGTATACCTAGAGCTGCTGTGTGTAGGGCTAGAAAGGCACTAGACGCTCTATTTCATACAATATTACCTATGATCACATGGATGACACAACACAAGGGAATATTATTGTAAAAAAAGTGAAAATGAGAGTGTATTTCACTGTTCCTGTTGCTTTGACAAGGCACCTTATGAAAGAGATGAGCTCAGCTGAAAACTGGCTGCTTTGCAAGCGGGAATGGGAAGAAATGAGAATGTCCAGAAATTTGGGGCCTCCTAGGGTCGAAAAAGACAACTGCTTTGATGCCCCAAACATTAATATCAATAAAGGGATCTAAGCCTTGGGGTGCAGATCAGAGTAAGGGTGTTGCCCTTCCAGACAACCCTATTTTTTCAGCTAGCTTCAAGGTGGCCTCCATTAAGATGAAAGAGTAAGGTATGGACACCAGGAAGCAAAGAAATAAAGCAGGCTTAAGAACTGGGAGTAGAAAAGATTTTGGTTATGGTTATTGGTACAAGAAACTGCTGGAAACAATTAGATCAGAAGCCTATTAGGGTTTGAAAGAAATCTGGTAGCCACAGAAACCATGAGTCTGGCCTCAAAATATCTGTCTCTGTGAGCCCCTTAGAGCAACACTCTGATCCTTAAGTTTGTACCAGTAGAAAAGGAGCTGTAAGTGATCTACAGCCTCAAAGGAAGACACATGCTCCAACAGTCCCTTCTGGTGTGGCTATGGAAGATGAACGGTCAAGGTTGTAGGAACAGAGGTGACCTGACAGTCTGATCAAAGCACTTCTTCCACTGCTAGAGCAGAGGATCTCCATCAATTCTTGCTCAGCTGAGAATCAGAATTGCAGTGAACAAGCAGCCATATGTACCTTATCCTTCTTTTTTCTTATTAAGAGTTCTTAAAGCAGCTATCCTGTCCTTTTGCAGCCACTGTATGTGGGATGGGAGGGAAATAGCTTGCTGACAGCCGACTATGATAGAGAACACGTATTTTCTCCCTCCTTTGCCTGGACACCACCCCTACCACACAGCCTCACCTGATTCAGTCTGTTTAAATGTCCCCTCTCCAGAGGGGACCAAATCACTGTACCTAAAATCACACCCCATCTCTTATCACCTTATTCTTCCTTTACCCTCTCTTTATATCTGTATCCTCTCTTCACAGCACTTACACCCCGAAGTGCTCCCCCACCACAGTGTAACCTCTCTCAGGGCACAACATTGTCTTTTTCCCAGCTGAAGTCCTAGTACCAAGAAATGGCCAAGACCTTGTATGCTCTCAATAAATATTTGTTGAAAAAAAAAGACAAAACAGTTGAGAGATTCTAATATTCAAGCGTTTAAAGTTGTGTTTGTTTGGTCCTATTTTATTATTTCTCTGTATCACATGGTGATTAGTGATCATTACTTGTTAGTGAGAACACTGCGATTACTACTTGCAAGGTGGCATTATTGGGTGGGAAACCACACCAAAAACCTATCCTAGTGTGAAAGTACAGCTATTGCTAAAAGCAAGCTGTTTTGATCGGGTTGTTTTTAAGACTGAGACAGCAAAATGTCACTCCCATGAGAACTTCACCTTGTTTCTGGAATAGTGGTCATAACTGCAGCATACTAACTAGTTAGACCTTGGAATTCCTTTAGAGTCTCCTCATTCCATGATTCAACAAAGACTGATAAAATCGGCTACTGCTTACTCAAAGGAGAGGCTAAAGTTCACCAGGAAGAATTCAATTCAATCCAGTCCAACATTTAATATTTACTGAATTTAAGCCTCGTGCCAGGACTTGAGCCCTTGCCTTCCTATTGGTTACTGCCTCAAGGAACTTAGAGTGGTAGAGAAGCTATGCATTAAACACGCTGCATTAGGAGTTACAATATGGGATGCAAGGGTTGTAATTATACCACAGGATTCTCATCCAAGCAAAAAATCAGAAAAGGCTTCCTGGGTAAATGTCAGCTAAACTTGGACGCAAAGGGCAAGTGGAAGGCGTCCAAATGAAGAAGGAAGATGAATGGAGTGTTTTCTAAGCCAAAGGAAAAGATATGGAAAAAAATTTAAAAGGCATGCTGATGGGGCATAACACTTTTGCCTCAGATATTGTCCTATTTTCACCTATCACCTGTCCTCCTTTCCTTCTATCTCCAGCTTTTAGCCTCTAAGTTAGCCCCTTCTCGATAATCATCCATTGCTCTGGTGGGGCTTATTTGCAAATCCAATCCAGGAATCAATAAACAAAGAAAATGGCTGAGGAGTAGCCACTGGGGCCTGGAAACAAGCCTACATTACACTTACAAAAATTTGATTTTCTGCAGAAAAAATATTTTGACTCCTACATTTTTTGGACTTCATTAGAAAGATCTGAAATAGATGACACCAAGCTGTTTGCCTAAAATAATGTCCCAAGCCTGAATTGGCATGGATATTTCCTGAGATTAAAATAGAAACTTGTTTTGCTAACAGAAAACAACTTGGAAATCAAAGAGTCGTTTAAGTTGAAACCATTATTTTTCCTTTTCTTGCATAAAACTCCTGTTTTTATACACACTAAGAAATCAGGATAGTGAGATCACTCTGCCACAGAACTTTCCATTGAAGATTTGAAGTTTCAGAAACCTCAAAAAGAAAATAAAGATAGAAAAAAGTTTGTCATGAAACAAACTCATTCAACAAACAGTTACGAGCACCTACTACATGCCAGGCACTGTTCTAGGACTAGCAAAGAAACCTTCCCTTGAAGAGTTTGCATTCTAGCAGAAGGAAGACATACAAACAAGAGACAAATTGTATAGGACATTAGAGGATGAGTGGTATGGAGAAAAGACAAAGGAGACCAAATCCTGGAGCATCCCAAGGGATCTGGTTTGCAACTTTATTATTTTTAAAAATATTATGTATTTATTCATAAGAGACACTGAGACCTAGGCAGAAGGAAACCCAAGTTCCTTCCCTCCAGGGAGCCAGATGCGGGTGCGGGACTCATCCCTGGATCACACCCTGAGCTGAAGACAGCTGCTCAATCACTGAGCCACCCAGGCGGCCCCGGTTTGCAACTTTAAATTCGGGTGGTCATGGTTGGAGTCCTCAGAGAGGTGACATCTGAGCAAAGTCTGAACAAGTGAGAATGTGAACCTCGCAGGTATCTGGGTCCAGGCACACTTATCAGCCAGTCAGTGGCGCAGAGACAGGGGCATGGCCTGAGTGTGTGAGAAAGGCAAGGAGGTCCTGGGCTAGGGGAAGAGAGAGAATAGTTTAGGTCTGAGATGTATGAGAAAGGGTCCATTTCCGCATCGGGGAGTCTTTGGGGCAGGGTTTGAGAAGAGGGGTGACTCAATGGGTATATGTTTTAACATGCATTTTAGGATGATCTTGGTGTGTTTTTATTCGAGCAGTCTTAATACAGTATGTTTTACTCTGCAACAATAGAACAGTCATTTAAAATGGTTTCTAGGGACACCTGGGTGGCCCAAGCAGTTGAACGTCTGCCTTCAGCCCAGGTCCTGATCCTGGAGACCCGGGATGGAGTCCCTGCCTCGGGCTCCCTGCGTGGAGCCTGCTTCTCCCTCTGCCTGTGTCTCTGCCTCTCTCTCTCTCTGTGTGTGTGTGTGTGTCTTTCATGAATAAATAAATAAATAAAATCTTTAAAAATAAAATAAAATAAAATAAAATGGTTTCTAAAGGAAACCAAGCCCAGACTCCACAGATTGCTAAGTAGTAACAGCCCGCCCCGGCTGGCCTGCACGTGCCCCCGGAGGGGCAGGCATTCCTATGCTGCTCAAGTGCTCGAAGTTGCGCTGGCAGAGACAGACACAGTCTGCACGTTTCTTCTGCAAAACTCCGCTGGAGAGCCAAACGTTTCTTTCGGTGGTTACAAAATAAAAAAAAAAAAAAAAATCTGCCTTTGCCAACTCTGCGGGAGAAGCCAACTCTCGGAGCTCGCTCGCCTTTGCTAATTTGTCCAAGTCGCGCAGTCGTGCTGCGGTTTCACCCAAGGCGGACGCTGCTCAGCTCCAGCCCCAGGAGCGTCTCCCGGCCCGGGCTTCTCCGCCCCCCGGGGCAGCTCCGGCCGCCGCTGCCGTCACCACCTGTTCGGGCGGAACCCGCGGGGCGCGCACCTACGCCCCGGGCCCCCTCCCTCCGCGGCCGCCCCTTTCCTGCCGAGCGCCCTCAGCCGGGCCGGGCTCGCAGCCGCGCTCCAGCCCCGCGCCCGCCCCGCTCGGCCGGCCCTCGGCGCTCCGGCCCGAGCTCTCCGCCGAGGAGCGCCCCCAGCCCGGCCCCGGGCGGCCCGGCGCACGCGCGCCCCTCCCCGCGGGCGGCGCGGCTCCCCCCGCGGCACCTCCCCTCGAGGGGAGGGCGCCAGAGGGGCCCCCGGCGCCGCGCCGCAGACCTGCTCGGGCCGCGCGCTCGCCTTCGACAGCGGCTGCGGGCGCGGCGGGGAGCGCGGCGGGGAGCGCGGCGGGGAGCGGGCGCCCGGCATGGGTCTCCTCCTGGCGCTGCTGCTCGGCTCCTCGCTCTACCTGCAGGCGGCCGCCGAGTTCGACGTGAGGTGAGCTGGGCCGCGGGGCCCCTCCCCGCCGGCCTGCGCGTCCGTCGAACCGCGCTCGCGAGCAGGGGCCCCCGGGGCTGCGGAGGGGGCGCCCCGACCCCGCCGCGAGGCCCCGAGCCCACCGCGGCTCCCGGCTCGGAGGACCGGGCGGGGGTGATGCGCCGAGGTGATGCGCAGGGGCTCGGGCGGTGGCTCGGACGGCGCCTCGGGCGGGGAGGCTCCCGGGGGGCCGGGCCGGACCGCAGCCCGGGAGCCGTCGGGGCGTCCACACAAAGGGCGGCGGCGAGGAAGCCCCGGCGCCCCGCGAGGACCGGGACCGGGACGGGGTCGGGGACGGGGCCGCGCGGCGTGTGTCTGTGAGTGTGGGCGCGCGCGCGGGGCCCCCGAGACCTCGGGCGGGGCGAGCCGGGCCGCCGCGTGCCCCGACAGGTCCCGGCACCCCCGCCCGCCGCCGCCGCCGCCGCCGCCGCCGCCGCCACTCAGCCGCTCCTCCCCGCGGCGCGCCGCGCTCCTGCTCCGGGATGCGCTCGGGCGCGCGGTGCCAGACCAGGCCCGCCGCGAGCTGCTGCTCCCGCCGATTTTCTTTTTTTTTTTTTTTTTTTAAGAATGTATTTATTTATTAGAGACCCAGAGAAAGAGAAAGAGGGGCAGAGGGAGAAGCAGGCTCCATGCAGGGAGCCCGACGCGGGAGCCGATCCCGGGACCCCAGGATCTCGCCCCGGGCTGAAGGCGGCGCTCAACCGCTGCGCCACGGGGGAGATTCTAAGCCGGGTCTCGTCGCTCTCGGTCTTCCTCTTCCCCAGAGACGCCCCCACCCCGGCCCCCGGCCCCCGGCCCCCGGCCCCCGGCCCGCCCGGACCCGGCCGAGCGTCCCCCTGCGCGGCCCCCAAGACAGCCGCACCTGTTTTACTTGTAATCTTGGAACAAATCAATTCCACGATTGATGGGCTCTCTTGTACCTGGAGGGGAACGACAGCCCAGGGGAACCAGAGGAGCGCTGGTGGGAGGAAATAGAAAGTTCGGGGTGATTTTGTACTTCGGGCTTGGGGGGGGAGGGTGGCAGAAGGGCAGATAAGAAACTGGGAATTGAAAAGATCAGGAGCGTTTTTAAGAAAATGTGGGTAGCGGCCAGAGGCGATTTTATTTTATTAGAGCAGTTCTTTGCTCACATTCGGGTACGTTGTACATTTCTGGCACGCACATTTGCAATAGGAAATACATCACATGAGGATGCGGAAGATTTTTAAGGTGGCTTTGATTTTAAAACAGCCAGTTAAAAGTTTGAGCCTCCCGGGTAAAAAAAACTCAGGTGTGAATCTGAACAAAGAAACGGTTTTACCAAAGAAGGTGCAAAGTGGAATCTGGTCGATAAATTGGCATCCTGAAATTGAATACTTTTAGTCCTTATTTACATTAGATGACACGAATTGTTGATGCAGAGAAGTTTCAAACCACAAGCACAACTTGAGATTTAGCCACACTGTAAACTGTTCTCGGTTTTATTTAGACTTCTTTTTTCTAATACTTTTATTTCTTCTGGGAACATTTTTTTGCCAAAGAGTCCTATCTGGAAAAGAGGTCTGTTTCATTTGATTTTGAGGAAGCTCCCATCTTTCTGCCCCTTCCCACATCTGCCTCTTTCCAAGGCAGAAACATAAGGCAGAGTTTTTTTCTTTCCGCTTTGACATGTCATAGTATTTAATACTTTTCAGTTTATGATAAATCAGTCAAAACTGGTTTTCCCCCAAGTAACAGGTGTGGGTCTTTGAGGAATCTGTTTTATTTCAAGCTTCAGAAACCACCCTGTGAGTGTCAGCCTTGAGAATTCTTAGTTTTAGCTGTTGCTATTTCCATTTAAGAAAGGATCTTCCCTTCCCTTTCCCCCTACTCCTGTGTGTAGTGTGTGTGTGTGTGTGTGTGTGTGACTCTCTGAAACTTGGAATTAGATCACAGAACTATTTTCCTGAAGGTGTTTTATCCTTAAATTTCTGCAAGCATGAAGGAATGCAAAGAAAATTGTTGGGTGTGATTTAATTTTTTAAAAATAATAACGGGAAAATATATTTAACTTCAAAAATGTCTTTATTTATTTTGAATCTTTTTGTTTGGTAGGTGGCCCAGGCAAATAGTGTCATCAATTGGCCTATGTCGTTATGGTGGGAGGATTGACTGCTGCTGGGGCTGGGCCCGCCGGTCCTGGGGACAGTGTCAGCGTGAGTATCATCCCTGGGGACTTCAGCTCCCTAGGAGGTTCGGCGTTCCACCATCATTCATGGCTTGACTCTGCACACCAGTGGGCTCATAACTAAGCGAGGCTTGGTGGTGTGGTTCTGACATAGTTTTCTATGATTCCTTATTCTGCCTTTTTTCAACGTGAGTCACTTGTAGTAAGGTACCAGCTTTGTTATGCAGAGAGCCACCTATGATGCTTATTGTAGCATTTGTCCCCACTATCTCCAGCTCCTGTTTTCTCATCAGGCTTTTTCTTTTCTGTGTTCCAGACTCTAAGATGAGGGTAAGATAATGAGTCTAGACTGTATTTACACTAAACACACTCTGAACCTTATAGCACTAATAAAATCCTTAACATACCTGTTGTGGAAAGTCGCCTATTTGTAAACCTTTTTTTTTTTTTTTTGAAGTGAGATTGTATTGACTGGTCTAAATGGACCACCCACCATAATCAAATAACTCCTCTGAAGAAAAGATCGCTTTTCAGTTCTAGAAATAATCAACCTCGTGTAATCAGCACCAAATCAGAACACTGATTTTTACCTTTTCCATGGATATTTTAACGGTAGAAATTAGAGCCGCATGATGGAACTTTGAGAAATTTGTTCCTCGCCTCTTTATCTGGACCTCAAAAGTGTATTCCACGTCCCCTGCAAAAAGATCCGCAAATGATCAAGTGAATTTCTGGGGGCATTGTGCTATGTTGGGGTGTCTGGTGAGATGATAGGAACAAAGTTGGGTTCCTTACATGCCAATGTTTTCTTGCTCATGAGGAAGGGGCTTAGAGGAATAGAGAAGTGAAATGAAGAAGGCTGGAGCTGGACAGGGTGGAGCCTGCCTTAGATACGGGCTGACAGTGGGAGCAGTTGGGTGGATTTAAGTTCAGGAAAGCTAGGAGTTCCCACAGCTGTTTTCATCTTTGAGAATTATCTGCATGATATATGCCCTTAACTTTGCAGAGGAGGGAAAGTAATAGTCACAGGTTGACATCCCTGGTTGGAGATGGAAAGGGTGAAAGGACTAATGCTTGTCTGTTACCTGCAAGCCACTGGGCCAGACTTTGTATGGTTGGGCCGTCGCATCTTTTTGTAAGGGGAGAAGATGGTAACTGCAGTTTCCAGTAAACAGAAGAACTAGGCAAAGCTGCTTTGCCTTACTGGTTACTTGTTTTTAAGGGAAGATGGTCGAAAAGAAGAATGATACCTGGCCCAATAGTCTTCTGGCAGTTATATCGCAGCGTCAGACGTATTTGCACAGCTGGAGGCCGCAGGTGTGGAATCTGAAGAGCAATCAGACTTTGATAGTTGGAGGGTGAAGACAGGACCCTTCTCTTGGCCCAACACACACACACCATTCCAAAAAAAAGAGGATAGTTTCTTTACAGAGGAATGGAGATAATTTCCTCCTTTGCTGTCTTAATGGGCAGGACACTCCCAGAATGCACGTTGAAGTGCTTTGGGGTGCGCACAGCACCCAAGCCCTACCTGGGACAGAACTGTTCTGGCACAGTGCCCCGGGCACAGTGGAACACACCTTCTCCAGAGGCAGAGGGTGGAGGAGGATATATGCACGCTGCCAGATGTGCTGAAAGAATTCCAAGGAGAAAACTCCTCTGTCTCTGAGAGGTTCATCAACTGTGGAGTTCCCCAGAAAGAACCTCTCAGAGCTGTTCTTTTTACATGCCATTAAATTTTCTCCGGTATACACCAGCTTGGTGATTATAAATGTGAACGAGTGTAAAAGACCTTGCAGAGTTACAGTGACATTACTGAATTTAAGCATCCAAGTAAGTTCCTAGCAAAGTAGCTCTCCCAGCAGATACGAGACACCATTTTATTGTTTTTTTGTACTTTCATCTTGCTGCTAACAGAATGTAAAGTGGAGAAGTATAGCATTTGATAGTATTTTCCTTTTTCTTTCTTTGTATTCCTTGAGAATCTGAGGAAGCTGTAAGAATGACAAGTCAGTTATTGGAATGGTAATGTTATGAAAACATATAAGATGATCTTGTACAAATCACAGTTTATGTTAACTTAGATTTGGTGAAAGTTTGAGAGGCAACATAATGGAGAGGCACATGGACTCTAGCTAGACCACCTGGGTTTAAATTTCATTTCCACCTCTTATTAGCTGTGTGATCTTGAGCAAGTCATTCAGCTTCCATGTGCTTTTTTCCCCCTCATCTCTAAAATGGATATAAATAGTACAATACCTCATAAGACCGTGAATGAGGTGTAAATGAGTTATTCGTAAAGCACTTAATACAGTTCCTGGCAGAGTAAATACTATTATGTGTTTGATGGAAGTAAAGAAATATAAGGGGGGCAAAAAAGAAATATAAGGGAATACTGCTTTTGAAATAGTGTAATGGGATGGGACATACCCAGGCTATCAGATTTTTTGTTTTCTAGGCATGATAAATGTAGTTTTGCATTTTGCTGCCCAAAATAAAAACAATGGTTCTAATGTTCTCCATATCACAATAAAATAAAATGCCTTTAAAAAGAGCCAGGTGGATCTTTACCATTAATGTTGTAGATGGCAAAGTTGTAAAAATGATCAAAGATGGATGTTTCCTTGTGTGTGTTTTGTTTTTTCATAATCTCAGATGGTCCAAATGTCTCTTGTCAGCTCAGAGGTCACCTGTCTTTGTTTTGCTATAAACAGGTAGAGGAATGTAGGGGTGAGAGGTCAGGTCAAAATGAGAACAACGTGAAAGAGAGGCTTGCTGGGACCCAAAGAGAACTGATTAATTTTTAAAGGAAGCTTTTATGAAATTGAAACTTTTGTCAAGGAAAAATGCCCTGCTATTCATTAACACTTAGAGCTGGCAATGGACTACCTATAAAAATTCCAAAGAGCTTCTGGGAAATTTAATGTGAAAATTGTTTTTGCCTTTCTGATAAAAGGCAGATAATTTCAGAGTTCTTACCCATGAAGAGCATCCTCTTTTCCTTCGCAAAAGTCCCCTGCTTCTTGTTTTTCTGAATGATTCGCTTAAGAATTTTCCTTCCAATTAGCACAGCAAAGCAAAAGGAAACTATTCCCACCTAGACACAGAACCTCCCAATGTATTCCTTAGAAGATGTGTAAGTGGGGGAGGCCATGCCCTCATCATATTTTTTACCATACCTCGTGGCCCAGTGCAGTGACCCTTTGGCGTTTAATCCATTTGGTTGACCATACGTGAGACCTTTTGACTCTCTTCCTGTGAGTCAAATAGATACGTTTATGTAGAACATTCTGTGTTTCATGTTCACTTGCTACTCCCCTTTACATGGTCTTGTCTGGAGAGGCCAGTTTAGTCTGCAGGGACCTAGTATTGCTCAGCCTCCGCTCCTGGTCACAGTGTCTTACCACAAAGCCACTTTCAGCTGGGCTTATCTTTCCCTCAGGGACGGAGGAAGGAAGGATGCTACCCAGACAGGCCTAGGAGCGCTCTTCTGCTTCCTGCCCATGCCACCTGACATTCTATCCCAACGTTCCTGCCCAGCTGCAGAAAGCAAGACCTACTCCAGAAACAGGCAGCTTGTGTTTTCATAGTTATTTTAGAGGTCATCCCCTTGCTTTTTTTTCTATCCTTTGATTCTTTGTTTTATATTCTTTTTTAAAGTTTTTATTTAGATTCCCATTAATTAACATACAATATAATATTAGTTCCAGGTGTACAGTATGGTGCTTCAACACTTAGGTACATCACCTGGTGCTCATCACTAGTGTCCTTAATCCCCATCACCTGTTTAACCTATTCCCCCCCACCTCCATTCTTGATCCATAAACGGATCTCTCCATATTGAGAATTCAGAACTTGATTTTCTGATTGTCTGGGGCTTTATCTTTAAATGTGGCTCTTTATGGTAAAGTGAAATTTTCTGAATCACAGCACCTTAATTACTCTGATTGTCACAAAATACTTGTTTCTTATTCTGTAATTATTCTGTTCCTTCACTTTTCCATCATATTAATGGTACATTTCACTTTAATGATTTTAACAATTTCTCCTACCAAGTGGAGGTCTCTGTAAAAAAGAATTATCAGGATTTGTGTATTTTATTAAAAAAAATGAGTAGGCTGTGTGGAACCAGCTCTTAACTGAAAGCATTAGATAGTTTGGGACCTGTGAGTGTCACTGACTTTTATACCTGGTTAGCTATTTAAAGAGCTTCCTTGATGTAGAAAGAGTATAGAGGATCTAAATATTATATGTCTGTATGGTTGTTTTTCTATTTACTTACAGATTTGGCTATATATGTGGCTATGACAGTAGTGTTTCCATTGAAAGCACTTTTTAGAGGTGTGAAGAAAAATTCAAAATACAACAAGTTCCAGGTTTCAACAAAGCTATTTAGTTTCTGAGTTCTTTGGCTGTCACTGAGCAATTTGTGGTTTCTGAAGGAAATTATGTGAATTAGAGTGGTTTTGTATCATTTTTCCTTAAAACCAGGCAAATGCAGATGTTCTGATATATTTTTCTGAAAATTTTGGAAAGACGTAAAACCTAGAGTTTGACTTTGCTTTATTAGTTCTAAACCTCATTTCCTCCTCCCTGAAGTTAAAGGCTACAACTGTACGATTGTCATGGAAAGTGAGACTTTTAAATTCTTATCAGCATTAAATAAATGTATAGGTTAGTGCAACAGAGGAATGGAGAAATGTATTCTGAAACTATCTTGGAGTTGCTAAATAATTTTGCTGGATAATATATATTACTGGCTCAGGATTGTGGACCCTTGAAAATTGAAGAGCAAATTCTTAAATTTCTGTATTTCAAATGAAAAGGTTATTAGTTTAAGTAGAGATTTTGATTTTGTAAACAAAACATTTAAATTTCATGTTTCACTCATTACTTTTATCTGGGTTTAGAAACTTAATCTTCAACATGGAACATAACTTACTAAATTTTGCTCCCTATACTGGTTTCTTGTCCCTAGTCACAAAATTATGTAGTTTACACCTTTCTTTGATTATTTAGATTTTGAACACTTGTCTTTATTTTTTAAGTTTTTAAAAAAGATTTTATTTATTCATTAATGAGAGACACAGAGGGAGGCAGAGACATAGGCAGAGGGAGAAGCAGGCTCCCACAGAGTCTGATGGGAGACTCCATTCCAGACCTGGGATCATGATGTGAGCAAAAGGCAAATGCTCAACCCCTGAGCCACTCAGGTGCCCCAAACACTTGTGTTTAAAATTATCAAGAATAAATGAGAAATACTGGAATTGGCTTTGAAGACCACATATAGTGTTCCCCCACAGAAAAGTTATTCCTAGTAAATGCCTTCCTGTTTTTAGCCAACAGCAATGGTGATCTCCATTTAATGTGCATTAGCATTTTATAATTAAACCTTCTTTATACTCATTGTCACACCTACCCCAAGAACACCTGGGAGTCTCAGGTGGGCTTTTCGGCCCAGAGCCATGTTGAAGGTGGCCCTCAGATTTTGGGGCCACCTTGATGGAGCTGAGCCCACTTCACTGTCTTAATGTTGTTAGCTTCCTTCTCTGTTTTGGGGGGTTGGAATGCAGATTCTGGTTCTGTTTTTTTTTTGTTTGTTTTTGGTAAGAATAAAAGCAAAGCAGTAGACAATCCCATAACTACTTTTAGCACTAATCCTGCATCTCCAAGTCCTCAGGAAGTGTAGTTTTTGATTAAGACTCTTCAACTACTGGGACTCCTGGGTGGCTCAGCAGTTGAGTGTCTGCCTTGGGCTCAGGGTGTGATCCTGGGGTCCTGAGATCAAGTCCCACATTGGCTCCCTGCAGGGAGCCTGCTTCTCCCTCTGCCTATGTCTCTGCTTCTCTCTCTCTCTCTCTTATGAATAAATAAAAACATTAAAAAAAAGATTCTTCAACTACCACTTTCCGTGAAAAGGTTATTTAAGAACACTGTGTACTTTGGGTAACTTCAAGTGGTCTTGGAATGCAGATTCCAAACTAAAATCAGTATCTGAAGAAGTTTGACCTTTTCAAACAGGTAGTGTTTGAGGATATGTAGTCTTGAAAGTTAAGTTTCACAGAAAGTACTTGGTTCTTTATTCTTTTCTCCCCTTAGAACTGATCTTCATATAATAGTTTTAAGATTTACTGATTTTCTATAATCCCCTCATAAAGTTAATCTGGGAAGGTTTTAACCTTTATGGATTAGAAATGTTAGTACTTCCCAAGCTGGGAGGTCAGGTCACTTAAAGGGAAACGCTCTAGTCACTGCAAGGTCAGCTGCTATATAGACCTTCAGATACTGGCTGCAGGGATGTGCTGCTGCAGAGTGCACCTGCCTGTACACACTGGTCCCATGGAGGCACTTCTGGCCCAGAGACAGCTCTGTTTTTCTATCTGAAAACTTTCAAATAAGCTTTGAAAAACAGTATGTTTTTCCTCCCTTACTCCCTGTTAGAGCAAGTGTAATAGCATTTTTGAAGGGTACTTTTTATCTGTAGAATTCATGTTATATGCATTTTGAGTCTATTGAATTCAACTGCATGCTTTTAAGTGATAGTCCAGTGATGTTGAGTGATTCCATGCAGCATCCCCCAGTGAGTAATGGAAGATATTCATCACGGGGGTTGGGTCTTCATGTGGGAGATGAAAGGGAATGAGAGGAGGGTTCTGATGGCCTAATCCTCATTACTCCCACCTCCTTCCCACCGCACAGATATTTTCACCCCTTCCCCAACAATTTGATGCAGGTTTAAAATTTTTTCCCATCAATCTTTTTAAAATATTTACTTTGTAAGAGAAAATGCATTTATTCAAATAATCCTCCTCAGAGCAATGAATATTATCAGCTTTCTGTGTACCTTTCAGGAAGATTTTACATACTAATGGGCAAATTTCTAGGTCTTCTCTACCCCCATCTCTTTTATACAAATGAAAGGCATAGTGTATACATTGTTCTGTACCTTACTTCTTTTCTTTAACAATGTATCTTGGAAAGCTTTATTATCAGTACATGAAGAGCCTGCTTACTTTTTCTTATGGATTTGTAGTATTCCATTGCATGGCTATACTGTAATTTATTAATTAGCTTCTTATTGATGGGCATTTTTGTTATAGTATTCCATTGCATGGCTATACTATAATTTATTAATTAACTTCTTACTGATGGACATTTATGTTCATTATGATCCTTTACTAATACAAACAATTCTAAAATAACCTGGAAAATCTAGTATTTCTGCAAGATAACTTTTTATGTGTGGTCAAATGGCTAATACGTTTGTAGTTTTGATCAAATGGCGAATGGTTTTTTACTTGGTAGTAAGTAGTAATGGAAAATACTGGATTGCAGTGCTGATGTCAAGGTCTGCCAATTCCACACCCAGATCTGAACTGTTGCTTAATTCTAGGATACTCTGATCCCTACTCTTCCCCCACAACCCCTTCTGGTAGGTCAATGGACCTTTGACCCACTTTTTCATCTGTTTCCTCTTGGACCAGAGGTAACTGGCTGATATTAGGAGGATGGAATGCGGTTTGTCCATTTGCCAGGATTTCTGCCAGGCATCCTGCCTATTATCAGTTGTGTATTTTTTATGGATGTAAGGTCGTTTTTACTTGTAAGAAAGATTTACTCATTGTCTAGGAGTTGCTTAATTCATTGATCTTTTATTTATAGGTCAGTCATAATTTTTATCACTATGTATAGAGGATTTTCTTTTTTATTATTAGGATTATGTAGAATTTTGATTTCTGAATAAAGTTTTTTGGGAGACATGTCATGATAAAAAGATTTTCAGAAAATACTAAAATATTGTGTCAAAATACTTTTAAAAAGTGACTTTAAAACCGTAGAGGGCATAACTTTTCCATTATTCTAATCTTTGTCTTAACTGTATATTAAAATCATTTCATTTAAAACAAATAAGTGGATGCCTAAATGAAAAATTGAAAGACTTGAAGAGCGAGAGAAGGTAGTGAAGGTAAGTCTAACTTCCCTGTTTTCATGACACCTAGTTCCAATCCCCAGGAACTGTTTCCTATTGATCTTTGCAGAGATTTGTAAGCATTTTGCAAAATCATTCTTGTTTATAAATTGATAGCATAAAATAAGAACTACTCTGTATCTTCCTTTTTCATATATTACATTTTGGAAACCAGTCCTTATTAGTTTATGTAAACTTGACTCATTCTTTTAAGTGGCTGTATAGTATATCATTATGTGGATATACCTAACTTAAAAATCCCTGTTTATGCACATTTAGGTGATTTTCAATATTTTGGTTTTATGAAATGTGCCACAGTCAAATATCTTTGAATATTTATCATCACTGTTAAATACATTTAGATATGGGAGAGTTAGGGACATCTTATATTTATGTAAGTACAGTAATGGAAGAACTCTTTATTTTTATAAATTATCTTCTATAAAATATATAACTTAAAGGAGTTTAAATCATAGATATTACATAGTGGAAACCTCCTATTCAGCCACTTTTTATTTTTGATTCCTTAGAAGAGAAGTTTAAAAGATAAATAGAATTGGTTTCTTCATTTCTATGTTTGTGGTCTACCTTGTTTGGTGTTTGGGGAAGTATATGAAGTGACTTCTAGGAATGCATGCAATAAAATAGGAAAACAGAAATAACCAGGGCTGGGGGAGAAAAAAAAGGGTAGAATAAAAGGGAAGATGTCGGGAGGAGAGTTCTTAACATGTAGATATATGTAAAGCGTAGGATCTTAAACGTGCCTTATAATTTGGGTGTTAGCTTCTGGTAGCTGAAGGAAAAAGAAAAGTGTTATTGCTCATATAATTCATGATATTTGTTAGGGGAAACAAGACCAGTTATTTAGGGGAAATTATGGCTTTTCCCTCATGTAGTTCTAGAAGAAGACTTTCATGTGGTCCTTCTCAGAGTGGGGGTGAATGATAGAGTGGAAGGGGCCACACAGAGCAACATTTCTGTCATGAAGCCGGTGGTGGTTTTACAAAGCTATCTCATAGAAGATGCTCTGAACTAAGATCAAGCCCCTACTCTAAAAGTGCAGTTCATGGAAAGTTTAAGAAGCATTTTCTACATACTTAGCTTTCTAATATCTCGGCTCAATCCAGCCCAGAATAGCTGTGATTCATGAACTCTCTAGGGCTTTATGGAAAATTACAGGTTGGAAAAGACAGTTTTAAGTTAGATCTCTAACAACATTTTGAAGTTTGCTGTATTATTAAAGTCTAATCCATACCCTCCCTCTTCCCTCCCTCCCTCCCTCCCTTCTTTCCTGTGTATTTTAAAGATCAGTAAACAGTTGGTAGAGTTGGTATCCAGAGACATTGTGAATGGAGTGTAGATAGATATCTCCTATGATCCAGTATAAAGAAGTTCTGCATATAAATCAGTGGGAAAATTTTTATATCAATTTTATATGAATTACTTTTGTAGTCATTGGATATCAGTATAAAAGCTTATCACCATTTTGCTATGGTTTTATTCATTTCTAAGCAAATTATGGCTTGGGATAAGAGATGAGACACAAGCTTTGCTTCTAGGCATCACTTACCCTTCTCGAGCTGTTACATGAAATAGGGCCAGTGAACGCAGGAAAGACAAACTCCTTGACCAGTGCTCATTTCTCCAAAGATAGAGATCTGCAAAGGAGCTCAAATGACCCTTATTGTTATCCCAGTTCCCCTGGGTCTCATGAAGGGCTGCTTTAAGCCACTTATACCTGAACAGACTCAAAGCAGAGTCTGTGGTAAGTACTCTTCATGTTCCTAAACAGACTCAGTTTTAACTCCTTTTCACTGGGGTGTGAGGAACCACTGATTGTCCTGCAGTCCTGAAGCCCCAGGGGCAATGGAACCTAAAACCCTGATACACTCTATATTCAGAGAATCTCTCTCAAAGAAAGATAGCTCAGTGTGTGTCTTGAGAGGGCACCAGTCCACTAAGTACTGCACTTCCTTGGGAGAAGCAGACAGAGAAAGGGGTTTTGAATACCTTTCCTCAGAGATTAGTACCAACCAAGAATCTAACCTGTCCAAGAATGGTTACCCTCTGTCAATCAACCTAGGAGGGAGTTAAAGAATTTATATTGCTAGAGCCAAGCAATATTTTTTTTCATGGGAACAAATAAATGATCAGTTCTCAAAGAACATAGAATGCAGCCAAAGTAATTTGGCTTGAGAAATTTCGAAGTGATATCAGTTACTACAACGGAAGAAAAATACTAGTAGCATAGCCCTAATGTGATTGACAGTGCATCCTTGGGAACCTGCCAGGGCAAATTAGTTTCAAAATGTACAACCATTTCCTAAAAATTGATTTGTTACAAAGTATAGAGTTCAGTTAAATAATGTCAAATTAAAGAAATTTTCCATTTTAATGCCCTAAAGCTTTTCAGTTTTCTAATTTCATCACTTAATTAATAGTAGTGCATAATTAAAGAGATAATTGTGGTCATAATAGAATTTCTAATAAAATTACTAATAAAGCCAGCATAAAGAAATACATTAAAGCCTAGATAGGATAAAGTTCTGTTATATGTGGTAAAATAGTGACATATCTATGTGTTCACTCCATGTTCTTTCATAGATTCTCTCAACAATTGTAGTTTTCCCTTAGTCTAAGTGAACTTGTTATTTTTATTATGGAAGGGAAAAGATATGAATAGACAAAATAGTTTCTTAGCTTTAGGATATAGTATTTGATTTTGGAGGAAACAAAACATTTTTTTCTAGTTATACTTTATTAGAAACCCTCATTTTCTGCCATACATTTAACTAAAGACTGGAGAGACATCCTTGGTATGTACCAGATGTCAGGGGAGAGCCAGTTTGAGACTAAAGATTTGCCATCAGTTATTTGCATGTGGATAATCTAGAGTCACTTAAATTCTAAAACTGAACATTTCATTTGTAGATTAATGATGTAAATTCTGTAGATTAATGATGTAAATCCTCCGGAACTGACATGTTTTCCTATTATAACATCATCAGATCATAAGGTTAGGGTTGCCTTTCATAGATATTAGTGATTTATGGTGAAATTTTACAAAATATGTCATCATGGTTTAAATTTGTACTAATGTACGCAAAGGAAGAAACAATTTGGAATTTCCAAATTTATTCTTCTTTGACAAAAGCATTGCTGCTTTTCAAAAATCTTTTACCTTATTTTCATCCATTAGGGTTCTCAAACTCAATTTCTAGGAGAGATCTCTAAATGGTCAAAGGTATATGTTGCAACATTTACAGAAACTAATTCCACAGATAGACTACCCAAATATAAGCTTCCTGCCACCCAAAATATTTTTCTAAAGCCTTTGATACCTTCTGTTTTATTTCAGGGTTAAAATATGTAGGTACTCAGTAATTACCTGCCAAATGTTCACATGCCAGAAAACAGCAAATAGAAAAACACAAATGGCAGCTCAGACTTAGCTGTATTTTTTTTTAACATTCATGTATATTTAGAGTTGATTTTATATCATTATACACTTACTGTGGTAATAGTTTCTTTCTACTGGATAAATTATTTCATGTTCATATGATTACATAAATATTTCATGGTGTTTCACATAGATAATGGTGGTTTCAAAGTCCTTTGTCTCTTGGATTGAGTTTTGTTTTTATTTTTGGATTGAGTTTTAAAATCATTGATGAATTAAAAGATTCATCATATCTTGGTATCTATATATGGCCACGAATAGGTATTCTCTTATATAGTTTCGTTTCCCAACTATGGCAGAGTTGTGCTTTTTTTTTTAAAACTATTGGAGAGATTAGGGAAAAACTATAAAGAAATGATTTGTAGATATGTTAAATGTTCTGTTCTCTAATCTGATGAATTCTGTAGCTTGAATACATACTTATAAGTAGTGATTTGAAAGTTGGGATCATCCAAATTACTTAAGATGCTATTCATGGGATATGTTGTCCTGAATGTTGGTGTCTTAAATGTCCGGTGTTGGATAGTTGTCTATGAACAGAGATTGCCAGGCTAATATGAACTTTTTTGACAGTGAGAAGTACAGTGTAAAATTTAAGATTGGAGTGTGGGAAATTTTTAGTTACTTTTTCTAGCTACAGATGAGAGTTGAGCGATAGAAGGACAGTGTCAGGTAGGACTTTTCCCTTTCATGCATGTACCTGACATTTGTCACTTGTGAAAATGTGCATATGTCATGCTGTGCTCTTTTCTTAAGAGGCTGTGTGACTCCTATCAGGGCCATGTGGCAATTTTATCTGTCTCCTTAGTCTGGGACATTTCATTATTTCCTTCTCAAAGGTTATACTTGGTCTAACATTTGGGCAGTTTATAATTAAATTTACAGTAAATTGTATACTAGAAGATAGGCATACCTTTGGATAATAGCTGGGCCCAGTTCCTTAAGATTTTCTTATCCCTCATTTTTTTAAATTTCAAAAACCCAGGATTGACTTCAAATCTGTAAGCCTGTATTTTGCAGGCTAGAAAGACTAACTGATCTCCAAATAGTTCAGTTTCTATAGATTATATTAGTCACAATTTCATAAAATCATCAGAATGCTTATTATTTTTAACCATGCTGATGTCACTGATAACCCTCAGCAAAGTGCATAGTATCAGCATTCAGATGAACTGAGGCAGTGATTCTTGGGCAAGTCTCAGAACAGAGTTCTAGACTCCTAAACTATGAGTGGCTTTGCTTCAATATTGCATGTATGTACTACTATGGCTGTTTTACAGTGGCTGTGAGAAACAGATTATCAGGATAAGATGGGACAGATTTTTTCTATATTACCTGCTACTAATGAATCCTATTTTAATGATTCTCACAGCGGGGTTTATACCACAAAAAATACATGTAGGGCATTTATTTTTGGCAGCTTTCACAAAAATTGTGGTGATGGTTGCCTGTGAAAATTTCCTTATGCATCAATAGAGAATAGGCCCCAGAAACTTCCTGGAAATAATCTATTCTGGGTTTAACATTACTTGGATTTAAAATGCAGTTTTGTATAGTTTTAAATGCAAATTTAAAAATAGAAGACTCGGGCTAAAATTTCATGCTAGAAATCTTATTAAATGGATATACATATTGATACCATAAAATATACTAAATCTATGTGTGTCAAGGCTGATTTATATTAAGTAGGAGAAATGTGACCCAACTTTAAGATATTATAAGACAAAAATAAACTATACAGAACTGTTTGGCTGCTTAGTACTAATATAACTCATTAGAAAATAATGATGTTTGCTATTCTTTATTATTTACCTTTACTTAAAATCATTTAATATATTTTTCTTGATAAATTAGATTATTAAAAATTGGCAATTAAAGAGTCTTAAAGAAACGGTATCCTTTTATATATTTCCCTTTTAATACATTACCATAACCTTAAGCAATTTTCCTTATTATGTGATCCAGAATGTAATTTGCAATTTATGCTTTGATTTATTTTCAGCTTTTTGCTAAGATTGTACCTGATATATTTCATTATTCTATTTTAAGAAATGTGTCAACATCAAGATATGGTGAGTTCTTTTAAAGTAACAACATCAGCAACAATAAATACAAAATGCTAATTGTTATGAACTTAACCAACGTGAAAAACATTTCTACCAAGTAGATAATGATGTGTGTATATATATCAATATGTATGCCTTTAAAAATACAGAACAATCATTCTGGATCAATAGTTAAATTATTACTTTAACTGAATCAATTTGGTCTTGGAATATTTCTCTTCTGCTATTACCCCAGAGAAGGCTCCATTCACCTAATCTTAATTTATGCAAGTATAAAAAGTAAAAGTGAATATTTTATGCTTTAAAGAGGGAAGGTAGTAATTCACAAGAAGTAATAAATCATCTCTTCCCTTACCTCTAGGACATCTAGGGTGGTCAAGCCCTAACCATTATTAGTATTGTTTCAAGTTTCTTCCATTTACTTTCGTTAAACTGGGTTATTTATGTATCTTCAAGTGAAATGGCTGAGCTTTCACGGTAATTCTTGTTGCTATTGACAACCAAAGCAGCCATGCAAGAAGAAAATGCTGTGGAAGGAAAGAAAAAACAAACCTTAATATTTCCTCCCCAGAGTTGGAGAGAAAAGGGGATACAAAGTATGTAAGAAACAGGTAAGTAAAGATCTACCAATTAAAAAACTACCAGCCTTCATTACTAATTGATCAAAAGTTTTAATTTTTTTCAGATATTTTGTCCAACACTCATTTAAATAAAAGGATACTGTCTCTTGGAACCAAAATTAATATTCTGAAAATGAAAAATTGGATTGGAAGGTACAGTGCCACAAGAGGTCTGAAATACTCTAATTTAGAATTTGGACTATGAAAGAATAGCACAACTTCAATTATTGGTTAATATTTTTGTTACAAAATGTTTTTGAATGACAAAATGGTGACTAAAATATTACTATTTTAAACATGTCCTAGATTTTTTTTTTGTTTCAGAAAAGCACTGAGCGTTGAATATGTGTAAGTCTCCGGGAATGTAACAAGTTGCTAAATACCCAAGTCCAGCCTCCTTACAGAGAAAAGATCTGGAATTTCTTTTTTTGGACATTTGTTTTGCAGCTTTCTACGTCTTAAGGCAGAGAATAGCCAGGATAAGGTGCCAGCTCAAAGGTTAGATGAACATATTTCTTGAAATAATTTTGGCTAACCTATGTCTTGAAAGGCATAACTTCTAAATAATAACTTTACAAAGCTATCAATAAAACTTAATATTAGTTGTGTTTTTGAGTTGCCTATTTCGGGGAAAACTATATTTTTTAGAGATCTGCTTATTCTGTTCATAATTATGTCAGTTAATTTTATTTCAGTTATTACATTAAACTTTTCCCTTTCAGTTTATAATTCCTTTCTCCTGTCTTATGAACCTAATAAATTGATCTCCATTCTAACCTAAAGGACAGTTTATATTTTTAATACTTAAAGAAGGAAATTTTTAAAAAGTCCACCAAATGAAATTACTAACACCAGCCTATCATTAACCTGAGGGAATTGTATCTCATATTCACTAATTCTCCATGGAAAAATTCAGGTAAGAAATATTTTTATTTGTATGAAATATACAAAATGTTATAATAGGATCTATGAGTATTTCTGTTATATTGTTTTTGTACTTAAAAGGTTCCTTGTGTGCAATATTTTTGGAAGTGAATAGTGTCACTTAACAAATCACCCTTTTGACACTTTAGTGGAAAATTTTGGAGAAAGATTTGAAATTCTATTTAATGAAATTGGGGCCAAGAAGACAATGTACTTTGATAGGTGAAAGATATTATCACATGTCATAGAAGATGTTTTTAAGAGAAGAAAGGATTTTAACAAAAACATTTGGGGAAAAATTTTGATAGTACTAGAAATAAAAGTTAAGGAATTTCCTTGTTCAGGAAGACTTTAAAAAAATCAGAGTGTATGTCTTAGAATTAATAAGAGCAGTAGGAATAACTAGCAGAGCTTGGCTGAGGTTAAGGAGGCAGTGCCAAAGAAAGTACACTTGACTCTTGAACAATAGAGTTTTGAACTGCATGGGTACACTTATGCATGGATTTCTAAAATATAGAGTAAAGTACCATAAATATATATTTTTCTTCCTTATTTTCTTAATAACATTTTCTTAACCTTGCTTCATTGTGTAAATGTAGTATATAATACATACAGAATAAAATATGTGTTAATCCACCGTTTATGTTATTGGTAGGGCTTCCAGTCAACAATAGGTTATTAGTAGTTAAGTTTTGGGGGGAGTCAAAAATTATACATAGATTTTTGACTGCACAGGGATTGACACCCCTAACCCACATGTTGTTCAGGGGTCAACTGTAGAATGTGGGCTTTGTCATCAAGAGATCTAGGATTAGGACTTAGTCCTGTGACTTACCAACTGTAAGATACTACATGTTTTGTTTAACTTTTCCTGAGCCACAGTTTCATAATCTTTAGCCCTACTTTGCAAAATTATTGCTGGCCATGAGTAACTCATGCAGAACAGTTCTTGATAAATGTTTGCTATTAGTGTGAGGGTCAAGGGTTCCCCGGGTGGCTCAGCGGTTTAGCGCCACCTTCGGCCCAGGGCGTGATCCTGGAGTCCCGGGATCGAGTCCCACATCGGGCTCCCTGAAGGGAGCCTGCTTCTCCCTCTGCCTGTGTCTCTGCCTCTCTCTCTGTCTCTCATGAATAAATAAATAAATAAATAGTGTGGGGCCAATATATAGACTACATAGAGAGAATAATATATAACAATAAATAGAATACTTTGAACACCCTCTTATTTGATTGGGGTCCATCCAATCCACAGTATAGCATGTTTTTTAATAATTTGTTTATACACCATCTTTTTTCCCCCAAAAGATTTATTTATTTTAGAAAGAGAGCATAGGGGTGGGGTAGGAGGAGCAGAGGGGGAGAGAGAGAATCTCAAGCAGACTCTGCACTGAACGTGGAGCCCGACTCAGAGCTCAATCCCAAGGCCCTGACATCATTACCTGAGCCGAAGTCAAGAGTTGGACACCTACCCCACTGTACCACCCAGGCACCCCTATATGCCCATCTTTTGAAAGTAATCAATTGGAAGTAAAAGATTCCTTGCATTATTCATTTCTAAAATAAAACTTTCATTGAATAGCTGTGTTTCTGAACCATTCCTTTTCTACTTCTCTAATAATATCTATTTTGCAAACCTCAGAGTGGAGTATGGTTTTGGTTAGCTAACCAAAGGAAAAGGAACCAGAGGGAACTAGAATTGAATTATAGAATTCACATTTAGAGTTACTATGATTTGACAAACATTTGAGAGCTTACTAGAAGCAAGGAGCTAAGTTAGGTGCTGGGAGAGGTACAAAGATTAGTAAAACACAGACTCTTGTTTGTGAGGAGCTCATTGGGCAAGATGATTGTCTCTTATTCCTTCCAGGACTCTAAAGTAGGAAAGAGGGAGAAAGAGTTGAGGTTGTTCAGAGGAAGAGACACTTCTTACTGGAGAGGATCAAGGAAGATTTTATGGAATTGGTGGTATTCAGTTGATTTTATTCATCAAACAGATACATATTGAGTGCTATCTGTACTGCTTGATAACCCTGCAGTACAGATAACCACATGCAGATATCATCCCAATAAGATGAAGCTCTGGGCATCCATGTTATTCACTGTCAGTATTGAAGGCCCACATATTAGGACAACACTGGGTGGAGGTGTGTTTTGATCTAGGATACTGTAAAAGCCTATCTTGGGTGCAGGATCCCAGCCCAGGAGTAATGGAATGGTGGCCCAACTAAATCCTGAGGGATTAGGAAGTCAAGTGAAGGGTACCCTGGCCAGACAGAAAAATGCATTGAAACTTTAGAAGCCAGAGCGAGGGGGCACACTCTGGGAAATGTAAGCACCTTTCTCTGGCATTGGGGTATATGTTTGAAGGGCATCAGATAAGAATTTCAGTGGGTGAAGTAGCAAAGGGCTGACTCATGGAAGGCCTTTGAGGTCACCTTTAATTAGCCTTTGTCCCAAAGTTACAGAGGAACATTGTCATGATGCTAAAAAGGAAATTACATAATTGAATTGATATTTCAGAGGTTGGAAGCTGTGCTAATAGGTCAGATCTAGCAAACAGGTGACTTTCATTTCGCTCACAGAGTATTTTCACATTGCCTGAAATAGTTGACAGTATTTCGCAGGAAACATGGATATCAGACTTTGTTGAAAAATCAGTAGTCCTGCATTGCTGCAAGGAATTGGTAGGCTGGAGTTGCTTAGCAGCTGTCCCGTTTGGAAGAAGCATGTACTCCATTTTGCCTTGGGGCTCACCCCTTCAAGGCAAATGCCTGGGACCTGTAGGCATTTGATGATGTGGGGCTAATTTCTGAATGTTTTCCTGATTGACAATTTAGAGAATAGCTTTTTGAGGCTTGGGATTCCAGGACATTACAATAAACCTGGGGAGAGATCAGGCTTTATCTTTAGTGGTGGTGAGAACATAGAGAAGGATAGATACTTTTAAAAGATAGATACTTTTTTTTTTTTTTCAAAAAAGGAAGGAGAGGGGATCCCAGGGTGGCTCTGCAGTTTAGCACCTGCCTTCGGCCCAGGGCGTGATCCTGGAGTCTTGGGATCGAGTCCCATGTCATGCTCTCTGCATGGGGCCTGCTTCTCCCTCTGCCCATGTCTCTGCCTCTCTTTCTGTGTCTCTCATGAGTAAATAAATAAAATCTTTAAAAATAAATAAATAAATAAATAAATAAATAAATAAATAAATAAATAAATAATTTTTTTTTTTAAAAGGAGGGAGAAGCATGCAGCATTAAGACGGTGGGGCGCCCCTTTGTAGACGGCCACCACTGGTGTGGCAGCTGCTGCCACTGTGAACTATGTTTTTGAGAAATGTCCTGCACCTTTCTGAACAATAGCTGCTTTTTTTGGCAAAATATAGCTAAGAGCCCTACCTCGTTGGGTTTTTATAAGGATAAAATGAGAAAATGCTCACAGAGCATTTGTCTCAGTGATCAGCTCGATGTTAATTCAGTAAAATGGTGGCTTGTGGTGTTGATGATGGTTGTGGGAAATGAGGAAGATGGAATCAGGGATGATGCCCAAGTTTCTGGTGTGTTATGCAGAGACCTAGAAAACATTGAAGAAAGTACAAATGGTGAGTTCCACATTGGACGTGGTATATTTGACGGGCTTGTGAGACTTTGCAGTGGAGGATGTGGGTGGATTAAGGGTCTGGAGCCCGGGCGAGATCTGAGCAGAGCCCAGGCTGTGATTCATTTGATAATCTCTCCACCACTGTCCTATGAAAAGCTTATTTCCCCTCTGCCCACTTCTTCAGTCAGCATCGATAATCATTGCTCTCTGCCCATAGAGGATCAACTTTAAATGGCATACGAAGAATGTAGGAAAGGTAAAATAATGTGTGACATGTCGGCTGAAATGTTACCTACTCGTTTTAAGTTTTTGAAAATAAATCCTTTCCAGGTTACCATTTTGGCTGGGAGAAAACCACCCTGCACAATTGTTTTCCCCTTTCAGTTGGGTTTTTCTGTGTGATACCACTGTGACTATTAATTCTAAGCAAATATTCAACTAAAAGTGAATCATTGTTAGGAATAAATGACCACACTTATTTTTGAAGTTTGTGTTCTTTCTTAACTGAACGTACTGAAAACAAGCCCTGCCTCAAGTCTTGGCTTAGATGCTGCCTTCCCTTCTCTGCCTTCCTTCCTGTAGCGGGGAAGGTCTGCATTCAGTTGTAGGATCTGCATGGAGCCTATCTCGCACTGTCCTACACTGCGGTTATTTGTGGATCTGTCTTTTGTTCTGCCAATTTGTTAGTTCCATGAAGCTGGTGACTGTGTTTTATGCATCTTTATGTCCAGTGCAGTAGCTTCCAATGTTCCTTGTCCAGTTAAGCTCAGCTCGGGACACTCTTGAAGATGTAAGGACCAGGCATTTCTGTATATAGGGAAAAAAAAGATGAACAGGATGTAATGTCAATAACCTGATGTGGCTTTCAGGGAGGACAATTGGGAAAATGAATATATTTAATTTGCCTATCTTAGGACCTGTTTTTGTATTTTGTGGATCTTAAGTCTTGATTAAGGTTACAAAAAGAAACCAGTTTACATTCTTGGAAACACATTATCATCTGATGTGGCATCTGCTGCATTGCATTGATTGCCCATTGATTGTTTGCAGTGATGGATAGACTTCTGATGCTCTGAGTACAAGACCTTCCAGGCTGACACTGCCTTCATTATGAAGGACTGTTTTCTGCCCTTTGGGCCTTGTGCCATCACTTAATTAGCCAATCTTTTATTAATGGTCATCTTGGTTGTTGCTAAATTTCTGTTTAAGCTTCTTCATAGCTAAATTTAGAACAATTAATGAATTAATGTTTTCCTAAAAAAAAAAAAAAAGCAGGAGGCCAAACTGATACATGCCTTATATCCTGTAAGTCTGTGCATAGTCACAAAAGTAATTCCATTCTTTTTAATAGTAAATATATGGCTCAACTCATTATGTATTAGTGACTTTGATTGCTAAAAGAAGTGAGAATAGTTATATTAAACTTTTCTTGCCTTTTGTGATGATCACTCAATAAACCTCAAAATTATAGTTGAAACAACAATTCTAACAAAAACAGACACTTTAATGTGCTTCATTGTATTCTGAAGAATTCTTACATTACAAAATCAAATGTCTTGTAAATTTCTTTTTGCTCCTTTCCAAAACCTTTTCTCTTTTAAACTATGTAATTGATCATTACCTCTTCTGTATCCTTTACATGCATCTGTTATGAAGACATCTTTACTTCTTTCTCTCCTTACTAGACTTGCCCTCTTGAGGATGCGGAATTGGCATCTTACTGATCTGTATTTCCTCAGTTCTTAATACAGTGTCTTACGCACTGGAGCTTTTCCTCTTTGCCATCCTTATCATTCTCATTATAGCTAGCATTTTATTGGGCTCTTACTATGAGATGGGTACTATCCTAACCACTTTATTTGGTTTTTTTCTCGGTGACTCTCCCAACAACCCTGTGGATAAGTTCTATATGCACCATGTAGGTTTATTGTTTTTTTAGTAAAAAATGGGAATTCTGGCTACTTTCTCTGGTCCAACCTATGATATGCATTTTAGAGCAGAGAAGCTAGGTAATCTACATAGGTCATATGTTTCCTAAGAAGTAGAGCTGGGACGCCACAGGTCCAACTCTAGCACCTGCATTCTTAAACCCTTCTCAAGAATGTACTGATCATTGAACAATGGTTCAGAAATTAAGTAATAATATTTGTCAAGATGTGCATATTATTCTACTGGTATATATATAAATTTTTCCCATTTATGTATTTGAAAATTTTCAAATCCACAGAAAAATTGAAAGTATAGGAACAACAAACACCTGTGTACTCTTCATCTTCTACAACTGTTAACATATTGTGTATTTTTTTCCTCTCTCTCTTTGACCGAATCATTTGAAAGTAACTTAGAGACATAATGGCACTTGATGCCTAAATATTTCAGCATGCATCTCCTGAGAACAGGATCATTTACCTATCAACCACAATATAATTATACTTAAGAAATTTAACACAGGGCAGCCCAGGTGGCTCAGTGGTTTAGCACCACCTTCAGCCCAGGGCATGATCCTGGAGACTTGGGATCGAGTCCCAGGTCAGGCTCCCTGCATGGAGCCTGCTTCTCCCTCTGCCTGTGTCTCTGCCTCTGTGTGTGTGTGTGTGTTTCTCATGAATGAATGAATAAATAAAATATTTGAAAAAAAAAAGAAATTTAACACAGATATAATAATATCATGTAAGAAACAGTTTATATTTAGATTTCCCCAATTATTCCAGTAATGGTTTTTATGAATTTTTTTCTTTTGCATCCAGAGCCAGTCAGGGATCACTTAGTACATCTAGTTGGCATCCCTTTTTGGTCTCCTTTGATTTAGAACAATTCTGCCATTTTCATTTTCATTTTCTTTTCTTTCTTTCTTTTTTTTTTTTTTTTTTTTTGCTTCTTGTCAATGACATCTTTAAAAAAGTCTACATCAATTGCTTGGTAGAATGTTCCACAGTCGATTCAAGTTAACCCTCTTTTTGCAAGAATATTACATAGGTGATCATATATTACATATATCCCATTGCACATAATGTAGTTCTGTTTTTGGTGATGCTAACTTTGATCACTTGATTAAGGTTCTGTCCTTCAGATTTTTCCATTGAAAGGCACCTTCTTTTTATAATTAGTAAGCTGTCGGATAATACACTGAAACTGTTTGTTCTGTTTCCCAACAAACTTCTAACCAGTGAAAGTTTTGGCATCTGTGGATAATTTTTGCTCAAATTAGTTGTTTCAGTCGTGATTATAAATTTGCGTTTTTCAAATTCAGTCATTCCTTCTACATGTTAGCCGGCATTCTTCTGTAAAGAGGAGCTCTATCTTCTTTTGTAGAATCACTTTGGACTTAGGATTCTTTTGTTACTTAACTGTTGTTATCAATTACTGTCCTTATTTTTCTTGGTGCTCAAATTATCTCATATTTGGTTAGTGGGAACATCCCCAGGCAAAGTCCTATGTCCTTTTCACATGTTTCCATCATTCTTTGAATATGTCTCTGCTTTTTGTCACAGCAAAATATTCCAGCTTACCTAACTCAGCCCTGATTCTTTTAATTGTGGAATGGTATTTAGAAGCAAAGATCTGGGGACTAGGTGTGCTGGTTGCTGCTGTTAACCTACTTAAAAAACAAAACCGACTTCACACTTCCAAATAAACAGTAACAATTTCTTACATGTTCATAAAGTTTCATTTGGCATTAATCTAAATTCCACCCTTATGTCACATTAGAAACATCAAAATTGCAAGTAACCTCAAAATGATGGTATCCTTTAGAAGAAATTTTTTTTTTAAGATTTTATTTATTTATTCATGAGGGGGGTGGGGGGCAGAGACAGGCAGGGAGAAGCAGGCTCCATGCAGGGAGCCCAACACCGGACTCGATCCCGGGACTCTAGGATCATGCCCTGGGCCAAAGGCAGGGGCTAAACTGCTGAGCTGCCCAGGGATCCCCTAGAAGATTTTTTAAGTGGAAAGGGATAGTGCTTAATTATGTTAAACAAGTTGGTTTGTGATACAAAGGTGCAGATTCAGGCACTTATTTTCTTTGACCTACTTCAAGAATTAAAAGTTAAATAGTGAGTGATGAAAGGAGTGATTACTAAATATCCCCGAATTATTTGTTCCCAAAGACAAAAATAAAGTTATTGTTAGGTCTTGGAAGATGACATTATATAGACCAGAAACCCTTGGTTATTTTAACTTCATGCGCTAAATGATCACTTGATTGATTGACTTAATATTTGGTTATAGTTCATGATTAAGGTCTAAAAAATAATATTGGATAAAACGTGAGAGAGAAAAAAATTATAGATGGAGCAGTACTTCAGAAGAGAAAGTAGTTATACACTTCATCAGTGATTCAGACTCTGGAATCTGTCACAGAACAAGCAGTGAAGTGAAGATTACTTTATGTCTGAATATTCTGGCAAATATACTTTAATTTTAAAGTTATAGATTGTATTCTTAACTTGCAGCTTTTCTTTCCCAAAAATACAACTTAAATACCTTTACACCTGTAATCACTTTGGCCTTCTCTGCCCCTCTCATCCTTTCCTGCTTGAGGTTTTTCCTCTCCTCTCACTTCCAAAACACCTCAAAATCCTAGGTTTTTTGGCCTTTTAACACAAGAAGAACTGGTGGATTAACCATGAAGCTAGGATAATAATTTTTTTCTGAAATTGAGCAAGTCACTTTCTGTACTTTCACTTCTGTGCTGCTAACCTGAGGATAATGTCTTTTTCCTGCCTTGTGTGGATATTGTGAGAATGAATGTAAACAGTCCTATCAAATGAGTTCTGTATCACTGAGAGCATTTAGTACATAATATTTTATGATGGTAACAATGAGAGGCACTTTTATTTGAGTTTTTACTACAGAAGGAATTTAGATTTGAAAGTAAGATAATGGACACCAGGATACTGGGAAGGCTGCAGAGTTATTTTCCTCTGAAGATCTTAAAGTCTAGTCTGTAGGAATCTTTCCTCTGGATTTTGTTGTACCTGTACCATGGGGTAGCTCAAGGCCCTTTCCAGTGGAGCCCTATACAATTCTGCATCCCTTCCTTCAGGGCTCGTGAGTACAGCACTGAGCTCTTTCCTGCTGTTTTCAGTAATTGTGTCTCTTCCAAGGCCAATTGCTCTGTGAAAAAGATATTCTTCCTCAGAGGTTCCTATTCCCCTCACAATGAGTTTTTCCATAGCTGGGTTCTCTGAAGCTTGTTAGAGGTAATGAGAGCTCTCAGAAATCTCAGAGATTCATATCCGTTCATTCTCCTGCCTATATACTTGTATACTGTGTCACCTTTGTTTCTAAATTACATACCCTGGAGGACAAGGATCCTTGTTCTTCTTTTAATGGTGCCATATTTGACAAGCAACATGTTGTAGATGGCAAAAGTTACAAATGATTCTTAGGACTCTAAAAACAATCTTATTTTCATTAGAAGATCTTTCTCAAGTTACTAATAACACCTGAGGTTGAGTTGATTTTTCCCTTGTCACTCTCCAGAGCCACCACCTACTTGGGCATCTCAGCATGTCCTTAGTTTTTCAAATGTTGACACTTGACTCTCTGTGTGATTAGTTTACATAAGAAATATTATATAGAACTGATGGGGAAGTTTAATTGTCCCCTAACTTATCTGAAAACTCATTACCTGGCAATATTAGAAAACTGTTCAAATCTCAGAACCCCAGTTACATCAGGATAAATTTCCAAGAGTAAAATTGTAAATTGCAGTCACACAGAAGAGATGTGGGCATGTGACATGAAAGGGTTATGTCTGCCTTGCCAGTTGAGATGTATTTCTTTTTCTAGTTCAAAAAATGACAGAGAAGTTATTTTAAGGACGCTTTGGAGATTATACTGTGGGAATATTAGAGAGTAAATTTTGAGTGTGATTTGCCCATTTGGGCTTAATTCTGGCGTTCAATTTTGGGGGTAAAATCTATTATTCGTTGGCTATCTGTTGGTCACTTGACTTTTATTGACTGAGCTGCTAAACCATTTGTGATAAAAGAAGAGAGTGGGCCATCAAATATGGCCCAAAGTTTTTGTCTCCAATCCATGTGACGGTCAGAGAATCAGTGCTGCTTTTTCTGATTAACCTTTAGCACCAAGAGACACATTATTTCCTCCAAATCAAGTGTATCATCTGTTTTTGATGTTTTAGAAGACCACTCTAAAGTGGACCACTAAAAGTAGACCATTTACTCTCTTGATTTGTTTTTTTTTCCCTTCCTGGTCTGCCATCTATAGCAGGTTGTAAGGGTTCGTGTGTGTTGGCTCCTGAAATCTCATGTTACAGTGGAGACAGTTACCAAAAGGAGGACCAGTTTAACAGAAGTTGGAATCATATTTCTCTATCTAAAGATGAATACGTATTTTTTAATCTAATTCTTTAGATTTAGAAATGAAATTCTTTAGTTACATCTGTGATTATATGGTATTATAGATATAAAAATAAATTTGACAAGTTGTATTTCTTTACCGGTATCTACTCATAACATTTCTATCCTGTGTACCAAAGAAAACATTTGCGAGCTTGATAATAAACACAGATAAAGTCAGATTCCACAATTTTGTGTTTAAGGGCAGTCAATTAGGAATTGTATTTAGCTGCAAGAAACAGTGACACAGGGGATTCCTGGGTGGCGCAGCGGTTTGGTGCCTGCCTTTGGCCCAGGGTGCAATCCTGGAGACCCGGGATCGAATCCCACATCGAGCTCCCGGTGCATGGAGCCTGCTTCTCCCTCTGCCTGTGTCTCTGCCTTTCTCTCTCTCTCTCTCTCTCTCTCTCTCTGTGACTATCATAAATAAATAAAAATTAAAAAAAAAAAAAAGAGTGACACAAGGAATAGTGCCCTAAATTGCTAGGATGGTAATTAGGATTAATATTATGAGTTTTTGCTCTGTACTCATCTTCCTTCTCTGGATCACCTCAGGGTCATAAAGTGGCCACTGTAGTTTCAATGACTACTCAGCCCCCTTTTGGAGTAGCATTCCAAAAGCCCCACCCAGTAAATTCTGTTTATGTACAAGCAGCCGGAATTTAGTCACTTGGCTACCCAGATCTACCAGGGAAGATAGGGAATGTAGTTTTCCATTGCTAACTCATTCTTCACTCCCAAAATGAGCAGATGGAAAGCCATTCTAGTTTTAAAAAGAAGGGAAAATAGATCCTGGTATGCACCCAGCGATCTCTGCCACCAGTACCTTTTATGATCTGCCCTAAGCTTTCTTTTGAGCTCCTCTGCTATTGTAAGCACTTGACAGTGTAGCTCTGCGCCAAGACTTGGCACTCACCGAGAACACTTCGCTTCCCTTCCCCACACTTCACTCATGTTCTGAAAGGCTTTGTCTTCCATCCCAACTGTCTCAGCCACTTAACCTCTAGGGAGTTGCTCAGATCACAGTTTTCTTTGGGAGGGGGTGGAGGTGGGGTGCTTTCCAGGACCTGCAGTAATAGTTGTGAGTATAATATATTATGACCATCCTGCCCTCCCCCTCTCTTCTTTCATCCCCTTTCTCTGAGTTCTTGGTAAGTTTTGGCCAATATATTCTAGTTTCACAGCTAATTTTTCATATCCTCAATGACTCGCTCATCTCCCCTCCCTGACACTAGTCTAGTATAATACATGTATATAACAAATGTTCGACACATGCTTATTGAATTCCATTGCAGACCTAATGCTAGCAAGATAATAGGAGAAAGTCCTTTATGCAATGTTTTTCCGAGTGTTTTCTTTCTGTAAGAGAAAATAATTGGTGATATCAGCAATTTGAGTATCCTATTCCACTAGTACCTGTTGGCTGATATATAGGTCATTGGTTACTTTAGTGAGTAGTCTATTGGGTAGAAATGCAAATAGCAGTTCATCTGAAAATTACTGACACCCTAAACATGTAAGAAACATTAACAGTCTTGGCCTCATGGAATGTGTGCATTTGATGTGCCCAAGATTAGGGCACTTCACTGAAAACAAACAACAAGAAAGGGCGGGGGATAATAAAACTTCTGTTCCTCTACAGCACCTGAAAGTATGATAAATGGTCATCAGGCTGGCCAGGGGGTCAAAAGGCAATACAGCCTACACATCTAGAGTTTATGTTATAACATGTCCTCTTCTAAATAAACTTTTTCATGTTTTTAAGTAGTACTTCCTAAACTACCTTTTCATGTTTTTAGAGATATTTTCAAAATCTAGTTTTTGGGGGATTATTACCTCAACTTACTTTTACTGATTTTGAGGGTTTTTTTTTTTTTTGAATTATGACACTCTAGGTGACTCAGTAATAATTGATTCATTCAAACATTAAAATTTACAGAAAATCTTTTTAAGATTAAAAATTTTTAACTTGCATTTCTTCATTATGGGGCCTGGAAATTATATAAAGAATGGTTTATTTCTGGGACTTATTTTAAAAACTACATATAAGCCATCTACTGGTATGCAGTTGGCTGAAGAATAGTATTGGAAGGCCCTTCTAGATAGTCCTTTTCTTCTCACAGATCTGAACAAAATTGCTTCCTTTTGAATTTCATGCCATGTCTAAAATCAGATTTTAAGAATTATTCAAGGCAACCCTGGGTGGCTCAGCGGTTTGGTGCTGCCTTCAGCCCAGGGCCTGATCCTGGAAACCCGGGATCGAGTCCCATGTCGGGCTCCCTGCATGGAGCCTGCTTCTCCCTCTGCCTGTGTCTCTGCCTCTCTCTATCTCATAAATAAATAAATAAAAATCTTTTTAAAAAAATTATTCAAGTGCATTTCTCTACCATCTACATCTTAACACTTTGTTCATCCCTTCTTCCTACAAGCTTTTAAATACTTCCTGAGCAGCACTGTCTAAGGATTAGT
The DNA here is from genome assembly GCF_011100685.1 of Canis lupus familiaris. Lineage (NCBI taxonomy): Eukaryota > Metazoa > Chordata > Mammalia > Carnivora > Canidae > Canis > Canis lupus. The sequence goes on along the minus strand of NC_049253.1, from coordinate 13,153,014 downwards.
AGTGATACAGGATCCATTTGGGGTGACAAGGAGGAAAGGCTTGAAGTCTAGTTGGTGAATAAGCTCCCTGGGGTGCCAGGTGAAGAAAAGGTCAGCGAGAGTCAAGAGAGGAAATGTAGAAACAACAGAAATAATTTGCACATCAGTTTTACAGGAGTGTTCAAGTTTTAAAGGAAATGAAGTTTGAGAATGGTGAGAGAGGAAAACTAGAAGCATATCCCAGAATGGAAACAGCCTTGGCTGATACAGGAAGTAACAGGTTTCAGGGCCTTTAGAACTCAGGATCATTGTGGCCTCCATTCCACTTGGTCTTCAAGATGTGTCTGCTCTTCACTCTGTGCTTATTGAAGCCTATCTTTTCCTGTAACAAACAGATTGTGCCTTTCTCATGTCAACTAGACTTTTTCTTTTCTTTTTTTTTTTTTTTTTAAGGATTTTCTTTATTCGTGAGAGACACACAGAGAGAGAGAGGCAGAGATACAGGCAGGGGGAGAAGCAGGCTCCATGCAGGGAGCCTGATGTGGGACTCAATCTTGGGACTCTAGGATCATGCCCTGAGCCCAAGGCAGACGCTTAACCGCTGAGCTACCCAGGCATCCCCAACTAGACTTTTTCTAGTCCATTCCCCATATCACCACCAGGTTAATATCCCCAGAATTTTTATTTTTATCTGATCATTCTCCTGATGATGATGATTAGCTTCACAAACTTCCCATGTCCTGTAGATGAAGTATATATTCCTCAGTCTGAAATTTAGAGAACATCATTTGATCCCACTCACCTATGATTGTTTACATCTCATTTTCCCACTGACATTCAGCTATCTCTTTAGCTTGACTCTGGCTTGGTGCCCCCTGAGTAAATGATAGTCGGCTTTGCTGTATAACTCCTCTTACCTTGGAGAGTCTTTGCCTTCTCTGTCTACTCATACTTTAAGAACCAACTCAAGTCTCTTCTGAGGCTTTCTCTACAAATCTGTGAATATGCTTATGTGATGATTTCTTCACAAATTTCATATGTGCTACCCATTTTGCTCATAAACAAATATTGCCTACGTGAAAAATGATTGTTTTGTCTCTTCATCTACGTTATAAGCTCTCTGAGACTAGTGAGAGTGCTATACAATGAATTTCCTTAAATTTTAATATCTGGCATAGCACCCTGCACCTGTTTGGTGTACAGCAAGGTTTCTCATTCTGGCACCATCACACTTTGGGCCACATAATTTGTTTTGGAGGGGGCTGAGTATTATGGGATGTTCAGAGTATCCCTGTATTCTATCTTCTAGATACCAGTCTAGAAGCACCCTCTCCTCAGTATGACAACCAAAAATGTCTCTATGTCAAATGTTCCATAGAGGGCAAAGATAGCCTCAACTGAGGATCACCAGTATATCAGCAGAATAAATTCTGACTAGTATCTTGGCAGGAATGAAAGACTGAAAAGCTTTGAGTGATGTTTTATAGCATTTCGGAATCCTGAGGAAAGACAAACTCAGCTGATAGAAGATAATAAATGTAAAATAGAACTTCCTATTTCCTGTGAGAGGCCATAGCAAGGGTTAAGGCAATTGTACCATACCTAGGGTTAAGAAAGATCAAGAAGACACAGTACTCTTAAGTGAAAGTTCCAAAAATAGTGAGTTTTGGGTTTTATTTCATTTAGAGCCATTTCATACTAGAAATAGCATTTCTAGTACAATAAGTATTATTTGGTGGGAAATTTATCTGGAGTTCATATATACCCGTCTTTGGACTAAGAATTACTTTTCAAACCATATTTGGGGGAACGAGTTTGAAATTACAGATACAAGTTACTGTAAAATTGTAACTATTGACAAACATCAGTTGTGTTTATTCTTAGTTTTACCTTTTTTTAAAAAACTATTTTAACATTATACTTGAGTTTAGTCAATTTATCAGACTCAACTGATACACACACATACACATACACACGTATGTGAGAGTATTTAGTCTGAACAATGCTTACTATTCCAAAGCACAGTGATTTTACTCTGCTACTACTGGTAGATATTTCTGCTACCCTGTTGTAAGTTCCTAGTCTTCTCTATTATTAATCAAACTACCACATGATATAGATGCTGTATGTCTGATATTCTACTGACCTAGAAATAACACATCCTCTTTTCACAGCTGTATGCCAACCACAGTGCAAACATGGTGAATGTATTGGACCCAACAAGTGCAAGTGTCATCCTGGATATGCTGGAAAAACCTGCAATCAAGGTAGGAAAACAGTCTGACACAAATTAATCATAAGCCCCCTCTAATTCTGCCTAATATGAAAGTTTTAGGTTCTCATGCCAAATCACTTTGCAACGGCTATTGTTTCTAAACTGTGTGAACTGCCATTTTCGGAAAGATAAAAATATAGTAGTAAATCTTAAATATACACTTCATTGGAGGACAGTTAAAAGAATTTCATCCTCTTATTCCTAGTCACTGATACTAATTAAAATGTCTTTTAAAGAAGAGAATCACAGCATCAGTAAAGTAGAAGCCTTATATTCTGCTAGTCTTTGTTCTTCCACGAGCTAGTTGGGAAGCCCCTGCAAATTGTTAGCTTCCTCGGACCCTGGTGAGATGGAACCCCTTTAGTATTCAAAGTCAGGTGGGAAGTCCGACTTGAAATTTTGAGGTCCCTTCAAACTCTGAGCCCTTTGATTTTTGAGATTAAATTCTCTTCAACTGTTACTGGTTTGCAAAGTTCTCTGAGATATATGATTTTGACAAATTTATTTTTGTTTTAAGTTACTTATAAAAGCAAACATTTAGCACAGTGCCCCAGGTATTTTATATATATTATCAATTTTTTATCTATTATAATGTCAGGAGGGAGAGTGCTATTTATGGTAATTAAGTGATAATTAATAGCTTCCTGTTATTTTTTTATTGAAAGAGATATCAGGGATATTAAGTCTAAGCTCACAGGATTAGTTGGTAGAAGACCTAGTATGTCAATTTAGAACTATTGTCCATATAATTCATATTTTCTCTGAATTTAGTCTTAGATGAGAAAATATTATTGCAAATGTGATCTTCTAGCTTGTACTAACAAATCGGACAAAGGTTGTCTTTTTAATTCATTTCAACCCCACATGTTCTATTATTAGCAGTAAAAAAAAAAAAAAAAAAAAGAACAAACAAACCCAGAAATAGGGAAAAGCTGGGGTTAGATTTCACCAGAAACATAGAAAGACAAAAGAGCCCATTTTTTTACTTATTTCTTAAATTAAAATAATCCTTTCTATCCTTTTCAGTTGGAACAATTACATGGGGCCTGACTGTCCCATTGATAACTTACTTGACCTCATCAGATATGGAGATGATATTGTGGAAACAGTCTTGTACTTCAATATCTGATGTTCCTTGATGTGTCTCATGTAAACTCGTGATTTATGGGCATAGTTTCCACAGCCATCCAGAACACTGGTGTTTTAAAAAGTATAAGGAATTGTTTCTGAACTATCAGATGAAATCCATGCTAATGAAATGTGACAGGCCCAATGGTAAAAGAAACTGTTATTCTCAAGTGTGCTCTGTATTACCTGTTATTTGATTAACTAATTTTTTCTAATGCTTCCTTTATAATATTTTTTAACTTGGAATTTACCAAACATACCCAGGTAGTCTTTTTGAAGTAAGTAGAGTTTTTGTTATCTCAGTTTACTCTTTTAAAAATCCATTTGACTTTCCTTCCCCAGTCTCAGTTTACAAGTAGTGACATGTCCGGTTCTGATTATTGAGTTATCAGTGTTCATCTGAGAGTTCCAGCATGCTTCCTTTTTTAAAGTGGAGAACATAAACCATCAGAGGTTTCATTAATATGTCAGTGCCATAAGCCTTGTTGTCCTGATGCCAGGAACTTCTACAAAGAAGGTTATTATAATAAGCCAGTGTTGAGATTGCAGAGAAATCCATTTAAATTTATTTGCTTGCAGGAGCTACATCAACTTTAATATGCTTCAAAGACACTGAAACTATTACTGTAACAAGGATCTATCTTTGGGTATCTCCTGTTTTCAGAAAACCAGTTTATCATGTACTTTTTACTGTAATGCATACCTGTTTCTCTAAAGAAAAAATGAAATATACGGAGTTGAAATCTTGCCTCCTAAAACTATATTCCTTAGGGGGAAGAGGATTTCATTAGTAGCAAAACGAGATTTTATACCTGCAAAAAATAGTGTTGACACTGAAAATGTAATTTCAAGTCTAATCTTGAATATAAAACTTTAACTTCCAGTAAACCTGTATGTTTTGATCATCTCTTTGTCTTCCTTAACAAAAAAGCAATTGTGAGGAATTCCCAATGACATGATTTATGCTCTTTGAGAGCAGATTTATATACTCTTTGAGACTCTTTATGGTCTCTGATTTCTGAGTCCTGAAAACTATTATTAGAATGACTTGCACATGCTACGTGCACATTAAATATTTGCTCAGTGAATGATTGTTTCACGTAATGGTTCTTGGTCCAGGACACCATACTTGTAAGGGTTCCATGGAGGCATCTAGGCAGCACCTTAGGCAGCCTCTGAATCTGTGGACTGAGAGCCCTTGTCAGGGAGACGGGTGGCTGTGAAGGAGCTGGGGACATGGGACAACTGTCGAGAGACACCAAGAAACATGAATAGAGCAAATCCTCTGTGCCTATAACATAGCAAATCAATGTAGACTCTTTTTTATCTGGGCCATACATCTTAATAAACTGGCAAATAATCCTTCAGAAATACGGGAAATCAAACATTTATTTTTTCTTGAGGAGAGAGGTGTTAAGAAGAAATACATTTGATATGATTTAACAGAACTGGAAATTAGCTTTTGGTTACAAGTTGGTTTCTGGGTAAGGCAAGTATTTGCTAAACGATTTGTTGCAAGTTGTGTACAATAAGAAATAACCTTCTGGAAACTTGATTGGTGGAGTGAAGAGCTTGTGTAAATGACAAGCTTTTAACCAGTGCTTTCAGAGCTGCCTGGGGGGCAGCCAGAAGAGCAGGGCAAGCCCACTTTGGAACTGGCTTAATTTAACAGCCTTGTCTCAAGATTAGTGTGAATCTGCTGTTGGTGCTTGCCTTTCCCTCTGAGTCATTTCTGGATTTGCTATAGCTAGATCACATATAAAATCAGAGGCTTGGACTGATCATTAGCATATTCTGAACAGCATATGATGATACCTTTCACAGCAATGAAATTCTAACCCGGACTCTGGCAAGATTTGCTTTTTTTCCCCAAATTTTTCTCTGGGAATTTTATTCATGCATAGTCTCCCCTTCTTTGAGTCTCTATCCATACAAATTCTCTTTCCCTTCAGCCAAAAAGGGATACTGTTACAGATAATAATTTTTTTATAACTTTCCCATTGGGGGATGTTTTTATTTTTATTTTTTAAGATTTTATTTATTCATGAGAGACAGGGAGAGAGAGGCAAAGATACAGGCAGAAGGAGAAGCAGGCTCCATGTAGGGAGCCTGATGTGGGACTCGATCCTGGGACTCCAGCATCACGCCCTGAGCTGAAGGCAGGCACTCAACCACTGAGCCACCCAGGCGTCCCAGGGGATGTTTTTATTGTGTAATATGTCTTGTCATTGCATATTTTCAGAAATGAAAGACAGGTTTTTTAATGTATGATGTGCTTTATAATAATTTCAGAAGATATAATTTATAAATATCAATTCCTAATGTTTGACAAAGGTTATGTTTCATATGTTGAATTCCTCACCCCAAGAAAAGAACCGTGTTGTAGCACAGAGCCAGACAGTAAACTTTGGTGGCCTAGGTTAATCTGAAAGTTGATTGCCTTTCTTACCCCTAGTATTAAGGTAATTTCTGACAGCCTTATTTTTTGAAAGATGTGTGGCTTCAACCCAGAAACCAGTGTTCACTTAATTTGACTGTTTAACTGGCTGTTAATACTATGAAAATCTTAAAACAGGAGTGAGTGCCTTTTTGACTCTACTTTTGAGTCTTAAATATCTTACACTATTTTGGTAAAGTTTTGTTTGTTTTTTGTATTTTGGTTAAGTTAATAATGGCAATAGTTAACCTTCTTTGTAGGAAGCTTACTGTATATTCTTACTAAATGTGACTTAAACATAAGTTCTTACATTTGAATGAAAACATTGATGAAATATCATGCTATTTATTTAAATAATCTCTTTATGCAAATCATAAATTTGTGCATAATTTTGGAGTATTTTAAACTATTAGAGGAAAAGTTCTTAAGTTGAATATTTAGGACCTCACTGTCACTAAACAGAGCAGATTGATTGTAATCGATATTCATACAATCTGTTTTCTGAGTTTTCTTTGTCAATGACTAAAATAATGCTTTAAAAAATGGCCACCTCTTCTTTGGAGATCTAGAAGATTGGTGTGAGAATGATGCATGTGTATAAAATGTACATGTGTTTTGGGGAGGCAAGATGGCTGTGATAAATTTTAAGGAAAATAGATACTCAAATTTTGAGAAGAGAAACTGGAAGAACTAGAAATCCATTTTTAAAAAGTATGTGAAGCATTCTTTTTTAAATCCACCAACTTTGTGTAATTGTTTAATATATACTTATAAAGATTTTTAGGGGTAAAAATGACATCAGTTCAAAGTTGACTCTTATTACCTTCTTCCTGGTGTGAAGATGAACACTTCTACCCAACTCCTCTTGACCAAGGCAGTGAACAGCCTCTTTTGCAACCCCTGGATCATCAAGCCACAAGTTTACCTTCAAGGGGTGAGCGTGCATTATCTCAGGTGGTCTGCACTCCCACCTGCACAGCTTCCTGCAGTTTTGTCACTTCTTGCAAATGTTCTGAAGACTAGCCTTGGAGTACGTAGCCTTCAGAATCCTGAGCATGTTAAACAAGTGGCAGGAATACCTGCTGCTGATTCTCTGTGCTCTAAAACGTCTGGAGCCTCTACTGTCCTTTTACTGCATCAAATACTGCTTCTCTTCTTCTTTTCTGGGTTTCAGAATGTTTTCTAAAAATCAGATAGCAAAATAACTTTTATTTTCATAGGTGAAGTCAGGAATTCCAAAGCAACAGAAATTGGGGTTTTGATGACTCTTGCTTAGATTTTGAAAGTGATGAAGTCCTCTTCCCCACCCGCAGTTTTGTCACTTCTTGCAAATGTTCTGAAGATTAGCCTTGGAGTACGTAGCCTTCAGAATATTTCGAGTTACCTGGAAATCAGACCATAAGTTAACTTCTTTCTTTTGGTGTACATTTTGCAATATTAGATAGCCTAAGTTCTGGTTCCGTATAGTTTTTAAGTGGCTGTGTGATTATGAGCAAGTTATTTAACCTTTCTGAGTCTTAGCAAACCAGTTATTAATGGGGGGGGGAGAGTAATTTCTGCCCTATTCACCTGCAGGGCTGGTGTGGGAACAGGAACACCAAAAATACTAATGTTCTCATTTTGATGGAAAGTTTTGTACAAAAGTCAGGTGGCAGCATGATTTTACAGTTTTTGTTCTAGAAGATCATATGCTTCATCCACTCATATACTTAGGAACTTAGAATTATTGAATTAAAATAGTTTAAATTATTAATTATTGTCTCTCTGCTGATAGGGAACTTAATGCACTTATGTACCTTCTGCATAAAGAATTAGGACAATAGGATTAATTTCAACATTGATAATTTAAAAATAAAAAGTATAGCAGTTGACGTCTGTTTGCCTGTGACCTCTACTTTAGACATATAAAATGTAAAAGGTTGAATTTCTGAGACATTGCCCAGTTTAAGGTTCAAAGAAGAAAAAAGTCCAAATGTGTTAAATGAGTGAAAGATTATTTCCCTTAAAAATTCATTGGGTTATCTTATTCAGTGAATCTATGCTAGATTTTTCAAGCTACTTTTCAGTGTCTGCATGCTAATAAAATTTCTGATTCTTTTTTCCTAAAATGTGATTATAATGCTGTGCAGCTTGCATTTTTGTTCTGGAATAGCCCTCTTCTGACTCTCCTCCCTCCCCCCACCTCCCCAAGCTCCTGAATCCATCAACCTGCTTAAATATACTCACTGTCATAGGTGTTCTTTAAGAATGTGTACATAATAATTAGAGCATTCAGAATTTAAACAGTTTAATTGTACAATGATACCTTTGATGTGGTAAGATAGGTACATGACAAAACTCATTAATTTTATTATAGATTCTCTTTATAATTTATGTTATAAACTTCTAGAGAAAGAGCAAGATAAAAGTGATTTTAAGTAAATACACTAAAGTTTTCTTTCCTATGTTCTTATATCAGCTTTTAAGATTGATTTGAGAAAGTGTGATCAAGGAACATGTTCCTTATATTGTTCTGTTTATTATTATAGGAGAATTTACTATGAATTGGAAATGTTTTTGATTTTCTGACTTGATAGTAACACAAGCATTACTAGATCAGTAGTCTATGAGATTTTGAAAGCAGTACTTATTAACTCAATTTTATAAGGCATTAGGTCAATAAGAAAATAGAGTTAGAATAATAATAGACTAGAAGCCCTGGAGAAAATTTAGAAAAAGTTCATCACCAGGACACCAGATGCTTTTAATCTTTTGAAGCTCCCTGCTTTTAGCAGAAGTCTTATATTTGGTAAATATTGATAACATGGATTATTGTGGAATTCTATTTCATAATTTCTGCAGTGGATTTTGTAAGGGTCAGTGTGAAGTTTTTAGGACACACATGCCTGTAGCAGATGGGTAATGATGGCAATCACTGGAGATGTCAACCCCAACCATCTCTCAGGGAGTATCGCCACTCTGTCACCAGCTGTTACAGTACAACTTTCTCAAACTGTTTTCAATGTATTTGGATATTTATGTGTCAAACTAGTAAATAGTAAGAGAGCCAACAAATGTCTCTACATTTACCCATCAAATGCTTCATGTTTCTATCCTCTTCCATAGTATTTCATAGAGTGATTCCCAGGTGGGGGTTGTTTTTGTTTATTTTTTAATTACGATGTCTTGTTTTTCACTTTGTTTCAATTTCATGATACTTAACCCCAAAGTGCTTTTTCTCATGGGAAAGGATGAGTATGGACTGAAGACCACTAGCAGCCCCAGTCTGGATCACGAAAACTCTCATAGCAATCTTGGGAGCTTCTTTATTGGCTGAGACTAGAGCTGCCTCAACTTGGCTTCAGCTTCATTTCATGGACAGGGTGTCTAAAGAAATTTCCATCAGCATAAGTGTCCCTTACATATGAGTTGCATAGAGCTACAAACCTCTGACCAGTTTCTATCAGGAACTCACAGAAGTTTCTGTGGTTCTTTAAAAATAAGCCTAAGGGTTCTTAATTGATACATTTTCTATCCATCAGTATCCTTCCCTTAAGATACAGAATTCAGTCTTACTCTGTGGCTTTGTTGTACTGTTCTGTTCTATATTTGCTTAGTGCAAAAAATATTTAAAACAAAGCCTTTCTCTAATAATGTGCTCAGATTTAAATACCTTTTAATATCAATCCAGGACTTAACCAAAGCCAGGTGTGAATCTGTAGGGATGTATGGATGTATTAGGAATGATAACTAACTTCTCTTAGACCATGAGAAGAGAGTCCCTGACTAATTTTTAGTAAATATTGAAATACAAGGTAGAAGAATATGAGAGGTAGAGTGAATTTTTTTGTCTTTCTTCCTTGATTTAAAATTTTTACTTCATTTAACAGAGGGAGAAATCAAATTTTGTTGATACTGTAACCTACAAGGCACTTTCTTTGAGAAAAATTTTTAAAAATACATTTTAAGATGTGATTCTGTTTTGAATGCCCTTGACTGAGCACGAGACAAGAAAGTAAAAAATTGAAGAAAGCAAAGGAGATGTTGAAGATTTCTAGTTTACTTAGCCTTCCTAGGATTTGCCCAGCTGGGGACCTGCTCACTGTTGGGTTAAGGTTAAAAAAAAAAAAAGACTCAAATTGGAAAGTCAGTAAAATATGAAAACATTTATAAATTGTAATAGTTATGAGGTGGATTTAAAGCCATGTAATTTGGTGGTTTAATTAAGTGAAATATATAGATTTCCAATAAATGGGCAGGTCAGATTTAAGTTTGATTAGATTAAAACATCTTGCCACTAGATATATCTATATTTCTGATTTGGTCACAAGGATTAATAGATAACGAAATTATCTAATCAGGTGCTAACACTGGAAGTTCTGGACAAAATAAACATGTCATATTTTTGTAAAATGAAGTCTATATTTTGGGCATTTCTATTTTAGTGTTTGTCATTATTAGTTTTGGTTCACCTGAAGCAGTATTCAACTTGGGTTAGAAAATTCTTATGTGGAGTTTTTGATTTATGTTGATATTTAACCCAAACAAACCCAAAATACATAATAATAGTCCATTACGTATCATTTGTTAGTATTCCCATATGCCTTTCTTAACTGCCAAATGAATGAAAATATGTAGGTTTTGTGGTGGTTTGTTTATTATTTGAATACGTCAGTAAAGCAGGAAAGTGAAATTTCTTCTTTAATCTGAGATCAGTGTAGAATCTGTAAGATTGAATAAGAGAAACCACAGTAGTGATCACTCTAATTCATGTAGCTTTTACCCTCTGAAAATAGAGCCTTCCTTTGGAAAGGTCAAAGCAGTTGAATGTTTTAAATTACTTCCTGTAAACTGAGATAGGCTCACAGAGTATCTTTTTAAGAACAGAGATGGAAGGAATTGAAAGAGGAAGATCACATAGTCAGAATGAAGCTGGTAGTAAACCCAGATATTTGGAGGGTATTGGAGTCAGTGAGGTAGATAGCAGAGGAGCTGTACCCATGAGGAGGAGAGTAGGGATGATAAGGTAGGCATGTGTCTGTGAGGAGAATTTTTCTAACTGTCCTTTGTGGACAGAGACCACAGGTACTGTGTAGTCTAACCTCCAGAAGTTCACACAACCCTCTCATTGTTATAAAGCATTTGGTCATTTCTGATAGAAAGCTCTTGGTCACCCCTAGAGTAACGAGCATTAAAATTAAGATGGGATAAGCATGCTCTATCTCTTATGTTAACTACTGGTTACTATAGCTTGTCCTACTTTGCTTACTCATTCTTCAATATAGAGAAATATTTTAAATTTGTTGACATTAGCGTTGAGGTCTTCTCATTTTGCTGCATCAACCTCCACTCTTTTCAGATCTGAACGAGTGCGGTCTGAAGCCTCGGCCCTGCAAGCACAGGTGTATGAACACTTATGGCAGCTACAAGTGCTACTGTCTCAACGGATATATGCTCATGCCAGATGGGTCCTGCTCAAGTATGTCAAGAATCTTAACTGTTTTATAAGTGCTCTGGCTTGATTTCATGCTGTGCTCTGATAGGGTGTGTGAAAATAGCCTCCCAGGCCCTCCTTACCAGGATGTGAGCATGTGTGCCTAAGGAATGGAAAATAAAAGTTGCCCATTTTACACATCTAGCATTATATTACCATGGGTGTCAGTGTTAATTTGATTTGGAAGTGGTATTTAAGAAATGTAAAACTATATTTTCTAATCTTTTTCCCAACACATTTTTGCCTGTCTTCTATCTGCGCCAAGAACTATTCCAGCTAGAAGAACATTAGTGCCTATGTAGGGACTGTGTTGCTGTTCATAAGCATAGACACTAAACTCTTAGCTGGTAGAGAATCCATCAGGTCTGTTGATTGAGTGCAAACCATTCATAAGTACCTTCTCACTTCACTTTTACAGTTCTTTATAATAGTCTAAAGACTAAGATATCACTTTTCTAAAAAACAAAATTTTTGTACATCAATTAGAAAAAATAAATGATTCCAGTAACATTAGATTTCGTGTGTCTTTGTGAGAAAGAAATGGATCATGCTTTCCTACTATCATTGGGATGTGTTTCTAAGATGGACAGTGCCCTGAAATTTTCTGTAGGCTGAACATTGAATTAAGTTTGTGTTTATATGATCTCTGACAATGGATGACTTGATTTTTATTTTTCCTGAGTTATCTGGTAAGCTAGTTATCAATTAGGCAATTATCGGTTATCTCTAACTGGGTTGTATTTTATTAAAAAGTTCAGCTAATCTTATTTAGCATTGCATATTTAACATGGAACCTTTAGAATTAGCTAAATTCATGTTTAATACCATGTGGCAGTGATGTTAGAATCCTCTAGCATACAACCTGGTAGGAAGTCTACTACTGTTCCTAGAAAAATTTAGTGGGAGATTGAGAAAGTGAATTGAATGTTTTAGTTAAGACCAGAATTTAGCATAAGTAATCTAGAGAATTACCTCAATCCTCCACTTTCCTTGACCACTGGAAGCATTTCCAGATAATCTATGTGAGATAAAGTTTTATATTTGTCTTTTCATTTTTTAAATGCATTAAACGTCTTCCTCAGATATTAACAGAACTGGTTCACTTCTTAATCTTCTTGCTCCCTGGGGGGGAGTGAGGTCTTTCTGTGCCTCTCTCTTATTTTTGGCTGTCTTTGACTGTTGAATAACTGAGGCCTTTTTGTCTTCATTGTTGATTCAGTGCCTGGTAAAAAACAAAAAACGTTTATTTCAGTTATAGAATTTGTCCTCTGCCTCTCTGAATCAGCCAGTCACACTCTTTCCAGGTACCCTGACATGCTCCATGGCAAACTGTCAGTATGGCTGTGATGTTGTCAAAGGACAGATCCGGTGCCAGTGCCCCTCTCCCGGCCTCCAGCTGGCTCCTGATGGGAGGACCTGTGTGGGTGAGTTGTAAAATCAAGCATCTTTGTCACCAGCCTCTCTGGGATAAAAGGAGAAAGTGAAAGATGATGGGAGTAAGGAACAGAGGCAGCTGCCTACATCAGGCAATTGGCTAACCTTTAGAAGATAACACATGTCTCAAGAGGACCTCTCTCTTGAATGGTTGATGCAGACCTTGTTTCCCTAAAAATGAGGGACAGGAAGAAGCTTCAGGAAGAGGAAACCCCATGTGCAAGGACTCTGAAGTTTAAAAGAGCACAGTATCTGGGGAAAGCAGAAGAGCAGAAGGAAGCATTGAGTGCTAAGGCTGAATAGGTAGGCACGGCTAGATTGTACCTACTGCATTAGAGTTAGATTTTTTTTCCCTGTAAATTGGGAAGACAGGATAGGATTGTGGTTAATAGTCTGGACTTTGATTTCAAATCTAGCATTGCCATGTGCTTGATATGTAACCTGAGGCAAGAGACTTCCCTTTGAGCTTGAGTCTCCTCATGTTTAAAATGGGAGTAATGCCACATAGAACCATCATCGTAAGGAAGGATTGAATGGGATTATGTATACAAAGGGCTGAGGAGGGCAGCCCGGGTGGCTCAGCGGTTTAGCGCCGCCTTTGGCCCAGGGTCTGATCCTGGGGACCTGGGATCGAGTCTCACATCGGTCGGGCTCCCTGCATACAGCCTGCTTCTCCCTCTGCCTATGTCTCTGCCTCTCTCTGTGTGTCTCTCATGAATAAATAAATAAAATCTTTAAAATAAACAAAGGGCTGAGGAGAGTACCTAGCACGTAGTACATACTCAACGAATAGAGGTAGTGATTCAAGAGAGATTTATTTAGTACTTTCTATGTTTCAGGCGCTGTGCCAAGTGCTAAGATATATAGTAGTGGACAAAGCAGACAAGATTTTGATCCTTGTGAAGCTGATACTCTAATGGAGAAAACAGAAAAGAAACAAATGTCTAATAAAATTATGAACAATGCTAAATATTAATGTGAGGTACTAAGGGGAAATCACAAAGGGTTTATTTTAGAAAGCAATGGTCAAGGAAAGCCCTTAAGTAAGACCTGGACCACTGGTCATGTGGATAATCACCGAGCAGGTGGAAATAGTGCAGGGTGCTGCAGTGAAAGAGACCAGAGGGCTGGCCTGTGTGAGGTTTAGAAAGAAAGGCCAGTGTGGCTTCAGTGCTGAGTGAGCACGAGGGCAGTGGCTTGACATCTAACTGGTGAGGTATGTAAGGACTGCATAGTTATTGCAGGGTGTTCATGGACATCATGAGGAATGAGGATTTAGTTTAAAAAAACAAGTAGAAGGCGTGCCTGAGTGGCTCAGTCGGTTAAGCATCTGCCTTCAGCTCAGGTCATAATCCCAGGGTCCTGGGATTGAGCCCCATGTCTGGCTCCCTGCTCAGCAGGGGAGCCTGCTTCTCCTTCTCCCTCTGCCCCTCCCCCCTGCTTGTATTCTCTCATTATCTCTCTTCAAATAAGTAATTTAAAAAAAATTAAAAGCAAGTAGAAAGAGTTGAGGAGTTTTAATATTCCAATCTTAAGGGTTTTTTTTTTTTAAAGATTTTATTTATTTATTCATGAGAGACACAGAGAGAGAGAGAGAGAGAGAGAGAGAGAGGCAGAGACACAGGCAGAGGGAGAAACAGGCTCCATGCAGGGAACCCGACGTGGGACTCGATCCCGGGTCTCCAGGATCAGGTCCTGGGCTGAAGGCGACGCTAAACACCTGAGCCACCTGGGCTGCCCCCAATCTTAAGTTTTAATAAAACATTGTGACAGTTGAATGAGAATGTTCTAGAGGGGTTAATTGGCAGGGTAAGGACTAGTTCAGAGGCTCTTGTAACAGCCAAACCTGGAAGATGGTAGCTAGGGTAGTGGTAGGGGATGAAGAGAAGACTAGGCCTGATTAACTGGTCCTGATGATATGAGTTTAGGGGAAATGGGGTTGTTAAGGGTGCCTCACATTTCCAGTTGGAGCAACTGGTAGGTAGAGGTGCAGTCTGTGTGGAGATGCCAGAAAGCTCCAGTCAGGAGGATGCTTTGAAATTTGGAGATGTGGAATTTATGTCACCTGTTGGGGCAACCAGCTGGATAACATTTATGATGAGCTGCTCTGTGCCAGGCAACCGTTTGCTGACGTTTATTTTAAAATCTGTTCCATCTGAACATGCTGTTGCGCCTTCTAAGGCACAATTGATTTCTGTTTCTAGATGTTGATGAATGTGCTACTGGAAGAGCCTCCTGCCCTAGATTTAGGCAGTGTGTCAACACTTTCGGGAGTTACATCTGCAAGTGTCACAAAGGCTTCGACCTCATGTACATTGCAGGGAAATATCAGTGTCACGGTAATGAACCACAACCATCACTTTGTTTGCTTCTTCCTGTGATGTGGAAAGATCTCTTCACTCTGGTGGTGGTGGGGATGTCAGAGGCAGGGGAGGGTACTGGCATTACATTGAACAGAAGTGCAGTGCAACCATTTGGTAGTTCTGGATGCATATGTCCTTTGTTTCTTCTGTTTATCTGCTGGTTTTATGTGGCCCTTCCAAAAAATTTTTTTTGGAAACTATATATTTTTGATGGCATCATACATATCTTCCAAATAAACTTCTTCTTTTCCACTTCCTGTTATAGATATAGATGAATGCTCTCTTGGTCAGTATCAGTGCAGCCGCTTTGCTCGATGTTACAACATACACGGATCCTACAAGTGTCAATGTAAAGATGGATACCAGGGGGACGGACTGAACTGTGTGTGTGAGTAATGCTCATCTCCCAGCTTTGAATTCTAGCAGGAAATACAAGATTACACAAAGGCCATTACTAGGGAAAAGGAAGAACAAGATTAGTTATCAAAAAAGTATATTTTTTATAACTAATAATGTTAATCTGTATTTTCTACAAATCACTTGCTCAGGTATTTTTTAAAAATTAAAGACCGAGGGGATCCTTGGGTGGCTCAGCGGTTTAGCGCCTGCCTTTGGCCCAGGGCGTGATCCTGGAGTCCCGGGATCGAGTCCCGCATCGGGCTCTCGGCATGGAGCCTGCTTCTCCCTCCTCCTGTGTCTCTGCCTCTCTCTCTCTCTCTTTCTCTCTCTTTTTCTCCTCTCTGTGTCTATCATAAATAAATAAATAAATCTTAAAAAAAAATTAAGGACCGAGTAATACATTCTAATCTTAAAACATTCAATTCCTTTACTAAAATCTCTCAGAAGCTTCCCTTTGGCTGGCAAGAAATTATGGGGCTATCCCTGAGAATTTGATTTTGTTATAATCAGAAATAAATTAGCATTTGATTATGACAAAGGGAAAATCTGAATATATTATATTTTTTTGTTTCTCTGTTTTAGGTCTCCTAATTCTATTAAATCATTCTGATATTTATTTTCTCTAAGTTTAGGACTGTTTTGCTTTTTAAATCCTTACGAGCTCTGTTTGGAGTATGGCTATGTTAGTAGATAAACATGAAAAAAATAACCTCCAAGATGAAAGTTTTACAAATTAAAGGCCACAATTTAGCATACCTTTCATGTGACAATAGATAATTTTTAAAGTTTTGGAATAAAATATTTACTGAAAATCAGGAGCCATAAAATCATAGAGATTAAAGGATTTTTGAAGGGTCATGTAGTTATACTACTAGCCTAGAGTATATCATTTCAGGAAGATTAAATACTAATTCCTTTTGGTGAAGATAATCACAGAAAAAGATTCCACAGATAATCATGGTGACTTCTGAAGTTTTTTTTAAGCAATTGTATAAATTAGTAAGGGGAAAGCAAACCAACTTTAAAAAATACACAGAACATTTAGGTGGGTGCTTGAGTCAGTTAAGCATCTGACTCTTGGTTTCACCTTAGGTTATGATCCTCAGGTCTGTGATCTCAAGGTCATGAGATTGAACCCTCTGTCTGGCTCCTTGCTCAGTGCGGACTCTGCTTGAGATTCTTTTTCCCCCTCCTTTTGCCCTTCCTGCTGTGCTCTCTCAAATAAATAAGATCCTTAAAAAAATACAGAACATTTAATGAAAATGTTTTACATGAGTTGAATTTATATAGAGTATGGAAGAGAAAAGTATTAATCTTTAGACAATCAAAACATGATTTTCTAATAATGTGTGCTCTAGGGACACCTAACTTAGATTCTGAACATACAGTTCTCATATTTTAAAAAAACGTAGAATGTTTCTGCATTTTAAAAATCTCAAGGATTGTTGTCTCCATTTTACAAATACTTGAAATTCTTTGTGTTGTAAATAATATATTCCATTATAGAAATACCAATATATTTTTTGCATATATCCACATATGTGTATGAATGTGTATCTATGTAAGATATATAGGTATAAATAAGTTATATAGATACATATTCATACATACACATAGTTGTTATTTGAAAAACAGTATTACTTATAGTAGAGGAATATTCTAAATGTGAAAAATAAGCCTAGTGGGCATGAAATTTTTTAAGGTGTTTTTCACAGTTTGATTCCATGACCAAACTTCTAGTGAGAGATGGTTATACACTAATTTGAATCTTTTGACTTTTTCAGATATTCCAAAAGTCATGATTGAACCTTCAGGTCCAATTCATGTACCAAAGGGAAATGGTACCATTTCAAAGGGTGATGGAGGACACAGCAATTGGATTCCTGATGTTGGAAGTACAAGGTGGCCTCTGAAGACACCATATATTCCACCTGTTATTACCAACAGACCCACTTCTAAACCCACAACAAGACCTACACCAAGGCCAGCACCAGAGCCTACCCCACCTCCACCCACAGAACTCAGAACATCTCCACCAGCAACAGCTCCAGAAAGCCCAAGCGCCAAACTGACTCCTGTAGCACCAGTTGCCACTACATCTTCAAGATGGATTACAGTTGATAACAGGATACAGACAGATCCTCAAAAACCGAGAGGAGATGTGTTCAGTAAGTCATATATATGTTAGCACATATTTTGGAGGATTTTTTTCCCAGTTGTGTTGAGATGTAATTGACATACAGCACCATATAAAGTTTAAGGAGTACAGAGTAATGGTTTGACTTACATATATTGTGAAATGATCACCACAATAAGTTTAGTTAATATCCATCATCTCACATAAGTAAAAAGAAAAAAGATTTTTCTGTGATTAGAACTCTTAGGATTTACTCTAACAACTTTCATATAAATCCTATAGTAGTATCAACTATAGTAATAACATTATACGTTATATCCCTAGTACTTATTTATCTTATATCTGGAGCTTTGTATCTTTTGACTACTTTCCTCTAGTTCACCCTCCCCCACCCAGCACCCTTAGTAATCACAGATCTGATCATTTTCTGTAAGTTTTTAAAGATTCTACCTAGGGATCCCTGGGTGGCGCAGTGGTTTAGCGCCTGCCTTTGGCCCAGGGCGCGATCCCCTCAGACCCGGGGTCGAGTCCCACGTCGGGCTCCCGGTGCATGGAGCCTGCTTCTCCCTCTGCCTGTGTCTCTGCCTCTCTCTCTCTCTCTCTGTGACTATCATAAATAAATACAAATTAAAAAAAATAATAATAATAATAAAGATTCTACCTATAATAATGTGAGAGTATATAGTATTTGTCTTTCTCTGTCTGACTTACTTCACTTAGCTTAATGCCTCAAGTGTATCCATATTCTCTCAGATGGCAGGATCTTCTCATTTTTTTAAAGCCTGAATTGTGTATACGTCACATTGTGTATTTATACACCTTCTTTATCCATTCATCCATTGATGGACACTTAAGTCGTTTCCATGTCATGGCTATCGTGAATAATGTTGCAGTGACCACAGGAGTGGTGATTTATCTTTGACATAGTATTTTCATTTTCTTTGGATAAGTACCCAGAAGTGGAATTGCTGGATCATGTGGTAGTTCTAGTTTTAATTTTTTGAGGAACCTCCATACTGTTTTCCATGGTGTCTGCACTAATTTACATTCCCACTGACAGTGCATAAGGGTTCTCTCATTTTCTTTTCTCCACTTCTTTGCCAGCATTGATCATCTCTTGTCTTTTTAATGATGCCCATCCTAACAGACACAAAGTGATATCTCATTGTGGTTTTATTTACCTAATAATTAGTGATGTTGAACCTTTTTCATGTGTCTTGCCCATCTGTGTGTCCTCTTTAGAAAAATGTCTATTCAAGTCATCTGCTCGTTTTTAATCAGATTACTTGGGGTTTTTTGTTATTGAGTTATAGGAATTCCCTGTGTATTTTAGATATTAGTCCCATATCAGATATGGGATAATGTTGTTTTCAAATATTTTTCTCCATTTCATAGGTTGTCTTTTCATTTTGTTGATGGTGTCTTTTGCTGTGTAGAAGCTTCTGTGTTTGTTGCAATCCTTTTTTTTTTTTTTTTTTTTATTGCTTTTGCTTTAGGTCTCATAGTCAAAAAATTATTGCCAAGACCCATGTCAAGGAGTTTTTCCCTGTTTTCTTCTAGGAGTTTCATGGTTTCAGATCTTATGTTCATGTCTTTAATCATTGAGTTAATTTGTTTATGTTATATAAGATAAGGGTCTACTTTCATTCTTTTGTATGTGAATATCCAATTATCCCAGCACCATTTATTGAAAAGACTATCTTTTCTTAGCTCCCTTGTCAAATATTAGTTGAACATTTATGCTTGGGTTTACTTCTGCACGTTTTTAATAAACTCTTTACGAGGACATTTGAATCATAGGCCATGCCTTGAATAATAATGAGACATAAAAAGAATTAGCTGTACAAAGTATCAATCATATGTTCTTATTGTTAAATATTATAAAGAACTGCATAAAAGGCAGTCAACTGGGCCGATTACAATGTGTGTATAATATCACAAAGTCATATAGTAGATCTCAGTTCCTATCCAGTGTAACAATTCTAACATATTCAGATTTACTCAAAAACTCTCAGAGATTTGGGCAGCCCAGGTGGCTCAGCGGTTTAGCGCCGCCTTCAGCCCAGGGCCTGATCCTGGAGACCTGGGATCGAGTTCAGAGTCAGGCTCCCTGCATGGAGCCTGCTTCTCCCTCTGCCTGTGCCTCTGCCTCTCTCTCTCTCTCTGTCTGTCTCTCATGAATAAATAAATGAAATCTTAAAAAAAAAAAAACAAAAAACTCTCAGAGATGGGAAACCTAACTATATCACATCCTATTTAACTTTTAATCTAATCATTCATTTAATCAGTAAACACTTTTGAATGTGTTTTAGAATTGCAGGCCCCATATTACACAGTGGATTTAAAAGATAAAACAGAAAAGGTATAATAATCTAGTGGGAAGGATAGTCGCCCAGAAGATAACTGGAATACCATGTTAAGAGAGATTTGTGTGGCAACTTATGGGAGGAGAGCATCTAATCAGTCTCTGGGCAGGAAGTTAGGGTGGACAGGGGTGAAGAGCTTGAGGAAAGCTCTGTACTGTAGTACATAGCTCTGTAGTACTATAGTTCATAGGGACCACACACATCAGAGGCACAGAGGTAGGAGCAGCCCAACATCTGCAGTAACCTACTGGTACCCTGGGGGGTTGAGGAGAAAACCAGACAGCTGTCCCTTTTGACCCTCAAACTGTTTCTATCTTAGGACTTTTGCTCCAACCGTTCCCTCTCCCTGGGACACTCTTTCCCCAGCTCTCAGCTTGTCTCACTCTCTCACCTCTTTATACAAATGTCAGCTTACCAGGGAGGCCATATTCTATACTATGACTTTCAATACCCTGTATTCAATACTGTGACTCCTACCAACCACCAGCAGCACTCCTCTCTACTGCCTTTCTCTTTTAAATAGCATTTATTACCTTTTAATAAATTGTATTACTTACTTATTGTGTCTATCGATGGATCTCCCTTCTAGAATACAAATTTTTTGAGGACAGGGATTTTTGTTTTGTTCATTGGTGTATCTCAAGAACCTAGCATAATGCCTGGCTCATAATTGGCACTTGAACATTAGTTATGGAACAAAGGAATGGATAGATTACTCATAGCATTTTAAAATAAATTATCATCATATAATCAGATTTTCCATATAAAAGCTAGTTTGGTATAATAACACATTAAATCTATATTTAAGAATTAAAAAATATTCTTTTCTGATTGTTCCTTAGTTTTTCACTGTGGTTTTGCCACCATTATCCTCTCTTTATTCTCTCCCTCCCTTCCCCCTTTCTTTTTAGAGATTGGCATTGTATTCAGTGGATTATTAAATCTGAAAATCTGATAGGAATGAGAAGGCAAGTGATGTCAGTTTAGATATAATGTCTCAAGCTATATATTGACTAGCTCAAATAATTTTTGCTTTATAATTTTATTGGTTAAAAGTTGGCCTGTGTGAAGGTAGGCACATCTTTTTAATGCGAGAAGGATCTAAGAAAGAGCCCCTTAAAAGAACATTTCTTGTAGGTGTAAACAAAGTATCATTGAAGCTGGAATTTTAGTCCTTTTACTACTACAAAAGAAAGGTGTTCAAGGGACTTCTGGGTGGCTCAGCAGTTGACCATCTGCCATTGGCTCAGGTCGTGATCCTGGGGTCCTGGGATCAAGTCCTGCATTGGCCTCCTTGTGGGAACCTGCATCTCCCTCTGCCTGTCTCTGCCTCTCTCTCATGAATAAATAAATAAAATCTTAAAAGGGGTGGGGTCAAAACAAAAAAAAAAGTTTAAAT
Source organism: Canis lupus familiaris (assembly GCF_011100685.1). NCBI lineage: Eukaryota > Metazoa > Chordata > Mammalia > Carnivora > Canidae > Canis > Canis lupus. Next base: position 13,131,624 of record NC_049253.1, on the reverse strand, counting down.
TTTCAAATAAGCAATCCAGATGGGATGATTATCATACAGCCTTTTCACATTTTAATTTGGGGCTTAAAAACTTTCATCTAAACCAACATCAATTAATTACCCAAGTATGATGTCCTTATTATGTTAACTTAAAGAAATCATCCCAGTTATATCCCAAATCTCTAAGGGTGACTAAAGTCCCTCACAATTACCCATCTTACTGTTGGGATATTCTTTCTTATGTTTAATCTAAATTCTTGAAATTGTAGTTTATACCAGTGCAGTAGTGTCAGATAATTGTGGCTGATGGACACAGGTGGTCAGTGTCTCCAGACCCCACACTCCATGTATTCAAAGAACATTCTCTGGAAATTACTACACTGTCTCTTGTTTGGACTCGGTAATTTCTATTTCATAAACCTCTTAGACTGTTCTTCAAAAGAAAGAGAGAGAGAGACAGACAGACAGACTGTTTTCAACCCACTTAGCAATCTTTTTGGGTTCCCCTTTGGGTCTAGGGTAGGACTGGAGACTCTGCATTTCTAACAAACTCACAGGTAATTCCTAATCCCTACCACACATTTTGTTTTTCACATCTGTCTCAAATGGTCCAAAGATACGTAACAGTCACATCTGACCTAATAGTGACTGCATGTGGAATTTCTTTAAACATGTTTTTTCTAATCTAAATCATTTCCCTCTGTTGCCAAGTATATTATGGTGCAGATTTGTGAGCAGCCATTTACTCCCCAGATGTTTTTCCCTGAAACAGTCACGCAATGGCTGGGATATAGTAGGCACTCAAAAATATTTATTGGCTAGAATAAAATTTTATGTTGGAATCAACATTTTCTCAATCTAAGTTATTCTTCAAATGTTTGAACTAGCTAAATTTAACTTGTTGATTCTGATAGTTTGTCCCCAAATGATCAAAAGTTATTTCACATTATGGTCTTTTTCTTATCCCAATACAGCTTAGTTTACTAATTGAAAACAAACATTCCTGGGGCACCTGGGTGGCTCAGTTACTTAAGTGTCTGCCTTCGGCTCAGGTCATGATCCCAGGGTCCTGAGATCAGGCCCCATGTCAGACTTCCTGCTCAGTGGGGAACCTGCTTCTCTCTCTCCTTCCTTCTGCTGTTCCCCAGCATATGCTGTCTCTTTCTCTCTCTCTCTCTCTCTCTCTCTCTCTCTTTCTCTGTCTCAGGTAAATAATCAAAATCTTTAAAAAAAAAAAAAAAAAGAAAGAAAAAGAAAAATATTCTCTAGAAAACTCCAATACACCTCCAGATTTTGAGCATGATGTAGGGAAATAATGAAAAGGCATTAAGAGGAAATATGAAAATAAGGTTGAGGCATGTGAAACCTAGGAGAGAAAACATTGAGCCAGAAGATTTAATTTCTATTCTCACCTCTATTATTTATGAGTTATTTGACTTTGGACAAATTACTGTGCATTATTAGCTTTCATCTGCCTGGTTTCTGAGACCAGTGGGTTTGATCTTGGGCTCTGGAAGAGCTTGGTAGAGGGGTTAAGGGAGAGTGGAAAGATGCTGGGCAGACTTAGAGCAAAGAAAAAGATTTAATTGGTGGGATGCCTGTTTGGACACTAGAGATATGCTACAGGGATTGATAAAAAGTTGGAAACTGAGCACCAAAGACAAAAATCTAGTATTAGAACCGGTAGGAGCTATCCCAAAGCAAATTAAAAAAAAAATTTATGGAGAATCGGAAGTAAAGGAACTTAGGGGAAAATGCAATTCTAGTCTAGCAATACCATGAAATACTATGCAGCAATGTTTTTTGAAAAATATTTAATGCTTTGGGAGAATACTGATGTTATAAAAAAGGGCAAATGAGAAGAATATACAGAATTATATATATTATTTGACCCCAATTAGGTATAAAATAGATGTCTGCATATGTCTGGGTGAATTTAAAAGTTTGGAAGAAAAAAGAACAAATTAGTAATTGTGAATCTGTCCAGTTTGTGGTCCTTGTGATGATTTTTCTTGTCCTTTTGTTGTCGTCAGTCACTGATGTTTACTCTTCCCATTGCTGTTGGTCACTGTTATTTATTTTAGGAGTGATTCTTTAGGAGAGGCATCAGCGGTCATGGAATCTCACTCTCCCCAGGGAGAGAGTGAGCTGTGTGTTTTGAAAAAGTACCCCATGGAATTCTGATTCGCATATTTTATTTAGAACGTACTGGCTTTTTAAAATGCATTAAAAGTTTTATTAACTTCTATTTTTAACTTTTCAAAATTGTCTTTACAATTGAGTGTGTCCAGTATATCCAGTTTTAGCTAGGAAGCTCGGGTTACTGCAAGGAATATAATACCATTTGGACTAGGAAGCAGATTTTTTTTCGAAGAGTTGTCAGAAGCTCTTTTGAACCAGAATAGTCTAGGATGCTTATTTAAGATGGAGATTCCTAATCCCTACCACACGTTTACTAAATCCGACCTTCCAAGGAAGTACTTCTCTGTCTTCAGTGTGTGTGCGAGTCATGTGGAACTTTGTTAAAGTGCGAATTCTGATTTTAGTGGGTCTCAGGGTAGGACTGGAAAGTCTGCATTTCTAACAAGCTCACAAGTAATGCCATTGGTCTGCTGACCACACCGAAAAGCAGGGCTCTCTAAACCATAATGGGAGCTCCAACCAGTAGAACAGTGTCTCTCAAATGAAGACAGAACGAGCCAGATGTGGAATGTTTTTTGTTTTGTTTTATTTTATTTTATTTTATTTTATTTATTTATTTATGTATTTAAATTATTTATTTATTTATTTATGATAGTGAGAGAGAGAGGCAGAGACATAGGCAGAGGGAGAAGCAGGCTCCATGCAGGGAGCCCGATGCGGGACTCGATCCCGGGTCTCCAGGATCACGCCCTGGGCTGAAGGCGGCGCTAAACAGCACTGGGGCTGCCCAGATGTGGAATGTTTTCAATGGAGCAATTGTGCCTAAAATGTGGCATGAAGCATCTGGCTCACATAAAGAAGTGTTGCCGAATAAAGATTATAGAACATCATGTAATGTGTATCAGGTGCTCTTATGAGCGGCCTTGTCAGAAAACCAGACTCATTGTTGCTTTGTTGTTGTAGATCCTGAGAATGTGTTGGAATTCCAAGTACCATGCAGTACAAAGAAAACTTTCCCTTTTCGTGATCGCTGCTCCACTGCGTGCTGTGTACCATTTCCTTCTCTCATCTTCCTTCTGTGGCTTTTACAGAGTCTGTGGCTGGTGTGATCACATTGTTCTTAGTCATGAAAATAGGATCTCTCTTCTGATTCTCTGTGGTAATGAGTAAAAAGATTGCTTCTGCTGAGGGGTGAAAAGGTCTTCAAACTAGTTTGCTTTCTGGTAAACAGCAAGGCTCTAGAGAGACCCTGAGAAGATGCCCGCTGTCTCCCTGAAGATTACATTTCTGCTAGCGTTTTGAAGGAGTGAGTTGTCACTGCTTACAGCTCAGGATGTGGTGCTGTGAATTTTGAAAGTTTTCAAGATTTTTGATTTATATTTTAATTTGATTTTTTGGTAGCTGACAAAGAAAAAAACATAGTTCTCTCTGGAAGGTACAAATTGAATTCTTGGCGAAAGCGACCAAAAGCAGAAATCAAAAATTTTGTAAGTTGTATGCACATTTGTCTATCATGTTGTTAGGAAAAGTATTGTGCTCATAGCCACTCTGTGATTTGGACCATGTTATGAAATCTTCCTGTGCCTTTGTTTCTTCATCTGTAAGGGGGAATAATAGTATCTACCTCATTGAGCTGCTGTGAAAATGAGATGACCGGGTGCACCATAGTGCTTGGCATGTAATAAGAACTCAATACATCGTACGTAGCTATTACTACTGCTGTTGATATTGTTGAATTCAATTATATGCTAATGATACCTACCTTAACTTTCCTACTTAACTCATAAAAAATACAGCCCCATTTTGTGTGCAGTTCTGAGTCTATATTTTTATGATGCTTTTTATTATGGTTCATTATATTTTAATACAATTTTCAGCTAACTAGGTCCTTTTGAACCAAATTGATTTGCTAGTGTGAGCTATTGGGTGAGCAGAGAAAACACAAATGGAAAGCTGCTACTTCACATATCATTTACTTTTTACCAAATAATGGGAATCTCCTGTTTCATTTAGGTGTTTATAGTAACTAGGGGAACACTTGTCATGTTGAGAGAGAGACAGGATCCTCTCAACTTCTCTGCTATGCAGATGGTGACAACGTTTTGAGAGAGGAGTCTATCTTGGTGGGAAACATATTACAGGATGTGTGTGATACATATCAAAAATCAAAGCTTTTTTTTCCTTAAATGTGATTTCTGTGGCCCGAGGGCATTGACACTTGTCCTACACAGCAGGTGGGCTTCTGCATGGCCCTTAGGTGTTCATGCAACCTCCACTGCCCACCTGCTCTGCAGGCTCCTGGCAGGGCCACCCTTCATGGTTTCCTTTGGTTTTGGAAGAGGGAAAGAGAACAGAACCTGGCAAGTATTCTCTTGTCCCGGAAAAGTTGTGTTATCATCCTTATGGTTGTACTTAGAAAAGAACCATCTCAGATATTCTGTTCTCCTGGGATTGCTTCAGGCAGTGCTTTGAGTTGTTCTGAAACTTTATCAAAGGAGAAATAGGTGAGCCATGTAAATTGGGCTCCTTACTGAGTACTGGAGGGGTGTCTCTGTTCTACCTTTCACCAGAGATTTCATTTTTTCCACTTCTGCTCTTTACTCTCAGCCCAAAGGGCTGTCTTTTGAACATTTTAGATTCTTCGTGTGGGATGAAAGCTTTGGCAGACAAGGACTTCTTTCTGTGAAGCCCAGAAACCCTTTTCTTTTTGCTAGTAATCAGTATATGGCTAAGAATTTTCTCTAATGTGGTTAAGGAAATTTCAGAAACTCCTTTCCAATCCTTTTATTTGCTTCTTTCTGGTCATTTAAAGCTCTAATGCATATGTTCTTCACACACAGAGGGAAAGAAGGGTGGGTGGGAGGGGGGTTGGGGGACAGGAGAGAGAGACAGGAGGCTGCCTCATAAAACTCCCATCATTCACCCCCACTCGGTAGTCTATAAAAATCCCCTAGGTTTTGCTTCTAGAAAGAGCCTTCAGAATATTAGGACATTTGCATATGCACCATTCTCTTCCACTGAACCAAAGCCCTAACCATAGAAGCAATGTAAGACAGTGTTATCTTTAATCTTCTAGTCTCACAACAAATGCCAGAACTAGCCTTGGTAATGTCATGGTAGCCACCTGGAACAGAAACAATTTGCAAAACTACCTTTAATGAACAGTGCTTACATTTTGCTACAGTTAATTCTTTGGAAGAAGTCTGGCAGTGGGAGGTGTGTGTGATAATATTTACATTTACTTCACTGTGCCTACTCCTAATGTAAAGCTTTTTGGGTAATAGTAAAGTTGACTGTTTGGGAAGCCTCACTTATGTACACAAGCTATATATTAATATCATCTTCCTGGGGAAAATATATTTCATAGAAAGGGTTGGGACAAAGTATCTTTTTTAAGAGATTTCCTGCTTATTCTTATTTGTGTGGCCGATTCTTCTCCCGGGGCCCTGGCCCTCCAGCCACTATGAAAGAGTACCAGGTCCCTAAGCACAACCACGTTTCTATCCAGCTGTCTGTATGCCTCATTACCTGTACATTCCCTTTGTTTTAGTTCATGCAGAAGGTTGTAAGAAGCATACGGCACGTGATATTTTTTGGTGGGTAAAACATTGGCCAATGGAAGGAAAAAATTTAGGAAATGAATCTTTTGAAGAATATATGAGCACTCTTCATTTTATGTTGATTTTGGTCATAATCACTCTCTGACCTCCACTTTCACCTGCCTCCTATTCATTCTCCAATTCGTTCTCCAACCAGAATTGTTAGCATTTCTCCTATCCTTTTTTTAATCTCTAAAATTACACCATTCTAAAAATTAATGGTGCAACTACTACACAGTATCAGATAAATGTTTGTTTTTATAAAATATATATTACATATTTAAAGTGACTATTAGCTTAAATACAAAACAGAGAAAAATAATTAGAAAAATCATGTACAAGTGTCTATCCTGGTTATGCTTCTATTTTTAGGCAAGGCTAGTCATTTATCTTAATTAACATTTTCTACATTGATTAAGGTAGTTCTTTTGAATCAAAGAGTGTTCAAATTTGCTAATATATTTCAATTTCATAACCTCACACTTAATAGCAGGTATCAAGACTATTCAAAATTCTTTTTGAGGGCAATGGTGGCTCAGTTAAATGCATGCCGTTGGCTCAGATCATGATCTCAGGGTCCTGGGATTGTGTCCTACTTGGGCTCCCTGCTCAGCAGGGAGTCTACTTCTCCCTCTCCTGCTACTGCTCCGCACTCATGTGTGCATTGTCTCACTCTCTCAAATAAATCATAAAAAAAACAACAACAAAGTTCTCTTGAGCAATCAAAATACAAGTAACACACGTATAGTTGCTATGGGGTAGGAGTCTGTATATGTGCTTTCACATAATTCTCTTTTCTTTCGATGTTTTAGGTATGCTTTTTCTTCCTTAACAGAAATTTTCTTTTTATAAACCTAAAAATATACAGTTACAGAAGACAAAGCAAAACGAACAAATGGAAAAACATCATTTCATTTCCAATATTCAGACCACTATAATTAGCATATTGGTATATTTCTTTTTTTTTACTTGATGTAAAATTGATCTACTACGTTATACTAGTTTCAGGTGTACAACACAGTGGTTTAATATTTGTATGCATATTGAAATAACCACAACTCTAGTTAACACCCATCATACTTTTCAAAGATTTTGAAAAATCTTTTCTTGTGATGAGAACTTTTAAGATTTACCTTATTAACAACTTTCAAATATGCAGTGCAGTATTATTAATTACACATTTTGGGTAGTAACCTCTTTTCAGATACTATTTGCAGATATTTTCTACTTAGTAGCTGGCTTTTTCATTTTGGTGATGGTTTCCTTTGCTGTGCGCAAGGTTTTTAGTTTGATATTGTCCTACTTGTTTATTTTTGCTTTTGGAATCAGATCCAAAAAAATCACCATTGAGTCCAATGTGAAGGAGCTTACTGCTTATATTTTCTTCTAGGAGTTTTATGGTTTCAGATCTTACATTCAAGTCTTTAATACATTTTGAGTTCATTTTCGTGTATCCTTTAAGATAGGGGTCCAATTTTATTCTTTTGCTTGTGGCCATCCAGTTTTCCAACACCACTTCTAATTGAAGAGACTGCTATTTTCCCATTGCATATTCTTGGCTTCTTTGTTGTAAGGTAATTGACCATATATGCTTGGGGTGGGGTGGGGTGTTGATTTTGTCACTCTTTTTTCTAGTCTTTTGTTTTGTTTGCTTGTTTTTCTTGTTCATAGTTGAGACCATACTGCTTGAATGACTTTTTCCCACTACTTATTTCACTTAGTATTTTCATCACATAAACTGTAAAATATGGGGTAGTGAACCTTCTCTTGACACTTCAGTGGAACACTCTTAACAATCCATAGTGGTATGTGTGAGAAAGGAGAAATAGTTTAACAACTTGGCAGAGTTACAGAATGGAGTACACAGAACTGTAAGAACAAATAGCTGCTGAGCATTTTAGGTTTCCAAATTCCTTGGAATGTTTCCCAGTGACCTGCAGTGAAGGTGTGCTTGATCAACTGCTGTTGAAATTAGTGTTTTAGGCACTTGGTTTCCAAGAACTATTAATGAAACATCTGGCACTTTGCAAGTCGTCAGATGACGAATTCTCCGAGTTGCTATCCTCCAAATGTGTGATCTCTTCCCTTCCTTTTCTTCAAACGCATCCCACGTAGTTTTCCCCGTTTCTCAGCGTCCTTCCTCCAGGTACCATGAATTCCTTTCTCTAAATGTTCTGAGCACCTTCTTTGTAACTGCTGCCTAAAACATCCCACCCCCAACACCCCTAACACTTTGCTTTTTGCTTGGAAGTTTCCACATTCTTTTCTTCTTGGTCTAAATGGTGTTTCCTTAGGATCCCCTTGATCTGCCTTTATGACCAGTTTATTATGGTGAGGGGAAGTAACCCTCATTATATAATGCATGCAATGAATTGTTTAAGAACACTTCTAATAAGATGTTTTTAAGGATATTTGCAAGCTGTGTTCACATAGTGTTATATCAGTGATACCCACTAAATAAGCATGAAGTGTCAAGAACATTTGTAATGCAGAGGTTTCTTTTTTTTTTTTAAGATTTTATTTATTTATTCATGAGAGACACAGAGTGAGAGAGAGAGAGAGAGAGAGAGAGAGGCAGAGACACAGGCAGAGGGAGAAGCAGGCTCCATGCAGGGAGCCCGACGTGGGACTCGATCCCGGGACTCCAGGATCTGGCTCTGGACTGAAGGAGGCGCTAAACCGCTGAGCCACCCAGGCTGCCCAATGCAGAGGTTTCTAAGAACACATCTTGTAAGCACTATAGAGAATAGTGTTATATAGGTGGAAGCTGCACTGAATGCAAGTGACACCCATTCTGTAAAGAATGAAGTGATGAGTTCACTTATAACATAGATGTTTCTCTTTTTTTTTTTGACATTTTACTTACTCATTTGAGACAGTGAGAGAGAGAGAGAGAGAGAGAACACGAGCGGGGGGAGTGGCAGAGTGAGAGGGAGACACAGGCTCCCTGCTGAACAGAGAGCCCATGTGGGACTCTATCCCAGGACCCTGGGGTCGTGACCTGAGCCAAGGGCAGATATCTAAGCATATGAGCCACCCAGGTGCCCCAACATAGTTAATTCTAAGACAGCTACTTGCAAGCTTCTTATGACAACTGTTACATCAGTGACTGGCAGTTATCCCCATGTGGTAGTAGATGGGTTACAGTGTTAAGATCACATGTAACAAAGATGCTTCTAAGAACAACAATAACAAAAAACAAGCCCACTGTGCCAGAAAACCTTTGTACAGTCCTCCCTGTCTATACCAAGATGTGTTTACCATTTGACAGCCCTTCAGCTAGAAAAATGGGGGCCGACAGACTGCCATAATGTAGCACCATAATAGGGTACTGTATGATTTGAGCTGTTCCAATCCAGAGATAATTTGTATAAGTTACAACAAGAGACTAAAAATGATTGTTCTATAGAATATTTTGACCTTCTTTATATCATGGGAAATGAAGCAGGTTTGCATACAACTTTATAATATTTCTCGTAATTAAGGGGCAGTCTCCCTCTTAGAATCCTAAAGGAAGAAAGGAAAGCTCTACATGGATGTCCCTGCCATCAGTCATTTGTTTGTACAAGAAGGTGGCCAGTTACCTCACCCCTAGGGCACCTGTGCAGGGATGTGTCCCTAGAGCCTGACTAGCTTCTCTTCTCCCATCCCTTTTAGGCTGGGTATATGGGTCATCACTGTTTGGACTTTTGAAACAAAATGGAAAAACTTTAAAAGCAGTAAAATAACAAAAAAAAACAGTGCAAATATTATGGGACTGTTCTTTAACTTAAAAAAAATCTTGCTAGAAATAATAGGAATAGTGTTGAAAAAGAACCCTTCTGGTTCTTCCGTTCCTTGGTGTTTGACATCTTTTACTCCCTGCCTTATAAAAATAAAAATACATTTAATGAAGTTCTAGTAAGGAAAAGGGAGTAGCTCTGGTCTCTGGCCAGGAATTCCCCTTCACAGATATTGCCACATACTCCCCACTCTCCAACCCAGTTACTCTTCAGTACATCATCTGGTGTTTTTCCTTCGCAGCCCTCATCAACATTCAGAATTGTAGTGTGGATTTTTCTACATGTTTAATGTTTGCCTATCTACTTAGAATGCAAGCTCCCTGAGGGCCAGGTCCTTGTTAGTCCTGTTCACTCCTTTAGCTGTCTCCTTGGCCTGCCATGCATGGTATGGGGGGGCAAATATACATTGAATAACTAACTGATGCTTTAAATGAATGACTTCATTTTTTAAAAAGTAGATTCTGTTTTGTTTTGTTTTGAAGGATTTCATTTATTTAGTCATGAGAGACACACAGAGGCAGAGACCTAGGCAGAGGGAGAAGCAGGCTCCATGCAGGGAGCCCGATGTGGGACTCGATCCCAGGGACTCCAGAATCAGGCCCTGGGCCGAAGGCAGACGCTCAATCGCTGAGCCACCCAGGCGTCTTAAAAAGCAGATTTTTAAGCACTGTCCTAGTTGGTTCCTTTGAGGAAAAGGGTTAACAAAGCATATAGGTTTCTGACAAGATTTTCACATTTGTGCAGTAAACACTTACTGAGGGCCTGTCACCAGGTCGAGCCCTGGAAATGCCATGTGAATAAGGAATGATCGCTGCCCTCCAGGTCCTCAGAAACTAGCAGAAGGACAGACACACATATGTGAATAACTGTAATTCTCTCTTGAAGAGTATAATAGAGTGTACACATGGGTCTTTGGAGAGTCCAAGGGGGAAAGATTTAATTCAGCTGGGGTATGAAAGTTTTTACCCAGGCATGATATTTACATTGGGCTTGCACAAAGAAGGGAAGTTTGGCAAGTTAATTAGCATAGGAACTAAAGGATCCCAAGCTGGTGATGGGGGCAGAGATGTGAAAATGAATGGCGTGTTGGGACAGTATTGTGTGTTTGGGGGCGGGGGTGCTGTAAATGCTGCACCAAAGAGTTTGGATTTGATCTTTAAGGAGCCAAGGAACCTAGCTGTGGTAAGAATTGCGGATGGAGTACAGCAGCGGGCAGCGTCCATTGGAGGGGACATGATGCTGTGGTTAGAAAAGTCAAACCATTTGGGAAGCCCAGGTGGCTCAGCGGTTGGGGGTCTGCCTTCGGCCCAGAGCATGATCCTGGAGACCCGGGATCGAGTCCCATGTCGGGCTCCCTGCATGGAGCCTGCTTCTCCCTCTGCCTGTGTCTCTGCCTCTCTCTCTCTCTCTGTGTCTCTCATGAATAAATAAAGTCTTTAAAAAAAGTCAAACCATTCACTGCTTTGCAGGCATTTTCTGTTAAAACGGCCTTAATTTAGAGTTCATAGTGTATCTTTCATAGAAACAGATTCTAAAATTTGACAGAGATGAGCATTTTGCTAGAAATTTGTAGCTCTTTTAAAATGTATTTTCCAGGCAAAGACTTCTTAATGTATTTTTATGTTGAATTTTAGAAACTTTTGGAAAACACTTTTAAAAATTGTACTTCGATACATGTTACAGTGTGAGTCCCTCCCTATAGAACAAACATAATGAATCTTTTTTTTTTTTTCAAACATAATGAATCTTAATGTGACATGTAATTAAATACTTTGGATTCTTCCAGGTGAGTGAAAGACCTAGGTCTTCTCCCTCTATGCCATAGTTCAAGGCATGCCTTTTTATCAATACATCGTCAAAACCGAACCAAACCTTTTTCTCTTGCAGTTCCACGGCAGCCTTCAAATGACTTGTTTGAAATATTTGAAATTGAAAGGGGAGTCAGTGCAGATGATGAAGCAAAGGATGATCCAGGTAGATACTTATGCTTTTAGTATGTTATAATGACATTTTATTGTATCCTTCCATTTCCTGAAAATGACTTTTAAACTGTATATTGTTTAGTTACATCTAGGAAAAGTGTACTCTTTTTTTTTTTACAACTTGGTTTCCTCTGTAGTTATACAGTTATCAAATGAAAATAATTATATATCATCATTATTTTCTTTTTAAAAAGTATTAAAGCAGCACTTAAACTGTGAAGAGGAAATCATATTTTGTACATGATGACATAAGAAGGTCATAATTTGGCAACATGTGTTCTATTTTTACAGCTGAACACACATGCACAATTGTTCTAAGAAAGGATTCATGTGATTTTCCTTTGATCTCATGGAGAGAAGTTCTAGTGGGATAGTTAAGTGTGGCTAGATAACCCTTGTTCACAAATTTGTTTTTACCGTTAGTCATTGAGTTTGCAGTCTACTCATCTTTCTGGTTGTTTTCTTATAGGTGTTCTGATACACAGTTGTAATTTTGACCATGGGCTTTGTGGATGGATCAGGGAAAAAGACAGTGACTTGCACTGGGAACCAGTCAGAGATCCAACAGGTAAAACCAGTTCATCTTTATCAGTTTGATCCTGTCTGAGGACCCTAGTTTTGACAATCTCTCTGTTTGCCCTCTTCATTCAGTAAAGAAAGATCTCATCTAGCATTTCATATTCTACTTTTTTAAAAGTGAACTACACTTGTCAGCAATAAACTAAAATTATATTATGGGAAGACAAGTAGTTCATTAAAAGGCCAGCTAAATTTCTCAAAACACTTGGTAAGTAAAACATTTAGACTCATACTAACATATAATTTTCAAGTTACTTGTAGTGCCCCATTCCCAAGCATGAAAGAAATAATGGTACATCAGCCATGGTGGCCATCCCTAGTTGTTTTCTCAGTTATGTCCTTTTTTTTTTTTTTTTTTTTTTTAAGGATATGACACATAGCAAGAAGAGACATTGCAAGTTTTTGTGAAGTTTGAAATTTTTTCTAGAGAAATATTCACATCTAATCTAGACATTGAAGAAATTAGTTATGAATTACCACCACTTATTCCCCAAGAGAATGTTTTTAGAGACGTAGATTTAGACATAGTTCCTTGGAAAATTAACAGATTCATAAATCGCAAGCTCCCTAATGTTAGAAAGTTTCAGGAGCTTACAAGATGTTTTGTCATCCTGTTTGAAGAAGCAAAGTTACATATTGTTGTTGGTTTTATCCTCCCCTCAGTAATTACATCTTTAATGGGTGGGGCCAACTTAATGGAAGGGTGAGGAGTGAAATTTCTTTTCTTTCCTTTATATCCTGGTTCTAGACTTAAGAATGAAAGATACAAGACATGAAGACAAAGTGTGTTTTGTGTCTTAAAAAATTAGTTCTAGAGTAGCATCTCAGGTATATAGATAGAGCACAAAACACTGAAAGTTAACTTGAGAGAAGATACGCTCTGTTAAACCAGTTCTTAAAATTCAGTGTGCATACAGATCAGCTAGGGGCCTTGTTAAAATGGAGATTTTGTTGCATTTCTAACATGCTCCTTGGGGATACCTGTGGCATTAGTCCTTGTTGCACAGTTTGAGTAGTAAGTTATTAAAAAAATTAACCCAAAAATATATTCATTAGGTCCCTCTAAGGTAAAAACAGAGCAGATTTTTAAAAATGAAAATTTGAAGGCACCTGCGTGGCTCAGTCAGTTGAGCGTCTGACTCTGGATTTCTGCTCAGTTGTGGTCTCCAGGGCTTGGGATCCAGCCGCTCAGAGGGGAGTCTGTTTGCCTCTCCCTCTGCCCCTCCCCCAACTCATACACGTGCGCGCACACAGGCTTGCTCTCTGTCTCTGAAATAAATCTTTAAAAAAATTAAAATTTGAGGTAAGCTTTTAAAAATACGAATACTCAATAAGTTCCAGATGGGTTTTTAGATTTATCTTAGCTATAAAATAAATTTTATTTTTTTAAGGTTTTATTTATTTATTCATGAGAAACAGAGAGAGAGGCAGAAACATAGGCAGAGGGAGAAGCAGACGCTCAATCGCTGGATCGCAAGACCTCTGGATCAAGACCTGAGCCAAAGGCAGACACTCAACCACCGAGCCACCCAGGTGCCCCTGAAATAAATTTTAGTGCCCCCCCCCACACACACACACATTTAAAGTTGACTCTGAGCAGGACATTATTATTAATGTCATAGATATCTATGGCTAAGAGAGAAATCATTTATTTAATATCTGCTGTAGTCCTGATTCCTTCATCATCTCATTGGTTCAGCTCAATCCTCTTACCTACCCTGTGAAGCAGGTGATATTGTTTATGTTTCACAGAGGAAGTACTGAGGCCCAGAGCTTGTATACATTGCCTGAGGCCACAGAGCTGAAGAGTGGACTTTGTATCTAGACCTCCCTGTACTGCATGTGGCCTCCCTCCTTTGGTAGTGTGCTCTGTCTGCTGAGCAGATCTCAGGCCTGTAGATTTGACTGACCACTGACCTGAAGTAGTTTGCTACAGAATGAAAGATCTTTAACAGTCATGTAGGATAGAATGGTGAGCATTGTTCATGGTCGTAATGAATAACTCAAGTAAGATACATTGGTAGAGTTATTCATGCTAATAAACACAGAGGAATTCAGTATTCATTATACTTCCATGTGAGCATCCTATGAAGAAAATCTACGTAAGATGCTTGATTTTTACAATTTAGCTTACTATATTTTAGATCCAGTTTTATATTTTAACATTTTTTATTATTCGTTACATATGTAAATGTTTAAATTTGTTGTGACCCAAATTCCACTTGCTCTCTGATAGAAAGAGAGGTTTGGAAATTAGAATTGTAAACCAAAAAATTTGAAGCAGTCATTTGGCTATGATAGCATAAAATAAATTGAAAGAAGTGGTGACTGTTTCTGTGATTGGGAAGCCCGGACAATTACTTCTGGCCCCCGAAGGGGGGGTGCCATTCTTTCTCTGCTCTTGTCCCTTCTCCTCCTACATTCTGCTGATAGCTAGTAGGATGCAAGGGAAAGTTACTCAAATAAGAGGGGTGAAAAATTATTAATATGAGTAAAACCTGTGTCATCACTGCCAAAAAAGTGGGGTCATTTCCATAGAAATATGGTATTTTTTTTTTCCAGAATGGCAAATTCACTTTGGTGGGTTCTTTCTAGTCTGAGAAGAAGAGAGAGAACTGTAGGTCCCTTCTAAAAAAACGACCTAGTTGGAAAAGTATCTCAAAGTCTGTGGGAAAACAAGTGAAGAAAAGAATGTTTAGCTTGGAGAAGAAATAATGGAGCAAGACTGCTTTTCAAATATTTGACCAACAATATCACAGTTATTCTGGAACCACAAGCAGATGAGAAGTCATATCAGTAGGTAAAAGCCATAGGGAGATCAATTTGGTTCACTCTCAGAACTTCCAAGCATCAGAGCCGTCTAAAAAGAGAACAGGATGACATGGAAATAGGGAGCTCTCCATTGTGGAGGCATTTTGTGTTGTTTTGAGCATTAGATAAGGGTTGGGTTGGAAAATCTGCTACACCACTTCGGAGAGCCTCTGACTGAGAGTGGCATGCCCTAGGCCTTCCCAAAGTGATTGCTGAACAGCTGGACTCACCATTGCTTGGGCAATGGGTGGGAGGCCTGGACGATGGCAGAGGGGAATTGGGGATAAGAGTGCACGGCATATGTCAGGCTAGAATTGTTGAGCTTTTTAGAATATGTTGGGGAATTCTAACCAAATACTGATGGAAACCTACTAATAAGCCTTATTATGGAAAGTGCCTATTTTTCTTCTAGGAAGTTCAGGGATGTGACTGTGTGTACATCACAGGCTAAGACCAGAGAAGAATATAACCAATTTAATAAATTATTTCTGTGTATTATCTAAGTATCAAGCCAACTGTTTCTTTTTAGACTATACCATATTTGTAAAGGAGCATATGTTTGGATTTCCACGGTTATGACTGATTTTAAAGTGCATTTCTTGCGTAACATCCAGATTTGCAGATATTTTCATGCTAATATCTCTAAGAAAACCATCAAACTTACAACTTTGAGAAACAGCTGCGAAGTACTTTCAGTTGCTAGCTGCTCTTCCCGGTGCTTACTAGGTTTTGTTTACCGCATTCAGTCTTGAAATTAATTGTGAGGTAGTGAAATTAATACATGCCTCTAAGGAATGGAAGATTCTGCTGCTGACAGATGTGGTGACGTGCTACAGGCCTGTGGCTGTGGCCCTGAAGACACACCCTTCTGTAAATGTCAAGGCTGGACCTCTGGGCCCCTTTTCCTAAAACCCTGAGGATCAGGGTTAAAGGAAACTGATTCAGGGCTATGTCTGCTACTGATAGCTACAAGGTACTCACTTTAAAATAGCAAGCAAGCCAGCCTGTACATGCAAGTATGCCTATTACAGCATTAAACATTATTTTGAAATACACGCAAATGGAAAAATCAACAGCAAAAATAAAAGCTTCCTCCCCCAGCCCTGGCTCCCAGTCACCTTCCCCAGATGCAACCAGTTCCTTGGTTATCTTTCCAAAAACACATTTTTTCTATACAACAGCACCCTGCTCTGTAGCTTGCTTTCGTCACTGAAAGATTATATCCTGTAAGAGTTAACACACACGTGGACTTTGAAGCCAGAAGGCTTGGGATGAAACCTAGTGCCATCACTTACTAGCTTCGACCTTGAGCAAGTTGTTTAAATTGAAATAATAGTATCTATTAAACATATGTGTGCATTTAAAGCACTGCCTGGCCCACAGTTACCATTAAAATAGTATTAGCCGTATTTTTTTAAAGATTTTATTTATTTATTCATGAGAGACCCACAGAGAGAGAGGCAGATGAAGAAGCAGGCTCCAAGCAGGGAGCCTGATATCGGACTCCATCCTGGGACTCCAGGATCATGCCCTGAGCCAAAGGCAGGCGCTCAACTGCTGAGCCACCCAGGCTGCCCCAGTATTAGCTATTGTTGTTGAAGGTTGTCCTGTATCAGTACATACAGAACACCCTTATTCTTTATGGCTGTTATTTCATTCCTTCTTAGATGTAGCACACTGTATTTAACGGGCCATCCACTGAGGCACATTTCAGAACAGTGCTGCAGTTAATAGCCTTGTACATGTATCATTTCATATATACTTAAATATATCTGTAGCATGAATTCCTAGATGTGGAATTGCTAGGTCAAAGGGAATTTGCATTTTGACTTTTCATAGTTTCTAAATTGCCCTTCTTAAGAATTGTAGAAATTTATGCTTCCACCAGTAATATTTAAGAAGCATCCGCAGTAGATCTAATTAAACTATTTTTTTATCCTTGCCAAGCTTATAGGTGAAAAGGCATCTCCTTTTAATTTTTCTTTTATTGTGAAAAGTTGACCATCTTTTCATATATTTAAAGTAATTCTTTTCCATGATGCCCTCTGTTTTGTGTGTTATTAATTTGTAAAGTTCTTTATGTTAAAAGGGAACTTAGTCCTTTTCATGTGTTACAACTATTTTTTTTTTTTGCTTGTCTTACTGTTTTATGATATTTTATCTTAGAAAAGCAAAAGTTTAGAGGCCACTTGTGATGAGCACTGGGTGCTATATGTAAATGATGAATCCCTGAACTCTACTCCTGAAAATAATATTATGCCATATGTTACCTAACTGGAATTTATTTTATTTTTATTTTTTTTAAGATTTTATTTATTTATTCATGAGAGACACAGAGAGAGAGGCAGAGACATAGGCAGAGAGAAGCAGGCTCTATGCAGGGAGGCCCCACATGGGACTCAATCCCAGGTCTCCAGGATTATGCCCTGGGCCAAAGGCAGGCGCCAAACTGTTGAGCCACCCAGGCATCCCACCTAACTGGAATTTAAATAAAAACTTGAAATTACAAAAAAAAAATAAAATTAAGAAATTTGCTAAATTATTAATGGCATACTTGGAGCTATGAAATATGTCTATATTGTTGACATAGAAAAATGACTGATATATTTAATGAAAAAGGAAAGTTATTACACTGTAAAAAATGTTCATATTCAAGTGCATTAGTGTTCACGTAGTTACATAGAAGTTCAGAAGTTAAAATGTTAGTAATTATCTCTGGCTTTTGAAATCATTGCATATTTAAATTTTCATTATGCTTTTCTATTTATCTCATTTTTCCTGCAGTGGGTATTACTGTATTACTTCTCTTGAAAACAAAAAACAAAAAATTAAGCTCTTTGCATTA
This sequence comes from Canis lupus familiaris, assembly GCF_011100685.1. Classification (NCBI taxonomy): domain Eukaryota; kingdom Metazoa; phylum Chordata; class Mammalia; order Carnivora; family Canidae; genus Canis; species Canis lupus. Next base: position 13,113,905 of record NC_049253.1, on the reverse strand, counting down.
GAGAGGTAAATACCAGCAAACTGTAATATATTGTTTTACCTGGGCTGGTTTCTCAGCTAAGCGAAGAAATATATATATATAAAAAAAAATCACTGTAAAATACTCCCCTATTTTTTGACCACACAGTTAACAGATAAAGTAATGGACATTATGTTGTTCTCTTTGTAAATTGAAATTTTAAAGGCATAAAGCAGTCGAGTTAAAAATAAGTACATTTAAATTTTATCACTATGTACTATTTACAAAAACATCCAAAAACAAACTTTAGATACTGTGACTCTTTAAACTGAAACCATGGAAATACTTAATTTTATATTTAAAACAGTATCTTGGAATCAGAAGTAAAATTTGTATGTAATAGGTAACTTGTTGGGGGTGCTAGATCAGTTTTCCCCTTAGCTACTGTTCCACCCTTGTAACACTTCCTTTTATTAAAAAGGGAAAGAATTCTTCATGGTAAAACAAAAACCTGGTGCCCACAGAGCAGCTCTACAGAGAAAGAGCAATTGTAGCCTCATTTGTCATGATTTACATTTTAGTTTTAAATACCTCTACAGAAGGACTATTTGGCTCTTGTTAGGATGCCTTGGTTTGTTGTGTTGTTTGCAGGCCGTGTCTGGCATAGTGATGTTAGTGTACATTCCGCAGGGTCTTAAGGTAATCCTTGTTTTCTTAAAACTTTCAGGTTAACTGTAATAACCTTGTATCTTAAGTCTTAACCCAAATACCTGTGATGATTCAGAGCCGACTTACGAGGAGACATTTAAGCCCCATCTAAATGTTTTGGCCCACAGTATTGTTTGGATTAATTTGGTGGGGCACAGGGGTGGGAGGAGGCTAAGAAATTCTGTGTGTGTTTTCGGTGGGTCAAGTACATGCCTCAAGGATCTGTTGCCCTGAAGTGGGTTTTTTTGCTATATTCTTATGACATCATTTATTCAACAAATGACATCAAAGCCCTACCATATGCTAGGATATAAAATGGGGTGATGTGAGGGGAAAGGTTAGTTCTGATACCAGTGAGTTCACCGTCTCCGTCTCCTGGAGGACAGAAACCTATAAACCAGTGATTCCAGTCTGAGAGGAGCCAGGGCTGAATAGGGAGTCAGGCAGTTCTGAGTTCAAACCATTGCCCTGCCCCTCATTGGGTGCCTTCACCTCTTCAAGCCTTAGCCTTCTGCAGGTGCAAAACAGGCCAAGCCAATGTTCCTTCAAAGACACATTAGTGGGACGCCTGGGTGGCTCAGTGATTGGGCGCCTGCCTTTGGCTCGGGTCGTGGTCCCGAGATCTGGGATCGAGTCCCGCATCAGGCTCCCTGCAGGGAGCCTACTTCTCCACCTCTCTCAGTCTGTGTCTCTCATGAATGAATCAATAAACCTTAAAAAAACAAAACAAGACAAAAGCAAAGACATGTTAGCAGGGCCCAAGCCACTTGTGTTTAAGAGCCTTAAAGAGTCAGCCACAGGCGGAATATACACAGATCCCCCATTTGGTCGGGGACTCAGAGAAGTCACTGGAAGAACAGGACATCCCCCAGATTATCATGCCTTATACAGAGTAAGCATAAGAAAGAAAGGACAGTTTATCTTCTAACTGAGAGATAAGTAGCGTTTCTACCAAAACAGGTACATGTGTTCAACATTCCAACCACAGGTTTCTTGTGGATAATTCAGTGCGGAAACGCAGTGTTATTTTTCAGTTGGCTGTAATAAAACAATTGGGAATATCATTTGTACATGGATGGACTGAGTTTCAAAATACTACTTGCCACTTTCCCTCTCTCGAAAAGCAAGAGAAGAGCACTTCACGGCTGCTTAAACTACCCCACCCCACCCCTACGCCACAATGGCCCTTTCCTCTAACAATTTAAATTTCCACAAACAATAGCCCTGGAGATCTGAAGACACCATCAAAGTGACCTGTCCGAAGTGAAAGGTTTTAATATTTTGTGTACATGTACATGTAATAAAAACTTACGTATTAATGATATATAATGGTATAGATTTGTTTTGATGTAAAAATGTCTTAAACTACTTACCTACAAATAAAATTGATGCTCCAGGAAGATTGTAGAGGATTCCAGAACACCTCTGCATCTTCTTGGGGTTAGGGGTACTCCAGTGTAAGAAACATAGCAAACTTGCCTTTTCAAAGGATCTTTCCTGCTTTAGATATTTTTTTTTTTTTGAGTGGAGAGAAGAAAGAATAAACATATTTAGTGCCCCTTTAGGTTACTGTGTCTTCTACCGCCTGGGGGTTAATCATCCACATAAAAAATTCTCCCTGGCAAATTAGAGTCAAGCAGGCAGCCAGCTTGACAACATAATCATACGTTGGTGAGGATCAAGAGATTGTGAGCTTGTGTCTGCCTGTGTGTGTCTGACCATATTGGACAGGAAATAGTCATAGTGTTAGGATTTGCATTCTCCACGAGCCAAGTGTTTTCTATACACACAAGCCATAGACTATAAGGGAGGGATAGAAGTAAGCCCTATTTTCCTCCAGAAATCCGGAATTCTGTACAAACGACTGGCCCGGTTTGCAGTTGCCTCAAAGTCGAGCTGCGCCCGTGCTGTCTGCTGGAGCGCGGTGCCAGCACGTACACACAGCCCTGCTTTTCCCATTCCAGGTGGACAGTATCTGACAGTGTCGGGAGCCAAAGGCCCAGGGGGAAAAGCCGCTCGCTTGGTGCTACCTCTCGGCCACCTCCTGCATTCAGGGGACCTGTGCCTGTCGTTCAGGCACAAGGTGACTGGGCTGCACTCCGGCACGCTCCAGGTGTTTGTGAGAAAACACGGTGCCCACGGAGCAGCCCTGTGGGGAAGAGATGGTGGCCGTGGCTGGAGGCACACACAGATCACCTTGCGAGGGGCTGACGTCAAGAGCGTAAGTAGAACCGCAAAGGAGGCAGAGCTGGGGGGTTCTCCTTTCATAGGAGAACTCTAGGGTCCGGGCTTGAAGAAGCCTTGTTCTTTTCATTAATTCAGGCACGAAGGTTTGGGTCTTTCTGGGTATGAGAACCCCATTCGTGACTCTTCCTATAATCCCTTTTTGCTGCTGCTTCCATTCTTCATCGCAACCTATGACCACCACCGCTCTCCCTTCACGCTGGTGAAAATCCTCTATTTTTAATGAAAAAAAGAATTCAGGAATTGAAAAAAGTGAACAACTTGAAAGGGCGAAGGTGGTGAGCTTAACTGCACCTGCTTTCCCTTTTTCTATAAACGTCTTTACTTTTCAGAGTTACCCTAAAGTATTTTTTTCTTTTTTGAACTATTTCTTTAAAGTCTAATTTTGCCTCAGAGATCATAGTTAAGCAGCCTTGGGTGGAAACGCAGAACAATATGCTTGGGAAGTCCTATTCTGTTCAGGACAGGGTGTGGGAAAAGCTTTGATTGAGTATATAAATTTTATCTGAAGTAATCAAGTCATCGAAAACAATTAAATGATCTATAGCATCCCACCGAAATGAGGTATTTGGAAGAGCATCTTTATGCTCATATTCATACTTGCTATTAGAAGATTGTGCATCTATGACGATAGGTGTGGCTCCTAGAAACTATGTTGAAAGAGATAGACTTCCGTTAATATAGCTTTTATCTGTCTTGGATTTGTTTTACTCTTCAAGAACCATTTAATATTGTTTGGAAAAATAAAGGCATTTCAGATCATTGCATTGAAAAGTTTAAAAGAGAAAGGATGCTCTGCAGAAGATAAAATACAAGAAAGTGTGTGTGCTTTACAGAAGTCAAGCAACACCGTGATTAGATTGGAGTGTTTGGTTGGAATCCATTTCAGGCAACAAAGCCGGCTCAACCCAAGGAGGAAAGAGCCAACGGCTAGGATGGGCTGCATGATTATGATCTTTCAGATCTTTGGCTCTTATTTCTATACCTTTATATTCCATTTCATTTTTCACTTCTAATTTTGGTAATCTTTGCCAAAGTGTCCACCTCATAAGCATTCCGAAGTTGAAGTAGTCTTTCAGAACAGCTCCTTTAAAGAGTAACTGCTTCTGAGTGACCTGGTCTAACAGTTTACCGCTTGTTTGTCCCAGAGGCGAGCTCACGTGACACCGGCTCTGTTCCAGTCTTCCCTTCTGTTGAGGAAGTTCACAGTTTGGTTGTGGGGAATAGCTTGCCTTTATTTCGCGAAATGAGCGGGTGTTGGGAAGGGGCAGAGGAGGCTTGACCTGTGTGTGCGTTCTCTCCCCAGGTCATCTTCAGAGGTGAAAAGAGGCGTGGCCACACTGGGGAGATTGGATTGGATGATGTGAGCCTGAGAAAAGGCCACTGCTCCGAGGAACACGAGCAACTTCCCAACTAGCAATGAATTGCCCTGTTGCTCTTTTCTTTTTCCAATCTTCACCTCCTATCCCCTCCTCCCTCTTATCAGGCCTAGGATACGCAGGGGTCAGTGGGTCAGGAGAAAGTCGGGTGGGTGACCCACACCTTGCTGGCCTGCTTTTGTGCAATTCCAATGAAAAGTGACGTCCCCTTGAAATACAAGGGGGGTGCCTGTAGACACATCCAAGCCAGCTTTGGGTGTTATCCTCCATCCTTGTCTCTTTAGGAAGGCCTTTGACATGTGTGCCATCCTTCGTCCCAGTTACGAGGTATTCCTAGTAGCAAATGATGGGAGAAGTTTGCAAAAGAAATCTGTGCAAATGGCCATTCTGTTAGCTGTTCAGTGTTGTACCACGAGTAGTATTGACTTCCCCTAAGATATGTTGTACAATGTGCTTGTGAAATTGGTTTCTCCCTTTAGCCTGTTAGCTCTGGCCTGACCTGAACTCTGACTTTTACTGCCATTCACTTTATAAAAGAAGGGTGTGTAACATATCAAGATGCATTTATTTCTCGTTATCTGTATTTTTCTTTTAAAGATGATTATGTAGAGTGGGCACGAAATCCCTCGTTAGTAGTATTGTGTTTTGTGTAAATGTGCTATTGGTATTAAGTAGTTATGTCTTCCTAGTATTTACAGACTCTAGTTGCAAGGGAAAAGGCAGCTTGTGATTTCTTGAATTAAAAACTACCCAGTGAAATGTCGTCCAGCTCCATGACCTTATTTTGGCCACAAGAGAAAATTGGAAGAGATGTCAGGGGTGGAAGTGGAGGGATGAATTTTTTTCATGGCCTTGATTCTGATCACTGTAAAGGATAGTGAACCATTCAGGTAGACGAGAAGCAGCAGTTAACATATAAAACCCTCGCTGTTTCAGGTTATACTTTAAAGCCAACAGTTTTACAATAACATGGCTCTCTTTGGTCATCTGTAAAAAGCTCTGTAAAAGTTCTGCTTGTTTCAGAGAAAAGATTCTGTTTATGGAAGGGTGAGGGGAAGCTCTGTGGGAACAGATTTTCATGCTACCTTTTAAGTCCATATACATTTAGGCAGGTCTAGCTCATTACTTATGTGCCTCTTGTCAGAAGGGGATAGGAAGCAGGTCCTATGCTGGGAGGCATTATTTTGTTGGATTCACACACGCATTGGAGCAAGAGGACAAGATTGGAATTCTCAGATCTAGGAACCCCCAACTACATTTCCTTCCTGGATATTTTACCTTTATATTAAAAAAAATACACAACTTTAATGAGGCATCTTACTCCTGAGGCTTTTCTTCATTTCTGATTAAGTAATCAAACTATTTTCTGCTGTTTTTGCCAGGAATCACAAAGATGATTAAAGGGTTGGAAAAAAAGATCTATGATGAAAAATTAAAGGAACTGGGATTATCCAGCGTGGAGAAGAGAAGACTGAGGGGCAAACCATTGCTGGTTTTCAAGTGTATGAATGGTTGGTACAGAGAGGATGGTGACCAGCTGTTCTCCATATGTGCTAAGAATAGAACAGGAGGAAACAGGCCTAGACTGGAGTGTGAGGGGCCATTTCCTGGCAGGGACAATTATTAAATTAGAATCCTTTGTTTAAGAAAAAAAAAAGTGAATCTCTGTCTCTCTCCCTCTCTTTCTCTTCTGTCTCACTTTCTTTGAGGCTTTTTAAAAATTAGATAAAAATCTGTTTATTTAAGATGGCTACAGATGTTCTTATGTCAAGGTGGAATAACAGATTACGGAATCTTCCAAAAGACGTTTTGATCCTCTAACTACGTAATGAAAATCTTCAAAACTGAGTCATTCGGATGAGGCCAAGGTCTAATTTAGGCATTTACCCCTTGGTCCCTAATGGAGGAGAATCAAAAGGGGAAAAAGCCCACCAAATGCAGAGCTCACTAAAAGATCTATGGCAAACCCAGCAGGATTAAAACAGGAAAACAAATCTCAGTATTCTTAAGAGTATGATGGACATGTATTTTAGTATCTTAATATTGTAATGTGGTTGGGTTCATTTTTTTTTTTCTTGATATCCCTTTCACTTGCTTAGTGGATGGTATTTCGGGTTTTTAAAGAGACCATAATAAAGAACAGAAGTTGGAGAGTTTTTTGTCTGGTGCGTTCTCTCTGCAATGTGTGTGACCACTTCACATGGCCACTGATGAAGAGTGCCATGTTCAACACCTCTGTCAGGGTCTTTGCTTCACCTAACCACTGTGATTAAGTTTCTTTATCAATTGGAATTTGCCAGGTTCCACAAAATGGTAATTTTTTTTTTAAATAGTTACAGTAGGGTATCTTTGGTTATTTAACTTGGTGGAGGCAGGACCGGAGCTGGATGTAAATCAGTGAGCCTTTGAGTAGGGGCCAGGCAGTAGGGCTTTAGATCCATTGTTAATGATTCATTTCCTTTGTGGTCCTATAACTGCACAACTGAAAAGGAAAAGGGGGAAATCGTTGAAAATGTCACTTTTAGGTGCCAATAATACATTGCACTAAACTGACAGAAGTTATCCAGAGTACTGTATGACATCTTGTTTATTATTTAATGTTTTCTAAAGTGAAAAATGTTAGTGGTTTTCCAAACAGCCAAATAAAAATAATTCTTTGTAAATAAAAGCACTATTAAATGATACTTGTCTGTTATTATTTTGAGTCTTGTTTTTGATTGCAAGAATATTGGAGTAGTTTGATGTTTCCCAAAAGTCATCTATTCTAGGACCCCCTTCTTGGAAAACTGGGAAAAAAGATGGTACCCACATGAGGATGCCTTTTCTCATCAGCATGCACAGGAAAAGAGATCAGAAGATCCCTATAGCAAATGTCATACCTTAGGCAAATTGCTTTAGTTATGTTTTCTTATATCTCACTTAGTTGTAAACATTAGCCTCAAGTCCTTTCATAGGAAGGCAGGATAAGCTAGAATATATGAATATGAATTCCAAGTGAAAAGTCTTTTAGTAGTGTTGGTTTTGTTAACTTATAATAGTTTACTCATATTCCAACAACTTTTCCTGATGGAGAAGACAACTATAAGGAAACAAATCTAATGAAATCATGCAGGATTAAAAGTCCTCCTGACAAGGTAATGAAGGGAACCCCCACTCTAGCACTGCAAACTGCAGTGGGGAGAGATAGTACTGGGGGACTCTGAACAAATTTTCCTGTCCAGGGCACAGAAGAAACATTTTGGTTTAAAAGAGCAACTAGTATACAAAAGATCCAGCCCTAGCCAAGTATGCAGAGAAGGGGGGACCCTCTTACACAGTTGGTAGGAATGCAAACTGGTGCAACCACTCTGGAAAACAGTGTGGAGGTTCCTCAAAAAGTTAAGAATAGAACTACCCAACAATCCAGTGATTCTATTACTAGGTATATACCCAAAGAATCCAAAAATACTAATTCAAAGAGATACACACACCCTGATGTTTATAGCAGCATTATCAACAATAGCCAAATTATGGAAACAGCCCAAATGTCCCATTGACTGATGAATGGATAAAGAGGCGGTATATATGGTGTATATATAGATTATATATTATATTTAAATATATAATGGAATATTAGTCATGAAAAAGAATGAAATCTTACCATTTGCAAAGACCTGGATGAAGTCAAAGAGTGTTATGCTAAGCAAAATAAGAGAAGATAAAGACCATATGACTTCACGCATATGTGGTATTTAAGAAAAAAAATCGGGAGGGAAAGAAGCAAACCAAGAAACAGACCCTTAACCACAGAGAACAAACTAATGGTTACTGGATGGGAGGTGGGTGAGGGGATGGTTTAAATAGGTGATGAAGTGCTGAATCACTAAATTTTACACCTGAAACTAATATTACACTGTAGATTAACTGGAATTTAAATTAAAACAAAAAGAACAAAGAGCCAGCCTCAGAATGTTGCCAAATGGTGGGAGAGCTGCCGGAACTTTCTGCTGGTCAGAGGGGCTGCTGAGTGCCATGGCTTACATTCCCCATCCATCTTGATAGCATGGATGGAAGCAGTCCACATGCCCAAGGCAGCTCCCATGTCAGGAGCCCTGGGCCCCTAGCCGACACCAGCCCCAGCAACTCCACACTGAGGCACCCCAGCACAGCACAGCAACAGTGGGACACCCCTCATCAGCATGCACTACAGCTCCATCTGTTTCACCAAAGTAACAGTTAAGACACACCCCGAAACACTCCAGGCCTCTACCAGTTTAGCTCCAGACAACTTCCTAGAGTGCGTGTGGAGCACCCCAGGACCCCATGGCCCACACTGCACCCAACTCTAGCTGCTCTGCCAGGGAGCTCTCTCTGCAGAGAGCCTCAGGACATACTGGCTTGCATCCACCTCAGCTTCAGCTATCCTGCCAGGGTGCCCTCTGTGTGGAGAGCCCTGGGACCCTCACCCCCACCTCAGCCCATACTAGAAAGTACAAAACACTGCTGAAAGAATATAAGACCTAAATAAATAGAAAGTCATTCTATGTTAATGGATTAAAAGATGTAATGTTATTAAGATGGTAGTACGACCAAAAGTGATCTGTATATTCAGTACAATCCCTATCACAATTCCAATGACTTTTTGAAGAAATTGGAATACCAATGCTCAAATTGATGTAAAATTTAAATAGGCAAAATGATCCTGAATATGAAGACAAAGTTGGAAGATTCATACTCCCCATTTCAAAACTTACTACAAAGCTACAGTAATCAAAACAGTTTGGGACTGGCATAAGGACAGACATACAGACTGATGGAATAGAATTGAGAGTCCAGAAGTAAATCCATAGTTAAGGTTAACTGCTTTTTGACTAGGGTTCTAAGACCATTCAATGGGGGAAAGAATAGTCTTTTCAACAAATGGTACTAGGACAATTGGATATCCACATGCAAAAGAATGAAGTTGGGATTCATACTCTTCATACCATTACCAAAATTAACTAAAAACTTATCAATGACCTAAATATGATAGCCAAAACCATAAATCTCAGAGAAGAAAATATACAGGTAAATTTTCATGATCTTCATATGTGGCAATTCTTTTTTTTTTTTTTTGTGGCAATTATTCTTAACTATGACACCAAAAGCATGAGTAATAAAAGAAAAAATAGATTAAATGGACTTCATGAATATTAAAATATTTTGTACATTAAATGACATAATCAAGAAAGTGAAAAGACAACCAATAGAATGGAGAAAATATTTGCTGATTGTTTACCTTATAAGGGTCTAGTATCCAGAATATGTAAAGAACATTTGGAACTCACCAAAACAAAAAACAATTAAAAAATGGGTAATGGATTTGAATAGACATTTATTTTTAAAATGATCTATATGAATATCAAAAAACAGATGAAAAAAATGATCAGCATAATTAGTCTTTTGGTATTCTGAGGCTTAATTTCCAATGTGTGTGTTGGGGGGTGGGGGTGCAGGGGGGAGGAAGGCATTCCTCACACCAGCAAATAATTCTAGGAGACCAGCAGGGTATCCAAGAAGTCAACTTAATTCTGGCACTATCTACCCAGAGAAAACATCAGGTTCCACAGGTCAAGTGTTCAGTCTTACAGCACTGCCCTCCAGCCTCACTTCAGACACAAGTTGCAAGCCCAGGCTATAAATCAGAGGTACTCCCAACCCCCCCCCCCCCCCCGGGTCTTGATTAATTTGCTAGAGCCCCTCACAGAGCTCAGAGAAACATTTTACTTTCTAGTTCACCAGTTCATTATAAAAGAATATAACTAAAAAACAATTAGGTGGAAGAAATGCATAGGGAAGGGGTGGAGAAAAGATATGGAGCTTCTTTGCTCTCCCTCTCTAGACTTGCCACCCTCCCAACACCCTCCCACCCCCCCCACCCCCACTCCCACCCCCGGTCACTAACCTGGAAGTTCTCCAAATTCAGTCCTTGCAGGTTTTTGTGAAGGCTTCATTACCTGGACATGCTTGATTAAGTCATTGGCCACTGGTGATTTTTTCAACCTCCAGCCCCTCTCCCCTCCCCGGAGATCAGGGGGATGAGACCTAAGGAACATTTCCAACCCTCTAATTACACTGTTGGTTCTCCTGGCAACCAGCCCCCATCCTTAGATGTGGTCCAAAAGTCATCTCATTAACATAACAAAAGACACCTTTAGCACTCTCATTACTTAAGTTTCAAGTGTTTTAGGACTTCTGTGCCAGAAACAGACTGAAGACCAAATATCTATTTATTATAAATCACAGTATTCCAATTAGTCATTCGGAAAATGCACATTAACACCACAATACAATATCGTTTCGCACCCACTAAATAGGTGATAATCAAGAAAATGGAAAGTTACGCTTTGGTGAAGATATAGAGAAATTGGATGTTGCTGGTGAGAATGTAAATGGTATAATCACTGTGGAAAACAGTTTGGCAATTTCTCAAAAAGTTAAAGACAGAATCACTCTATGACTCAGAAATTCCATTTCTAGTTATGTACCTAAAGTATTGAAAACAGGTATTTAAACAGATACTTGTACACAAATTTTTATAGCAGAACTCTTCACTAATAGGCAAAAGGTAGAAATAGCCACAATGTTCATTAACAAATAGATAAGCAAATGAGGGTACATCCATACACAGAATATTATTCAGCCATTAAATGGAGTGTTACGGAGTTGATGAACCTGAAAAACATTATGTGAAGTGAAAGGAGTCAGACAGAAAAGGTCACATATTCTATTATTTCATTTATATGAACTGTTCAGAATAGGTAAATCAATGGAAACAAAGTAAATTGAAGGTTGACAGAGGGGAAATGGAGAATATTTAATCGGCAAAAGATTTATTTGGAGTGATTAAAACGTTTTGGAACTACACAGAGGTAGTGGCTGCACAAACTTTGAGTGTAGTGAATGCTCACTGAGTTGCTCACTTCAAAATGGGTAATTTTGGGCAGCCCCGGTGGCTCAGCGGTTTAGCGCTGCCTTCAGCTCAGGGTGTGATCGCGGGGTGCCGGGATCGAGTCCCACATCGGGCTCCTTGCATGGAGCCTGCTTCTCCCTCTGCCTGTGTCTCTGCCTCTCTCTCTCTCTCTCTCTCTCTCTCTGCTGTGTGTCTCTCATGAATAAATAAATAAAATCTTAAAAGGGTAATTTTATGCCAGGTATGTTTCATCTTAATAAAATATTTGTTTTCATTTTCAAATAATATAGCAGAAAAAAGGAGAAAGAACAATAGAGAGATGAGACAGAGAACAAAGAGCAAGTTGGTAGATTTAAACCAAACTCTAACAATAATCTTATTATATCTAAAGGATCTAAACACCCCAATTAAAAGAAAGATATTGTCAGATTGGATAAAAGCAAGAGTTAGTCATGTTGCCCATAACACACAAATAAGAAACAAAAGGAAACAACATTTCTGGGCATGGAATATTTAAATTTGCTAACCTGGTATAGAACATTGCTTTGTGGGATCCCTGAGTGGCTCAGCGGTTTGGCGCCTGCCTTTGGCCCAGGGTGTGATCCTGGAGACCCAGGATCGAGTCCCACATCAGGCTCCTGGCATGGAGCCTGCTTCTCCCTCTGCCTGTGTCTCTGCCTCTCTGCCTCTCTATGTCTATCGTGAATAAATAAATAAAATCTTAAAAAAAAAAAAAAAAAGAACATTGCTTTGCCAATCAAATGGCAGGTCCTTCAAAATAAGGAAGTCATAATTGAGGGCACTTAAATAAAGTTGAGGCAATGATCCAGGAAGCCTGTATTTTAGAAGACAAAGCTACATTCATGAATTGGGGATAATTTACTAGATAGGATTTTCAGGGCTCCAGAATGCTGAAACCTGAAAACAACTTGGAATTATAGTGGAGGTTAGTTCCAAGTTGATTTTCTGGGGCTAATTCACTAAAAGCTAATATTGGGCAGCCCCGGTGGCTCAGTGGTTTAGCGCTGCCTGCAGCCCAGGGCGTGATCTGGAGACCCTGGATCGAGTCCCACATCGGGCTCTCTGCATGGAGCCTGCTTCTCCCCCTGCCTGTGTCTCTCTGTCTCTCTGTCTCTCTGTCTCTCTGTCTCTCTCTCTCTCTCTCTGCATCTCTATGAATAAATAAATAAAATCTTAAAAAAAAAAAAAAACTAAAAGCTAATATTTGAGACCTCATTCATAATCTGGAATTTAATTTCAAAGAGCACGGATTACTACACAGAAGGCTCTGTTCCATTGTCTCATGCATCTCTTCCTTTTCCAGACCAAACCCCCTCCCATATTCTGGATTTACCTGCAGACAGTGTTTTTCAGATGTGTTAAATGATCTAAAGCAGTGTTCCCAACTGGAGGCAATTTTGACCCTCAGGGGATATTTTGGTAGTGCGTGGAAACCTTTTTGGTTGTCACAAGTTGTGGGTGCTACTTGCATGTAGTGGATAGAGGCCAGATAGGCTGTTAAACATCCAATAAAGCATAGGACAGATCCACACAACAAAGAATTATGTGGCCTAAAATGTCAACTGTGTAAGGATGCAAAAACCTGATCTAAATCAATAATTCTAAATCGATGATCCCCACGGACCTAGCAGCATCAGTAGCAAGAAGGTATTAGAATCATAGATTTTTTCAGGCTCCATACCATCTACAGAATCAGAAGCTCTGGAGGTGGAGCCCAATAATCAGAACAAGCTCTCGACGTGATTTTTTAAGTGTTGAATTGAGATTAAACGTCCTTACTCTTTCCATTTTCCACTCTCTAGAAAGAATAATTTATTTTATTCATGAGAGACACACACAGAGAGAGAGGCAGAGACACAGGCAGGGGGAGAAGCAGGCCCCATGCAGGGAGCCCGACGTGGGACTCGATCCCGGGGATCACGCCCTGAGCCCAAGGCAGACGCTTAACCATTGAGCCACCCAGGGATCCCAGTTCATTATTAATCTTCCCCAAACCTTCTTCCTTCTCCCCAAAACTGCTCCCCATTGCTAATCACTCCTTCTCTGAATGAAAGCAATATCTTATCAAGGCCATTAATCTTTGAAATCTGCCACGTGGTTAAAATGTATTTTTATGTATCTACATATTTGTATCTACATATTTTATGTATCTACATATTAAAATTTGTATCTACAAATTTTAATAGATCTACCTCTGAACTAGTTCTTCTGCCTTTGTCTCTCACCAATCAAAAAATGCTTAATTTGGGGGCCCCCACCTGAGTGAGTGGTGGAGCCTCCCAACGGGCCACTGGGAGTAGATGAGCGAGTCCCGCTCTGGGGAGTTCAGCTGGGCCGCGGAGCAGCACAGTGCAAGGCCATTTTCGCCTACCTTATAGGGCCCAAGACGCCAGAGGGAAGAGCCAGTGCCCAGACTGTCTGCAGCCCGAACCAGCTGTAAGAGGGGCTGAAGCATGACGGGGAAGGATGTGTGTTCCTTTACTGCCAAGTAGGAGAAAAAACCTTGTTGGAAAGATCCAAATAGAGATTCCAGAAAAAAACTTGAAAGTCACTGCATTGCCTGTGCTCCCTAACTCTGGAACACCTACAAAACTGGTCAAATCTGAATGTCTTCAGACCAACCTCCTAGAGATGTTATTCTTTGAAGATTAAGACTTGATGATGGCAATTGTGTTTTAAATCCTGATTGGCTGCAGTATAAAAAAACAACTGCATACTTGCTTTGAATTCATGTTAGCAATCAATCAATAAGTAAAAAAATGGTATATGACTAAATAGAAAGTGCTATTAAAATGTTCACGAGGGGTGCCTGGGTGGTTCAGTGGTTGAGCGGCTGCTTTTGGTTCAAGTCATGATCCTGGGATCCTGGGATCGAGTCCCACATTGGGCTTCCCATGGGGACCATCCTTCTCCCTCTGCCTGTGTGTCTCTGTGTCTCATGAATGAATGAATGTATGAATGAATGAATGAATGAATGAATGAACTAACTTTAAAAAAGTATTCATGGGGGATCCCTGGGTGGCTCAGCAGTTTAGCGCCTGCCTTCGGCCCAGGGCCTGATCCTGGAGTCTGGGGATCAAGTCCCACACCAGGATCCTTGAATGGAGCCTGCTTCTCCCTCAGCCTGTGCCTCTGGCTCTCTCTTTCTCTCTCTCTCTCTCTCTGTGTCTATCATGAACAAATAAATAAAATCTTTAAAAAAAAGTATTCATGAACTGTCAAAAAAAATTGCAAAATTTGAGGAATGTCTTTTTCTAATGTGAAGTTAAGAGAGAGAGTGATGATTTAATTCACTGGGCATTTTACATGAGTCAATAGTACCCCTCTCCAGAAGGCATTTTTCTCTTGGGTCGGCAAGAGCCATGAATGCAGAGCAGAGATTTCTCACCTTTCTGCATTGTACATACTTTTGTAAACTCATTTAAATCTATTATCAGTTAACAATTAAAACAAAACAACTAAACATACCTTCGTTCCTGCAGGGTTGAACTCACCATCCAAGTAATCTGAAGAGCTGCTGGCCGGGAGCAAGGAGTTTGGGATATTTAGGAATAAATAGGGAACAGCTTTTCTACTTTTTTAGTAGAAATCAGATGCATAGCCATGAGTTGTGCTTTTCATCCTTGTTACTCAAAGTATAGTCAGCAGACCAGCTGCAAAAGCTTCACCTGTGTGCTTTTAGAAACAGAATCATGAGCGCACCCCCAAGCCTAATGAAGAAAAATCCATGTATAAGTGATTCTTATGTGCATTTAGTTTTTTGAAGCACAACTTGAGAGAGTAAAGCTTTTATAGAGCTTAGCTTTCACCCACGTGCAAACCCCTGGAAACACATCTGCCCAGCTTTACCGTGCTTTAGAGCAATAAGTTCTCAAAGTGTGGTCCTGAGACCAGCAGCTTCAGCATCACCAGGGAACTTGTCAGAAATGCAGCTTCCCAGGCCCATTCTACTGACTGAGATGCTGGAAGCAGGGGGTGGGGCAGCAGTCTCAGTTTTAAACAGCCCAGCAGGGATCCTTTTTTTTTTTTTTTTTTAAAGATATTATTTATTTATTTATGAGAGACACAGAGAGACACAGGCAGAGGGAGAAGCAGGCCTCATGCAGGGAGCCCACTGGGTCTCTGGGACCACACCCTGGCTGAAGGCAGCGCTAAACTGCTGAGCCACCCGGCTGCCCCCCAGCAGGGATTCTGGTGCCCACTAGTGTTTGAGAACCACCGCTTTAGAGATGGCAGTTCTGGATCACAGAAATGCACAGAGGCCCCCTGCCTTCTCTAATGACTTACTGAGTACCTGCAAACACCAGCACTGCCGGGGACACCATCAAATACCTAAAAAAGATTCAACATGGTTTCAGGGCTAATTCCTAATTAGGAGGAGCTGAGTCGATGTTATTCCATTGGTACCACGAATACTGGGGTTACATAGAAAACATGAAGCATTTTCTATGTTGTTTAACTTAATCCTTGCTGCCACCTAAGGATACAGATGTAATTACCTCCTGCAACAGATGAGGAAACGGGAATTTGAGAAAGGTTAAGTGCCTTTTATAAGTTATAGTAAGAGCCAGGGTCAGTCTTTGAAACTAAAAGCTGTTCGAAAAGTTAAATGGAGAAGTTTTAAATACTGCTGGAAACCCCAAAATGTTTTTTACCTTTTGGGGAGGAAATTTCAGGTTAATGGAGAAGGATTCATAAAAAGTAAGATTCACAGCTTCTGCTCTAATGATTCAGCAACAGCAAACACTGAATACATAGACAGCAAAAGCAAATGAGGCCAAATGTTAACATCTGGTGAATATTGGTGAGGGATTTATGAGTTTTTATTGCACAATTTCTGCCATTTTTCTATAAAAACTAAAACCCTCAGGGTTGTCCACATTGGCCTCTGTGGTCAAGTAGGTGGACACTACTTACCTATCCTTGCACTTGTTTTCAGGACTCTGTCAATAGCTTTCTCAGTACAAAAAAGCTTATCTCTGCATTGCAGGAAAGCACAGAATGGATGTATGAAGAACAAGCAAGATACAGCTCCATTTTTTCCCTTTTGCAGTGCAGCTTTATTCATTTATGCTAAAATCCTTTATTGAGGTCAATAATTCACTGTCAAAGGGCAACTCTGGGTTGCAATTTTATTAATATGGTTGTGCTCTGTTTAACCCCAGCCAGAAGACTGGTTTCACACAGGGACGTCGTGGGGATTTTCAGAGATTCTGGTTTTCCATGTGCTGCTTGGACCCTGGTGCTATAATTCTCAAGCACTGTAGCCAGTGACTCCATCTGGCTACCTCCCAGATACTTCAGAGACTGTTCTTCTTTCCATACCACTTCGCTCATTTTTCACAGCTAGTGTTTCTGAAAGCTGTTTTAATTAAATACTGGATTGGAGGGAATAAAGAACTAGAAAGACATTGTTGAGATGAGAAGGATTTATTTTTTTAAACATTTTTATCTATTTATTGATTTGAGGGAGAGAGTGCCCACGAGCTAGGGGAGGAGTGGGGGCGGGGAGGAGAGGGACAAGCAGACTCCCTGCTGAGCACAGAGCCTATAAGGGGGTCCCATCCCACCACCCCAGGATCTGACCTGAGCCAAAACCCAGAGTCTGAGGCTCAACTGACTGAGACACCCAGGGGCCCTAGAACTGATTTAGATAATAGCATTTCTGTCAAAAATGAATGATTACAGTTCCACTCGTAGGGAGCCATCCTGCCCCACGGCTTGGGTCCTCTTGACTCCTGTTCCTGAGTGGACAGCAAGGAGAGTAGGGTAAGAGCCAACAACTGCGGATTGGATTGCTCACGGTTGCCACATACTCTGGCATTTGCTGCCCCACTTGGCCTCATGATACTTGATTCCCTCATTTGACTGCAGCGCTTGAGTGTAGGTAGTATTATGTTATAAACAGGGAATCCGAGCGTCACCGAGTAAGCAAACTTCCAAAAGTCACTTGGATAGTAGGTACCAGTGCCGTGACCACACCCCACCCCCCACCCCACCCCACCCCCCGAGACTGATCTTTAAAGTTGTCTCCTCTGCTGCAGAGCCAGAGCGGCCAGTCGCAGAGGCCCTGCGGTGCATGGTGCAGCCCGGGAGCGGGAAGAGGCTTCGAGGCCCGGGCAGCCACCTAGTTGCCCCCAGACCACTCGTTGCACATTTTTGAGGATGCCAAAAATAATTAATGCTGATGGTGGAGTATCAAGAACATTTCAAAAGAAAGGGAGAAGGAAGGAAAGTGCAAGGGAGGGAGAGAAGAAAGGAAGACTCGTATCTCAACCTGGAAATCGCCGTTGCTACTACTCTGGTGTACGTCTTGTCAGACCTTCCGTTTTTGCCTGCACCTTTGCTATCCAAACCTACAGGTAAAGGCTTATCATTAACATCGCTTAATGGGTAGCTTTCCTGAAGCTGAACACGCTCCTAGCACCTTCCTCACGGTATTCTATTGATCCCTTGTAAACGCTGAACTGCTACTCCAGGACTTTGGGCTGCCTCTGTGGACAGGCCCTCTAGGGACTCCAGAAGCCTAATTATGCTGCAGGAAATGATTCACAATCTGTTTGTAATTGCTGGCTTCTTTCCTTTCCTTCACTCGCTCCGCTGAACCACGGAAACATTCCCTGGAGGCCTGGGATGTAATAATGCACGAGGTTAGGTTCTCAGAGAAGCCAGAGATGAGGGGTTGATAGTCCTTCAGAAATACCTATCAGAAAGCACAGGCCAGTAGGAAACTTCTCTTTTTAGATCCCAAATCATTTCATTTATTTATTTCCTTTTTAAGATTTATTTATTTATTTAGTCATGAGATATATAGAGAGAGGAAGAGACACAGGCAGAGGGAGAAGCAGGCTCCCGTGGGGAGCCTGATGTGATGCGGGACTTGATCCCACGACCCTAGGATCACGACCTGAGCCAAAGGCAGACGCTCAACCTCTGAGCCACCCAGGCGGCCCCCAAACCATTTCATTTCACAACTTCAGCAAAAGTTTGCTGCTCTCTCCCAGTGGCTCGGGGGGGCCACCTGACCAGGAATTAGCAGTGGGCATTAATGGAAGGCAGAGATCTGAGGGACTCAGTTCATTTCAGTGAATTATTCTTCTAAGGCTTTGGCAAAGTATTATCACAATGAGGCTAAAGAAGAAGTGCAGGTGCCATTGTGGAGAACTCAGCTTTATTCTGGAAGCTTACCACAGCAGGCAAAAATGCCCATGAGCCGTACAGGAGGTGAAAATCAGGTGCATTTGTGGCCAGGCCAATGTCAGTGTTGGAAAAATAACCTGTGTTGGGCCTGCGGATCAAGGGGGATCGGGAGGCACCAACAAAGTGGCGGTGGACCCCCCACCTCGTTGCCCCCACCTCAGAAGTTTCCCACCATCAGCAGACCGCCCGATGACACGTCATGGGGGGGACAGGACCTATGCAGGAACCAGGCACCGCACCTTACCCAGACCCCATGTAAGGGCATGAGCAGTTTCACCCCTTATGGACACAACCCCTTACCCTCTCCCCCCTTAAGAAGCTCGCCTGTTTCCCCTGCGGCCTGCGGAACCTCGCCCGAGAGCACGTCCCATTAAAGCTTGCCTTGACCAACTTTTGCCAGGCCTCTCTACTCCATTTCACTACGGATCCGATTAAACCTGACAAGCTGCAATTGTATCTCCGAATGACTATGCGCATCCCTTCTGATACACAAAGTACACTATATTATTTTCTACTTTGGGTTGGCTCTAAAATGGCATCTTACTCAACTGCTACTTAAAACTGCCAAATGCTTGAGAAAATTAGGTTATTTAGATTTAAATGCTGAAAGGATTCTTCATAAAATACCAAAAATGTCCAGGGACTTCTGGGTAGTATATGAAAACAAAACAAGCAAAACAAACACAAAAAACACCTTGCCTCATTTCGCTTGGAAAGCTGTTGCTCTTTAGACCGGATGGTGTTCACTGAATGAAACAGGATTCCCAACAGAGCTTAGTTTAGAATCATTTGGGAGGCGGTTTGGTCCCTCCCCGAGGGGCTACTTGAGTGGGCAGTCCTGGTGTGTCCTGGGACATGTGGCCTAGCTCCGTGTCCCCGGCTCTCGGGCCCTTGGCTTCCAAGCCCAGATCACTCCAAACAGGGTAGATGCCTCTTTACAAATCAAAGGTGCTGGTTCTCATTTGGAAATGGGGTGCCATCAAGCTTTGCAACAACTCTTGCCTGGCTATCTGTTGCCCCTGGGGGGGATGTGAGCTGAGGGGCTCTCCGGGCCTCCACCCTCTCTCTCCTTGTGGGCGGCTGATGAGAAGCTGCAGCTGTACTGGATTGTTCCAAAGGATCTCTTGGTTGGGCAGCAGTGCCATTAACATGGAGAAGTCAGGCTCTGGAGGCAGAAGACAAAATAGGGTGAAGAAAAGTTTCCCCACAGCATGTTCTGCTGCTAACAAAGAAGAAAAGTAATGACCTTTGAACCTCCGTTTTCCCAATGTCTGTCCTTTGTGGCGAGGAATGAGAAAGATGTACCAACTGTTTTCTATATTTGCATTACGGTTAATCTTTAAAGGTATCTTTTTGGTCTAATAAGAACTATGTGGAAAATGGACTTCTTCCAATGTCACCTCCAAGCCTGCTGAGAACACACCGCCAAGTCTACTGTCTGGTTCCTTGGGGCACAGAGAGCTCTGTGGCTCCTGGGGGGGAGGCGCCCCGCGCAGAAGAGTGAAGACCTTCCAGGGCCTCCCCTTCTCGCAGTCTGCGGGGTGACTAGGTCCTGGTTTGAGTCAGACCCTCATGCTAACTGGGACTTGAGGTATTTACGCTACCGTCTGCTCATGGATTTTTTTCACAGACTTCCTTCAAGACATCCCCTGACACCAATCCCTGATGGTTTTCCACCCTAAGAAATAGCTTCTATCTTTTGTTGCCATCTCACAACATTTCCACAAACCTGGCAGCCTGAAAAGGCTTTCCTTTATTGTCTCTCAGTTTCTGTGAGTTGGGAGTATAGGCTTGGCGCAGCTGGCTTCTCTGCTTCAGGGTCTTATGAGGTGGCAGCCAGAGTCCTGTTCTCACCCAGGACTCAACTGTGGAAGGATCTACTTCCAGTCTCATGTAGTTGTTGGCAGAATTCAGTTCTTTTTTTTTTTTTTTAAGATTTTATTTATTTATTCATGAGACACAGAGAGAGAGAGAGAGAGAGGCAGAGGCACAGGCAGAGGGAGAAGCAGGCTCCATGCAGGGAGCCCGAGGTGGGACTCGATCCCAGGTCTCCAGGATCATGCCCTGGGCTGAAGGCGGCGCTAAACCTCTGAGCCACCCGGGCTGCCCCAGAATTCAGTTGAGTCCACTTCATTTTCTTGTTGGCTGGATGCTGCCTTCAACTCTTTGAGGCCTCCCACAGTTCCTTGCTGCCGGGGGCTCCCCCAGTGACCGCTGCTTTCTCAAAGTCAGCAAAGGACAGAGAGAGCCCAGCAAGATGAGTCCTCAAATCGCCTGCCTATAATCACGTACACACAATCATCCAGAGGTCCATCTGAACACATCCACTCTGCAGTGCACTGAGCCTCCGAAGCACTTCACTTTTGATACGCTTAAATGTACCTTGTGCCTATAGTACCTGAATGGGAATCAAAATCTCGAATTCTTCCTCTGTTTCCTCTAAGATTATAAAAAAAAGTCCCTGTGAGCACAACAGATTTTCAAAGTGCTGTGCTAATTCTGGGAGGGAAACTTTGCAAAGGGCTTCCACTTTGATGTGGTAGCTTTTACTCTAAATTCAAAAGCAAATGTCTCTCTATTCATATTTTTATGAGATCACTGCCGGACTGAGCTGCCATTAATTTCTCCTTTAACGGATCACACTTGTATGCAAAGAATTCCAAGTTCTTTTTATAAAAATGTTAAGTCTGTAGGTATTTTTAAAAATAGCATTAATGGGCAATCCTGCGGCAAGTGTGCATTGCTATTCTTACCAAGTCTGTATCTTTTCAAGTTGATTCCAACCTGATTAATCCAGGAAGATTAGCCAGCTGTCCGAAACAAGTTCAACTCCAGAGTTTGTGTGGCCTCATTAGAACAACTCTGGGAGGCCTGCGAGCACACACTGCTAAAAACTGGCTCGATTCCCACTCTCCTGTTCGCCTACTATACAAAATCTGTGGTTTCCTTGGGCATGAAGGAAATCCTCTCATTGGTGAGAGTGGTTGGCAGCTCCTGATATGAGATCACTGGCTATTTTGTCCAAGGTGTAAGATTTCCCTTTGACCTCACAATGCCACTTCAAACACCCAGCATTTTCAAAGGAAATGAAAAGTGCCATATGGAAAAAATAGTTAATCTGGTTATTTTAGCAATTTTAAAATCCTAAGCTACTTAAATAATGAAAATACGATCTTAGTTTATATTCCATGAGGCTCTTAGCTGCTGTAATAAAAAAAAAAATCAGTAATTAAAAAAAAATATTCCAGCCTCAGCAAAATTCATGGGAGGTGTAGTTCTGAGTATACAGTTTGTGCCTTGAGCGTGTCCACATTCTTCCCCTCGCCTCCTTACTCTGTAACCTTGGTATGTTTAGGTCATGGCGCATCATGTTTAGTAATTGAAAGACTGTCCATAAGATAGGCATTGCGATCTTTGTTTTCCAGGATGTCTCTTATTTGTAATATTTTTCTTCTATTCTTACACTTTTTTTGGTCCTTGTCAGTCTCATTTACCTCCAGAGCCTTTTTTCACTGCTCATCCAGACAAGTCTTGGGTGTGCGGAGGAATGTAAGGGTTGGGAGTTATTGCTGCTTCCCCTTCCCTGGATTCCCACCAGCCCAGCAATTCAGGAACTTCTGCATTCTCTGAAGTAAAAAGGAAGTCACTGCATCGTCTGTTCTTTCTTCTCTCTTCCCTCTGCCCCCAGGAGCAGTGACTGGTGTCAGGCCTGATGCCCAGTCCATGATTGTCTGTTGGCGGAGGTTCATGGGGCCTCCCTTGTGTCTTTCTCTACCGTGTAAGCCCACTGGGGAAGACCTTGCCCCTGGGAGGGGGAGGGGAGACAGCCTCTAAGTGTCCAGCTGCTCTGGCTACGAACATGTCTTAGATAAATGAGGGGGAGTCATTTGAGCTGCCTGTCCAAGCTGCCTTCTCAACGCTTGCTTTAGCAGTGATACAACTAGTATTTTTGGTCTCCATCTGACAACTGGGTCTTCTTAGTTTATTCCTCATTTAGAGGAGAGAGGGATGCTATGAATTAATATCCTCAACTACCAGGAAAGTGCTATGAACCTGCCTCTGTCCTCTCCTTCAGCTCATAGCGAGAGAGACTGGAGGCAAGGGAATGGGAGTGTTTCA
The DNA here is from genome assembly GCF_011100685.1 of Canis lupus familiaris. NCBI lineage: Eukaryota > Metazoa > Chordata > Mammalia > Carnivora > Canidae > Canis > Canis lupus. The sequence goes on along the minus strand of NC_049253.1, from coordinate 13,091,345 downwards.
GGCAGCAGAGCTCATGAACAACTTCACGAGGCCTGTTCAGGAAGGCAGACAAAAAGCCGGATGTCCTGTGAATTGAGGGCACTTGGGATGTGGGCCACCAGGCCAAGTTTAGTTCTTCCTGAATCCAGCCAAATCACAGGAGGTAAGCTGAAGTTTCAGTGGCAACTCTGGGCAGGAAGCCAGGCTTGACAAACCTGCTAAAAACATGCCTGGCAAGTGCCCAGGGCACAGTTCAAGAGACCCAAAAGATGGACATCCTCAGTGAGTCATGCTGACAGAAAAGGATGGCCGGCCATGGCCTCTGAGGGGAACAGCGCTGACTTGGCATCTGTATGGTGATTTACCATCTATTTGAGGCAGGTGGAAAAATATGTCCCCAGATTGCAATCCTCAGATGAAGAATCATGACTTTGACCAACTCAGACTTCAACAAGGTGACCATATTTCTATATTGGACCTCACAGATTCTGTTAAAAAAGAAGGGGGACCCTGTAGACCAGGAGAGCAGTATGGCCAATGGCATGACTGGCCAACTGACTATCCACATAGAATCTGAAATGTCCTGCTTCACCCAAAGTGCACATCCACAGGAACCCCCCTCCAACCTCCTGTGGTTATCATTGGCTGTGGTTTTGCCTTAGCAAAGCTGAGTTTCTTGTACAGGTAGAGAAAGAAAAGGCATTGTTGTTATTCTGTCTTTGGTGATGAAACAAGTTTATGGCATGAGATGCCTCAGGCTGAAGGAAATGAAGTGTCTGCGGCTGAGTGCTTTAGTGAGACCGCTCTCAGCTCCCCGAGCAGTGGTGGAGTGCTGGGTCGATGTTGCCATGGGCAGTAACCACACCTACACAAAACCCACATTTTTAAAAAAAGATTTTATTTATTTATTCATGAGAGACACAGAGAGAGACAGAGACATAGGCAGAGGGAGAAGCAGGCTCCATGCAGGGAGCCTCACGTGGGACTTGATCCCAGGACCCCAGGATCACACCCTGAGTTGAAGGTTGTGCTAAACCACTGAGCCACCCGAGCTGCCCCCAAAACCCACATTTTTTACTCTCTCTGCAGCCTTGTCCTTTCTCCTATAGGTGTGCGCCTGCCTTGAGACGTGTGGGGTGGATGGCCTCAAGGAGAAGGGGCTACAGGGGAGGCTGCCCCCAGGGGCACTAACTGTGCTCATTCATCTCTACCTGATGATCCTCATCCTGACACCAGTCCTCATTGCTCCTGGGCCCAGGTGGCTTCCCATTATCGATCGTCATTGTCACAGCCCTTTTTCACAACATAGTAATGACCCTGTCTGCCTAGTACCAGCTGTGCAACCTTGGGCAAATTAGTCAACCTTTCTGATCCTCAGTTTCCTTATCTTAAAATAAGAGATACAGTACTTCCTTCAGGATTTATGTGCAGATTAATTTGAATAGTATAATATTTGTATAGCACTTAACACAGCATCTAGCCATAAGAGACATTCAATAAATAGGAACCATTATTACTAGATCATCACTATTATCATTGGCACATTTTTGTTATTATTACTGGTGGCTTATTTAGATTGCCAAATGCTAACATTTTTGTTACACACACACACACACCAGTTTATGATTCCAAACACTTAGATCCATGAATGTCTAGCACTTACTTTATGAGGCGTATGAAATGTACTTTAAATATAAAATATATCTGTTATTTTGAGGGCAACGGGACCAACATGCAATGAAATTTTATTCCAATAGCGAATTCTGGGATAAGAATTCTGGGATTAAAAAAAAAAAAGAATTCTGGGATAAGTATTTGGGATTAATTTTCTCATTTTCATCATACAATTGGCTTGGGGAGAAATAGGGACTGCCATTGTGTTGGTCTGATCAGGCAGCTATGACAAAATACCAGAGACTGTGTAGCTTAAACAATAGGAACTTATGTCTCACAGCTCTGGAGACTGGGAAGTCTAAGGTCAAGGTGCCAGCCAACTGGGTTCCCTAATGAGGGCCGACTTCTTGGCTGGCAGATGGCTACCTTCTCACTGTGCCCTCACATGGCAAAGCTTTCTGGTGTCTCTTCATATAAGGACACAAATCCCATCATCAGGGCCCTACCCTCATGATCTCCTCTAAACCTAATTACCTCCAAATACCATCACCTCAGAGCGTTAAGGGCCTCCCAACCGTACCCTTTAAGGGGGACACAATTCAGTCCCTGGCAGACATGTTCAGCTATCTCTAACCTAGGTATAGATCAGCCCAGCAAAGGATTTGGGGGTCCTTCAAGCTAGACAAACCAGTGTAGAGTAGAAAGAGCCCTGGGACACATTCTCTTCAGGAAACAGATCTAGGGCAGAGAAACTCCCTGACTGGTAGTTATGAGACCGTGACTATTTACCTTGGAACACTCATACATCTTAAAAAACCCTTGAGTCAAAAGGCATTCAAACCCCATCTGGGACAACAGGCTCAGATTCCTAAAGAGTATAAACCTTTGGCATCCAAACTAACTAAAATCATTAATTAACCAATAGAACAAGATACCATGTTAAAAATGAGTTACACATTTTTCATGTTGTAGGAATCCAGAAAAGGTAATGTAGGGACAAAGTGAATGCAGCCAACACTGGCAAAGAGCCAGAGAAAAATTAGGAAGCCACCAGAACACAAAGAAAGAACAATAACTGATTATTGAGTCTGACTATGGCTCAAGCTGCTGAGATATATCGTTTTATTTAAACTTCAAGGACAATCTTTAAAGATATATTATAATTCAATTCTACAGGTGAAAAAATTGAGGCCCACAAAATTTATTTTTTTATTTTTATTTTTCAAATATCTCTTTTTTCTGTTTCTTTTTTTTTTCTTTTTTTCAAGATTTTGTTTATTCATGAGAGACACAGAGAGAGAGAGAGAGAGAGAGAGAGAGAGGCAGAGACACAGGCAGAGGGAGAAGCAGGCTTCCTCTGGGGAGCCAGATGCAGGACTCGATCCCAGGATCCTGGGATCATGAGATGCTCAACCACTGAGCCACCCAGGTGCCCGGCCCACAGAGTTTAAACAACTGGTCCAGAGTCCCATTAATTAGTAAGTGGCACTGGGGCTCTGGATTTCACATTTTTTAAATAAACTACATGTTACTCCTCTGTTTATTTCATTAGAGCCGTGATTGTTCTAGTCGGTTGTACAGACAAAGCCACTTTAAAGCTCAGTCACGGAGGCAATGTTGAATAGGAGTGGGGGAGGCACGTGGACAGGGCCTTCAAATGACTCCTTGGGATTCTCCCCTGCTGGAAATCCTGTGATGGGTCCCTTGAGCCACATTTTCATTAGCATGTATGTCTTGTTGACCACCAACCCATCAGCCGTATTTTAAAATAATACCTGGGTATTGTGGACATTGCTGCTATAAACATCGGGGTGCAGGTATCCTGGCATTTCACTGCATCTGTATATTTGGGGTAAATCCCCAGCCGTGCAATTGCTGGGTCATAGGGCAGATCTATTTTTAACTCTTTGAGGAACCTCCACACAGTTTTCCAGAGTGGCTGCACCAGTTCACATCACCAACAGTGCAGGGGGTTCCCCTTTTTCCACATCCTCTGTGGAAGGAGCCTCGGTGTCCATCGAAAGATGAGTGGATAAAGAAGCTGTGGTCTATGTATACAATGGAATATTACTCAGCCATTAGAAACGACAAATACCCACCATTTGCTTCGACATGGATGGAACTGGAGGGTTTTATGCTGAGTGAAATAAGTCAATCGGAGAAGGACAACATTATATGGTCTCATTCATTTGGGGAATATAAAAAAATAGTGAAAGGGAATAAAGGGGAAAGGAGAAAAAAATGAGTGGAAATATTAGAAAGGAGACAGAACACGAGAGACTCCTAACTCTGGGAAACGAACTAGGGGTGGTGGAAAGGGAGGTGGGCGGAGGGTGGGCGTGACTGGGTGATGGACACTGAAGGGGGCACTTGATGGGATGAGCACTGTTATTCTATATGTTGGCAAATTGAACACCAATAAAAAAAAAGTCAAAGAGTAAAACAAATTGTGTAGAATTGCTCTGGTCATGAATGGCTATTGAGCACCTGAGATGTGCTGTAAAGTATAAAATTTACTCTAGATTTTAAACGTAGTATGAAAACTCAATAAAACATCTCAAGAGTATTTATATTGAAATGTTGAAATGATAATTTGCATATATTGGATTAAATAAAACATCTTTTAAATAAAAAAAAAATACCTGGGGTTTTAGACAAGTTGACACCTTTAAAGCAATAGCAACAAATTTCTTTCTTTTTTTTTTCTTTAAGATTTTATTTGCCTATTCATAGAGACAGGGAGAGAGGCAGAGACACAGGCAGAGGGAGAAGCAGGTTCCCTGTGGGGAGCCCAATGCGGCACTCGATCCCAGAACTCAGGGATCACAAGCTGAGCCAAAGGCAGACGCTAAACCACTGGGCCACCCAGGTGCCCCTCAATAAATTTCTTATTTAAAAGATAGTATAATCTTCAGAGCTAAAATTCCAAAAGACAGTAATGAGTCTGTCTGACACATCCCCATTTAAACAGCTCACCTCTCAGAGCTTCAGCAAATAAAGCCCCGCTCCCTGACCCCGTGTGCCAGGAAGGGAGTGAAATACTTTCCATGGAACTTTCCCCACAGCCACCCTGCCAGGGATCACTGCCCACACCCTCCTCTACAGATGAGGAAACAAATTGATGCTCAGAGAGTTTCAATAACTTGTCCAAAGTCACAGGGAGTGGGGGGGGGGACCTGAAGTCACTCCCAAACCATGGTCTCTACACTACTGACCACATGCTGGACCTCATGCGGAAGGGACCGGCATGCTCCTAGGTGGGGCAAGAACTTCCTGCAGGGGAAATACCCAGAACCTGGAAGGATTTTTCCTAGTAATTGAAAATTTCCCCGAAAAAAGTTTTCATTCCACACAGAAGCTGATGCATCTGACTTTCAAACTCTTAGGGTAGAAACAACAGCTGGTAATGAGGCAGGAAATCTTCCAATAAGAGTAAGAAGATTGCATCTGTCCACCCTGCCAGCCCTGGCTCCCCTCCGGGCAGCGTACAACCTTATGCCACCGCCTGTCCTGTCCTGTCCTCCCAAAACAAGTGGAGCAGCTCGATCACCTGCCTGGGGAATTAGAGGCTGGGGTTGGCCTCCACATCTTCTCCACTGCCTCAGCTTCCATTGACCACCTTCACTCCCCCAGTGGTCTGCCATTCCACAGACATAACGCCACCTGTCTTATATCCACCAGGCAAGTAATCAGTGCCATTTAAAATATGCATTCATTTGTACATGGGAGCAAACTAAGATGTAGCAAGATTCTATACCAACAGGGTGCCTGGGTGGCTCAGTGGTTGAGCGTCTGCTTTTGGCTCAGGGTGAGATCCCCGGGTCCTGGAATCGAGTCCCGCATCGGGCTCCCCACAGGGAGCCTGCTTCTCCCTCTGCCTGTGACTCTGCCTCCCTCTCTGTGTCTCTCATGAATAAATAAAGAAAACTTTAAAACCAAATTCTACAGCAATAATAATAAAGATTATTATTTCTTTTTTACAGATAAGGAAATTCAGGATCCGTGAAGCTCAGTAATTTGCTTGAGTTAAATAGGTAGGAACTGTGAAGCCACTGACTCCAGAGCCCACCTGTTGACATTGCCTCAAGTGAATCAGTGGCATAAACCAGATTAGAGGCCGAGCCTTTCAGCTTCCATTTCAAAGCTCTTCCCAGTTTTTACACCACTTTCCTCCCTGAGATGAGCTGAGCATGATGTCACCTTTTCCTAATACACCTCGGTGCCAACGTTATGAATATGTTATTAATGTGTACTGAAGCAGGAGCTGCCAAGGTAGGTGCTGGGGGATGTAGAACAATTGGACTCTGGCCCTGGTGGTAGCCCTGCAATCTGACCGTCCTCAATCAGCTCTGACTACAGCTTGCTTTTTAGTTCCTCGTTTCTATCACTCCAGGGAGAGTTGAACACATCTTTTGTGGCACAATTGCTTCCTGTAAAATTAGCCCTCTGACTGAAGATGCAGCAGCCCTGTCCTGTGCACACCCTCACCATGGCTAATGTGGCACTGCCAGGTTACTTGCACAAGGTCAGAGACATCATCTGTGGCGCCATAAATAGCTCCTGGCCAGGGACACCTTTGAGTTGATCTCACCTTGGTCTTACTCTTGGGCATTTGTTTGTGTTGGGTGTGGGGTGTGGGGTGTGGGGGGTATTTATCAGTTAGTCCCTTACTTCCTGTTTTTTTCCCTCCTCCAGACAACCAACAGAAGCCTGTTGCTAATGAGGTGAACATGCTCCTTCCCCTTTCTGTATCCCACACTTTGGGTGGAGTTGATCCCATCCTGCTCACTTAAGCTGATCAATTAGTAAGTAGTTAGCGGTTCAGACCCAGACCTGTTACCACAGACCCAGGCTAAGCAGAGTATTCCCCTGGCTCCAGTGGCTGCTTCATCTGTGGGCCCGCCACCCACGCTAGTCAAACCACGTAGAACTCCTCCCTGTTATTGCCCAGAAAGACTTTCCCTTCCCTGGATGGTACAGTGTGAGAGCGACAGTCTTGCAGCAACGGCAGCCCCTTGCCATCATCTGAGACTCCCACAAGCGCTCTGGAAGCTGTGGAAAACAGATCAAGACTGAGAATGGAGGTTCTTAGAGACAAGGCTGAGCCACTAGTCAAGCTTCACTTAAAGCCAGAATTTTCTCTTGGCCTTTAAGCTGCATGAGCCAGGTGGGCATCTTCATGGTCTAAGCTGGGTTTCTCCCCTGGTAGCACAGTCCTGTTCTTGAGAGCTGCTCCCATGACTACGTGTCTTCTCTGGATCTAAGCTAATAGTGTGCTTTGCCCATCCTAGGTGCTCAGTGAATGGGTTTTGAAGAACTCAGACATGCTTCTGCAAAATAAAAATATTTTGTTGTTCATAACTCAATGCCGCTGTGAAACTGGCCTGTGATGCTGTTGCTTTTATAGAGCTTTCTGGTGCACAAAATGTTGTTCAGAGCCAGACCTGTGACACTAACTTGCCACGACAAGGCTGAGAATATTTAGTTCTCCGACAGATGCTGCACGCTACAGGTAGAGAATGTGTAATTAAAATGACATTTGTGAGCTGTATGTTGTTGCCCTAAACAGGAATTATTTCCCTTCTCCAACAAGCACTGTTGGGACCACTCAGAGAGCTACAAGTGAATTTTTATTTATTTCATGGATTCTTTGCCCCCTAAGGAATTGTCATATGAAAAAGGATTCCCTGAGAAACTTCTAATTAGAATTTTCTACACAACTGAAAGAATTAAATGCTTTGAGTCCATTACTGTGATGGAATCTAAACATGTAACTATTTTACTGATCAATGTATTTTTTGTAGTGCCCATCACTGAGGAACACAAAAGCTTTCATAGCTTTTTACACAGAGGACTGCAATTTTTATTTTATTAGAGGGCTGCAATTTTAATTCCTGCAAAATACTTGTGTCACCTTGAGCAAGTCATTTAGCTTCTCTGGGCCACAGCTTCCACTGGAGGGTGAGCAAGTGGGTCTCAGCAAAGTTCTGTCTTCATGCTATTTAAATTAAAAAACATACTTTATTTATTTTTTCATGACAGATACACAGAGGCAGAGATATAGACAGAGGGAGAAGCAGGCTCCCTGTGGGGAGCTCGATGCAGGACTTTTGATCCCAGGACCCCAGGGTCACAACCTGAGCCTAAGGCAGATACTGAACCACTGAGCCACCCAGGTGCCCCTCTTCATGCTCTTTAGATGCTCACTGCACATAACATTTTGAACATTTGGTGGTGGTTTCTCCAAGTGACTCAGAAGTGATTGGAATTATCCTCATTCATGAAGTGTCTTTTCTGGAGACTGGATGAAGGGCCCTTCATCAATGTCAGCTGACTGAAATTCGAGCCAGAAGGGAAGAACCAGCTCTGTTTGAATCGACTTGTCCAAAGAATTGCTTGAGCAACTCTACCTCTGTGCTTTAACTCTGGCTCAGGGGGAGGCAGAGGTATATCCGGCCCTCACCTCAGGGCATGTGTGTGAAGTGTACGTGACAGTTCATGAGATGACAGGTCACAACAAACTAGCAATGTGTACGTCATAGACTGAAGTGCTGAAAGACTTTAGAGGGGTGGGATATCTGAGAGGATGGAAAAGGTCAGGGGTTTATGGAGGACAAAGATCCTGGGATGGTCCTTCAAAAAAAGGATTTGCCATACACGTGTGTGCGCATGCATGTGTGTGTGCATACATGTATGTGTGGGTGCGTGTGTGCACGTGCATGCATGTGGGTGGTGGGGTGGAAGGCTCAGGGAGTGAAGACAAAATCTAATGTTTGAGGCTCTGCTCTGCCTTAGCTTCTGGTTCAGTAAGCTGGGACTCCTGCCGCTGCTGTATCTTAAAGCTTTTTTGCTGCTGTGGAAAATCACTGCTCACTGGGGTCAGATTATTATGGCCCTCACTTAAGCCTCAACCCCAAAGAGTGTGCACATTTCCCGCATGGCAAGACAACATCATCAGTAACATAACCTGCACATTAGGGAGCCAGTAAATAAATAAACCTTTACATTCCAGATCAATCCATCCAGCCTCTGACAATGGCTTATGGCTTGTACTGCTAGGTTAAATATTAGTCCAGGGTGCCCTAGGCAGCTCACACACTGAGATTTCTGGAGGAAAAGTCATGAGCCTGGTCTGTGAACACAGTCTGGGGCCCTAAAATGAGATATCTTGGAAGGAAGCACTAGGAAAACTGGGGAGAAACCATATGAGTAAGATGTCTTCAAAACATAGCAAACTCACTCATCCAGATAAAGTAGAAAAACGTCCATATCATTTGGGGCATTAACACAAGCAAATGGAGAGGTCCTCAAGAACTCATCATCTTCAGTTTATATTCTAACACAAGCGCAGGAGTAATCATCAAAATATGATAAGACCAGCTCCATTTCTAAAATGCTTTATAGTTTTTTATATTCCTTCATTGATGTTAGTCTTACGACCTCGACGGAATAGGCTCCATTTCCATTTTAAGATGAGCAAAACAAGTATCAGAGAAAAGAAATTTCTTATTCAAAGTTGCACAGCTGGAAGGGCTGGTGCCCATTTATATCATGGGATTTAAGAACAAACCCAAGAATGCATCTGCCTAACTATGTACCAAGATGCTGTTTGTAATTGCAGAACATTGTCCCACAGCTGGAGCTTTCTGAGACACGTTATGGTACATCCATATAATGCAATACTCTGCAGCCATTAAAATCTATTTTGAGGGCTTATATCTCTTTAACATAAAAAATTTATACTATTATCGCTTAGTTAGAAAGCAGTTACCAGGTGGCTCATTCAGTTGGGTGGTCGACTCTTGGTTTCAGCTCAGGTCATGATCTCGTGGGTCATGGGATGGAGCCCCACATGGGGCTCTGTGCTCAGCGGGGAGTCTGCTTGAAGGTTCTCTTTCTCTGCCCCTCCCCCACTTGTGCAGGCGCATGGAGGCATGCTCTTTCTCAATCTCAAATAAAAAAATTAAAAAATAAAAAAAAAGCAGTTACTAAACTGAACACGGGGCAAGATTCTCCATTTGCAAATATTTGCACAGCAAAAAAACCCACTGACATCTATCTATCTATCTATCTATCTATCTATCTATCTATCATCTATCTATCATCTATCATCTCAGGATTATTAGTAATTGTGAATGTTTTTATGTTTACTTGTTTCTATTTTACTGTCTTTAAACTTTTCTGCTTTGAGATTTTGCTTTTGAAATAAGAATCAAAAATCAAAACAAAACAAAACAAGCAAGATGAACTCTATAGAAAAAGCTAAGAATTTACCTATGCTGAAAGGTTCATCCTACTACTATATGCCCATGTCTGGCATTCCTACCATTATTTTTATTTTTTGGATAAGAATTATTTCAAAAGATGTAAGTTCCTGGGGCAGTGCCAGTAATTCCCACTCTCAGATACCCCGGCTGAAAGACAGATGAGCCAGCTCCATCCAGAGACACTCTAAGCAGGGCCTGGTGGGAAATTCACATTTGCATCATACTACACAGGAGCTGCTCTCAGGGAGATCGGAACCTCCCAGATGGAGCCCAAGATGCATAAACGCTAGGATCTTAGGAGGGGGTAAAAGGAGATGGGTAGGGGAAGCAGGAGGAACAGCCGGATGTTTCCTAGTGCCTGCTCTTGGTGGTGGTGGGCAGGCAGGATGACCCCATACTCAGGAGGATCAGTCCACAGAGACTTGGAGCTGTCTCAGCAACCACTCTGAGCCAGTATTACAGGGTTAATGAAGTTTGTATAAGTGAATGCATCTCTCTAGCCTTCTGGTAAAGTTGAACCCCTGACTTAGGTCCAGAACTCTTTGGAGTATGTGGAACAGGGCAGGGATTAACCTCTGTCAGGAAGTGTCCCAGTGGGAGGTGGCAAGGTGGAGACAGGAGTGGATATGGCCCCTGAGCCCTTGAAAATTAACTGTGAATTGACTGTGGAGCCACCTGAACTTTGGTCTTATTATTTGACAGCAGTACTTTCTGCTGTTCTTTAAACTAGTTGAATCCAGGTTTTCCATTGCTGGCAAGAAAAGCATCCTTAAGGAATCCACCCACATTTAATGAGCACATGTATGTGCCAGGCATGTATGACTTCATTCGATCCTCACAGAAGCCCATGACAGGCATACTATTGTCATCCCCTGTTGGAAAACAAGGAACAGCAGCCTGGAGAGATTTAGGAATATGCCCCAGGTTACACAATCATGGAGGGACAGGTTTGTGTTTGAACACGGACGGGCTGACCATAGATCCCCAATCTGAGCCACTCACAGTAGCTCTATTCATGTTTCTGATTTATTATCCAGTAACACGTGAGATTGTTCAGTTGATATATTTCATCTAAGAGTTTTTAGTAAATGAAAAGAAGAATTCAAGGGTAATTCCAGCCACAATTCCAAAGCATATTCCCTACTCCATACATACTATCCTCCTTTACAAAAGCCAAACTCTGTGCAACCAGTTCATCCAGAGAGAGATGTAGAAGGGGTGGGGGGCTGGTGATGGGTAGGAGGTAGCCTCAGAAATTCAACTCCTGGCTCTGGACTTAATGGCTATGAGACCTTGGGCAAGGTACTAGATTCCGTGAGCCTCAGTTTTCCCGTCAGCAAGCAGGGGATGGGAGAGACCTATCTCCCAGAGTTAGTGAATGGTTTAAGAGGGATACAGTGGGTAAAGCACTCAGCACAGCACCTAGCCTGCCACAGAGCAGGCACTTGCCAGGGAAACATGGTCCTGTGTTGATAAGGAGCACAGGCTTGGGAGCTCCTTATTAGTTTCCTATTTTCTCTCTACGACGAGAGAAAATTATTTATGCATCCAGCGAATCTATATTTTGGCCTCTGTTATTGACCATACACTGAGGTAATGCCAACTTACAACTATAAACAAATTAGTCTCCGTTATCTTGGAAATTCCAATCTAGCACAGAAACAGAGACAAAAGGACATTGCAGGAATGTATGTGGAGATCCACAATGGGGAAGTATGGGGGGCAATGGAAAGGCATGAGAGTTAGATTCAACCTGGGCTTGGGAGGTCAGGGGAGGCTTCCTGGACAAAGAGGCTTTGATGGTGAACCCTGAACCATGTGTAGGAGTGATCTAGGTGAAAGCAGGTAGGGGAAAACAGAGAGGGGAAAGAGATTCGGGTCTCAGATTGTTGGGAAAGTGCAATGCAACCATCTGTCTGAATTGCTCAACACAGAGCCCAGCAATTTGTGTGCTCGATGAAGAATAGTAATTTCCTGATTCTAGAACACTTGTAATACATGCGTTTTTCTGTTTGGATTTCCAACTTCAGAATGAACGTTCTCTGTTAACTCTCAAGCGGTTCACTGAGTCTCACCAGCATTATTTTATTATATCTGATCTTCTAAAGAACCACAGTCATACTCTGCTTGGAGTCTTCAGAGCACCAGGAGAAAGAAAGCTGTTTCCCCTTCTTCACAGATCGTGAGTGGCAGGCAGGGCCGGGCCCTACTAGGTGAAGGTGGCAAAGATTGGCAGCTTGCTAGGCCTGCAGAAGCACACTCATAGCTGCCTTTCCCGGCAGCTCCGATACAGTTTAGTTCATCAGAATGGAAGGGAAATCCTGGAATTTCATAATAGTTAAGCAATTGAATCATATTTGAGTCTTTGCAGACAAAGCTTGGTGAGCCATGTCTTGCTTCTGCTTCTGCTTCTGCTTCTGCTCATTTTACAAGTATCTTGACATACATTTATGATGCTTCAGAATTTCTCCTTGAACTTGATTCTCCACACCATGACATCATCAGGGAAAGATAATATTGATTTCTGAGAATAACATCTTAAGAGAGGCACGATCAAAGTGAAGTATATGCACAGGAGAAGATCTCAGACCATGAACAACTTTGGCACCACATTAAATGAAACCAAGTGCTGGGCCACTTGGTCACTTGGATGGAAGGGGGCAACGGTACTAACAAAGTTTCTTGTTCTTTTAGCCTGTGCAAAGAGGGTATACAGTGAGGACATTATCCTGAGCTTTATAAGCTCGTTTCATTAGAAGTTAGGTAGAAGCTTTTAGAAAAATCCAGTCTTATGAAACACTGTTGGCAAAAATGTAGAGCCATGGTGCTCTCAGCCACTGCTGGTTAAAGTACAAGTTAGTACACTAACTTGATTAGTGTAGCTCAGTGCTAGAACCAACCTAAATGTCTACCAAAAGTAGAAGGGATAAATAAGCTGTGCTATAGTCATACAGTGGAACACTATACAGGAATGAGGGAAAAAATACATTATAGTCATAGGCAACCATGTGGATTTTTTTAATAAAGATTTTTATTTACTCATGAGAGACACAGAGAGAGAGAGGCAGAGACGTAGGAAGAGGGAGAAGCAGGTTCCATGCAGGGAGGCCGATGTGGGACTCCATCCCGGGTCTCCAGGATCAGGCCCTGGGCTGAAGGCGGCGCTAAACCGCTGAGCCACGCAGGCTGCCCCCCACGTGGATTTTATAAATATAATGTACAAAAGAAGCAAGTTCAAAATAATCCATATCCTGTGATTATATTTATATAAAGTTGTAAACTAGGGCAAATTAAATTATGATCTCAGGGATGCCTGAATACATACATGGTGAAACTCTAACAAAAATCAAAAAGTCATCATGATAAATGTCAGGATAGTGGGGACCCGGGTTGCTGGGATTGGGAAGAGACACACTGGGAACTTCTGGGTCTCACAGTACTCTAAGCTGATCTGAGCAATGTTATGTGGGTGTTTGTTTTATCATTATCTGTTAATTGTACATAAATTTATGTTTTATCCATTTTTTTTTGTACTTAAGAAATGTGAAAAAAAAAATTCCATGACCTTCTGAAAAAACACAGTGGCCAGTAGAGCAGATCATTGATAAAATCGTTCTCTAATGGATTTTCAAAGAGAAGGCTTTCTCCAAAGAGCCTCTGTTAGGTGCCTAATTTATCTCTAAATCCAAGACCTTTGGACACGCTGGTTTTGCTATAACCAGGAAACACTTCTTTTGGATACATCAGATAAGCTGGCTCTAACTCTCTGAAAAGCATGTTGGAGCCCTGGAGGGAAGATTTTTCCTCTTTGATAACCTGTTGCTTGTGAACAAAACTGGTAGGATCTGGTATAGAGTAGAAAGCCAATGTGTGCTGAAATGAAGGTAATTGTTTCTAGGGAAACTTGGAAACATTAACCAGGATCCCCCTGGGAGGGTGGCCCAACAGATGATGTTTTGCTTCTTATTTGCACAGATTAGGAATAAAACCTGACATGTGCCTAGCTAGAGTGTCAATCTTTTCTATATTTCAAATATATTAAGCAACTAAAACAAAAGAAAAAATGAAAGTAAATGAAGATGGAGGTAAGTTGCCTACCTAAGGTGCTGTGCATTTTTTATTAATGGGGTTAAAGATCCCATGGCTTTATGAATTTAAGTGGATAGAAATTTTCATCTCGGGTTATTGATTATTGGACTTCTTCCATTCAGAAGCTTTAAAAAATAGAGATCAGCATCTTACACCTTATAACACACTCACATTTATATACAAATTTCATGTTTACAAATACAAAAGAAAAACTACCCCAAAGAATCGAAGCAACTGCATTATAAGCTCTATTCAATATAGATAATACTGTTGTTCCTGTTCTGCATTTTTTAATTTTGGGAGAAAATTGTCAATGTTGTCACCCTGGTGGACTCAGCTTTTAGAAGCAGGAGACTGCTTGTGATCTGCACGTATCTGAGTTTCTACACAACTGACACTCAACTGTGTTCCAGATCATGTCTGCCAAAGAAAGGCATTCATTGCTGTTTGAGTTTTATAGTTGATGAAGAATGAATTCCCCAAGCTTTTATTTATTTATTTTTATTTAAAAAAGTATTTTATTTATTTATTCATGAGAGACACACACACACAGAGAGAGAGAGAGAGAGAGAGGCAGAGACACAGGCAGAGGGAGAAGCAGATTCTATGCAGGGAGCCCAATGTTGGACCCGATCCAGGGACTCCAGGACCACGCCCTGGGCTGAAGGCAGGCACTAAACCGCTGAGCCACCCAGGGATCCCCAGATTTTATTTATTTGAGAGAGAGAGGGAGAGAGAGAGAGAGAACACAGTGGAGGGACAGAGGGAGAGGGAGAAGCAGGCTCCCCACTGAGCAGAGAGCCTGATGCAGGGCTTGATTGCAGGACTCTGGGATCATGAACTGAGCCAAAGGAAGATGTTTAACCACTGAGACACCCAGGGGCCCCTCTCCAAGCTTTTAAAACCAGTATTCATCGTCTGTGTTTCTATTCAACAGAACTTTGCTTTCTAAAGCAGGTGTATCTTTAGCAGTGAAGATTCTTTTTGTTTGAGTTTCTATGTTGGAGGAATCAACGCTCATGAAAAAGCTGGAATATTTCAGCATACTTCACTGAGGCAGATGAGGACTACTGTTTAACCAGGGGGTGAAGTCTGTCTGTGGATGGGTATCAAACATTTTTAGGCATAGGTAGTTAGAATTTCCCCGATGGCTGTAGAACTGAGTGGAGGGACCAGCAAGTAAAAGTCAGTTTAGGTCCCCAAGTCTAGTGATTCTAAAACTTGTTTGGTGTGCACACAAAATTCACTCTTGGGATTGAACATTGGTTGTTTTGAGACTGAAAAGAACTCTTTGATAGAAAATTGATTCTGGGGATCCCTGGGTGGCGCAGCGGTTTGGCGCCTGCCTTTGGCCCAGGGCGTGATCCGGGAGACCCTGGATCGAATCCCACGTCGGGCTCCCGGTGCATGGAGCCTGCTTCTCCCTCTGCCTGTGTCTCTGCCTCTCTCTCTCTCTCTCTGTGTGACTATCATAAATAAATAAAAATTAAAAAAAAAAAAGAAAATTGATTCTGGGATTTCAGTTGGGCCAGATGGGAACATCTACGTCAGAGCCGACTTTGCTTATCCAATGCCTGTACACACAGGTTAATTGAAAAGATCATGGCTTTATTTGGCAACTTCTCAGTGTGCCTGAAGCTTTTCATTTTCCTTGTCTTGCCAGGCAGATCCCTGTGTTTTACAGAGACTTTAAACTTTTGCAGTAAATGTGTGACCGTAATGAAGCTCTGCTGGCCTCAAGGCAGCCACATATATAACTGGAATGTCTTCCCATAATACTCTGAAATTTTCTCCTCTCATTCGGTCCCATACGAATTGCTGAATTTATGACATTTATGCTTCATTCCAGCATGTATTTTCACAAAGTGCAGTTTCATAAGAGAAAAGAGTGTTCTGGGCTTCTAGGGCATCCTTCAATAGGACAACAGTAGAATTTTCAAGTTCTCAGTCTTATGGTTGGATTTCTTATGTCATCCTGTAGATGGTGGCTCTTTTACCAGGGATACTCTAAGCTGAATCACACACAGTGCACAGGGCTACAGGGCATCGGTCCCTATGGGGCTGGGACAGTGCACCCAGTGCTACCCGGAGCAGCCCCTAAGCCACTTTCCCCTGCTTCAGGGGACACTGTGGATTCTGGAAATAACCTTGGGCCTTCATTCTCTCTATAAACACTGAAACAAGAAATATTTAACTCAAGGAAATTATTTTAACAATTAAATGTTTCATTTCTCTCAACCCTCTGGACCCATGTAACAGTTTGCAGGAAATAAGGGTAACACAGAAACATGTTAAACAGTGCTGTGGGAATGCAGTCAGCAAGATCCAGAACTTAGGAAACTACAGACCAAATAACTTGGTTTGTCCAACAAAAAAATACATTTGCAAGAAAAGAGAAAGAATAAACAGAAAGTGGGGGCCTTTAAATTAGAAAAACCTTTAGAGCATATCAACCAAATGTAATTTATAGACTTTGTTGAGATTATAATTTAATGTGTCAACTATAAAATAAAACAGTAAGACTACCAGGAAATGTGAATACTGCCCAGATATAACTTAGTTAAGTTACTTAGAAAGATTTTGATCCTTTTGAGGCTTGCTTTCAATAGTGCATACATTTTACTTCTTCATATGTCCTCTATCCCACACTATGTTGTTATCTTTGATTAAACCGACTATATTTTAAAAGATATTTTTTAAATGAGGAAAAAGGATTTTGTACTTTGCCCAATTATTTACTACCCAGAACTTTTATACTTTTATTCCACTATTTTATTTATTTATTTATTTATTTATTTATTTATTTATTTATTTATTTATTTATATTTTATTTATTTATTCATGAGAGACACAGAGAGAAAGAGAGAGAGAGAAGGGAGAGAGAGAGAGAGAGAAGCAGAGACACAGGCAAAGGAAGAAGCAGGCTCCATGTGGAAGACCCATGTGGGACTCCACCCCAGGGCTCCAGGATCACGCCCTGAGCCAAAGGCAGGAGATCAACCACTGAGCCACCCAGGTATCCCTTATTACACGATTTAGATCCAGATTTCCACTTGGCATTGTTTTCTTGTTGCCTGTGAGACTTTCTTTGACACTTCTTGTAGAGCAAGTCTGCCAGTAATGAATTCCTTCAGGCGATCTGTACTTTTTTTTTTCAGGCTTTATGTATTTTAAGTTTCCTATTTTGCCTTTGTTTTCAGAAGATATATTTACTGGGGATAGAAGTCAAGAGTTTTCTTTTTTTCCTTTCTTTTCAGTCCTTTAAATAAGGTGACCCACTGACTTTTGGCTTTCAGTGTATCCAAACAGAAATCTACTGTCATTCTTATCTTTGGTCCCCTGTACGTCTTTTTTCCTCTAGCGGCTCTTAAGATTTTCTCTTTACCAGTGGTTTTAAATCATTTGATTTTGATTGCCTGATGTATTTTTCTTCATGTTTGTTGTGTTCTCAGTTTGTTGAGTGTTGGATCTGTGGGCATATGGTTTTCATTAAATTTGAGAACATTTATTTATTTCCTTAAATATTTTTTTTTGAACTCTCCTCCCTTGCCTTTTTGGAGATCTCCAATTATATGTACATCAGATCTCTTTGAATTGTTATTGTTTCTTCACTGTTTTTGTTTTGCTGTTTCACTTTTAAATAGTTTCTGTTGTTTCCTTCAAGGTCATTAATTTTTTATAATACAGTATCTAATAATTTGCTTTTATATGGTATATGTTCCATCTCAGGTATTGTATTTTCATCTCTAGAAGTACCCTTTATTTTTTTATATCTTCTGTATCTCTCCTTAACATGCTTATGCTTTACTTTCTTGAACATATAAACTGTAGCAACATTTTAATAATTACATCTAAAATTTTTAAATGATTATACTATTTTAATTCCTCTGTGTACTAATTCTATCATCTGCATCATTTCTGGAATAATTTCAAGTCACTGATATTTCTCTTCATTATGGGTAACAAATTCTGCTCTTTTGTATGCTTGTTTTTTTTTTTTTGTTTTTTTTTTTTACTGGAGGCCAAACATTGTAAATTTTACCTTTTATGGGTGCTGGATATTTTTATATTCCTTTGTATAGTTTTGAGCTTTGTTCCATGGTTTAGGTTACTTAGAAGATTCTGATCCTTTTGAGGCTTGCTTTCAAGTTTTTAGGTGGTAACAGAGCAGCCTTTCATCTAGGGCTGTTTGGTTTACTATTGAGGTAATAACTCACTGAGTACTCTGCTTGATGCCCCATTAGTGATATGGGTGGTGGGAACACAAACTGTTTATGACCCTTATGAGCTCAAGGAATTGTTCCACATTTCTTTCTGATTTTTTTTCCCCTGGCCTTTGGTAGTTTTCTCAAAAGCATGTGCTAATCAGTATTTAGCTGAAGACTCCAGGCAGACATTCTGCACATCTTTGGAGTTCTCTGTGAGGCTCTCTCCTCTCTTCCACTCTGTGTTGTGAATTCTGTATTTTGCCTCCCCAAATACTCAATTCTGACTCCTGAGCTCAGGGACACCACAGATTCTGTTGCAGCCCAGAAACTCTCTAGAGGGTCGTATTCATCAGTTCAGTTGCTTAAAAAATTTTAGTGAATGCCTCATATGTGATAAAGACATGAGATTGAACAAAATATCTTTGCCCTCAGGGAGTTGACATTCTAATGGAAGGAGACAGATGGTAGACAAATCAAATATACAGTCTTCACATGGCGATGAGGGCTATGGGAAAAAAATAAAGCAGGGAAGGGGCATGAAAGGGACTTCAGGAATAAAAGTCAAGTGACAATTTTAAATAGAGTGGGCAGGGAAGTCTAATTAAGAATGTAGTATTTGAGGGGCATCTGGGTGGCTCAGTCAGGGAGCATCTGCCTTAGGCTTAGGTCATGATCTCAGGGTCCTGGAATCAAGTCCTATGTCAGGCTCCCTGCTCAGTGGAGAGTCTCCTTGCTTCTCCTCTCCTTATGCCCCTCCCCCGCTGCTTGTGCACATGCACACATCTATTTTATGGATAGGGAAAGTGACTTTCAAAAGAGGTCACATGAAGGCACATGATTTCAGCTCAGGTCGTGACAAGGATTGATCCTCTTTGCTCTCTCTCTCTAAATACATAAATAAAATCTTGAAAAGAGGTCACATGACTTGCCCAGAATCACAGAGTCTTTGAGTTATGGAGTTGGGAATTGAAGCCCCACCTGGCTAACTGTGTAGTCCAGTTTCTTCCTATGACCCTATAAGGTCTCCCAGACAACCAGTTACTTTAAATGGGAGGAATCATGGCATCCTGAGCCTTGGCTCAGGCTTTACTTCTTTATATATAAGATCAAACTTTCTGTCCCAGGAAAAGTTCTAGACTGGTTTCTATGAGATGGCTTGAGGGAAGTTGTAGGTGGAAATATCCATAACTTGATAACTATTTCCACTATTAGTCAGAAAACAAAGGATGCTATGTATCTCAGCACTAGGTTACATGAGATCAGGAATGAGCAAAATATGATTAAGACTGATTAGGAAGAGAAACATGGAAATAGGAAACTAGTCTATTAATTAACATTACCACTATTGATAGTAGGCCAGAAAAACTTTCAACTCAGGGGCACCATATTAGCCAATTTAAATAAAGTTTCTCAAACTCTAAGATACTCCTCAAGGCACCCCTACCCCTCACCTTTATCACTGTGCTCTCCCAGATTATGGAGGCCATTTGTAAGGAAGGAAAAGCATTCTGGTGAATAGGCTGCCTTTCTGTCCACAATGAGCCTACTTATTCTTACCATCCTTTCTTCTTAGGTCCTCTATAAAAGGTAAAGTTGTTTATCATCTATCCTAATACCTCAGAATCAAATGTCAGTGACATCGATATGGGAGGATAAGAGAGCGCATTCAAGGTGAAATGGATGATACTGTTTGGTTTGTTTATCACACTGTATGAAGGGAGGAAGGAAAGGGAAACAGGGAGGATGGAGCAATGTCCCTCACAAAGGGAGAGGGGTGAGCCATGCCAACAGCCTTCCCTTTCCAGAACACCAAAGGAGCCATTGTTATCAACTCTATTTTGGCCTCAACAGAAGATACCTGATCCCAGGGTGGCGGGTTATTTCCATGGCAGAACTAAAGCAGTCTGTCCTGACACAGAGGAATCTAGAGAGTGCCAACCCCGTGCTGGGGATGTGGGGTTTCTATTACAAGTGGCATAGGCTATACCCATGGGGTGGTCTTTGCTGGGAACTACAACTCTTGGGTCTTCAGGGGTTTACTGTGGAGTTTATGATGTCATGGCTCACTTACTCTCTCTCTCTCTGGCTCCATTTAGTTGAGTTACTTGTCCAGCAAAAGGCCCTCTTAGATAAATGACCAAGAGAAAGACAACAAGAAAAGAGACTTTTTTGCTTTGGGTTCTCTGGCAGGGGGGCAGTTGGAAAGGGCTAGCAGGAATGAGTTATGTCCTTGAGGCTGCATGCACAGGGAGCAGGGCTTTAAACAGATCCTGGCATTGGAAAAGATTTGTATTCTTCGACTTTCCTGTTACTTGGTGCAAGAAATTCAGTTGAGAGTTGGTAAGGAAAGATAGCAGGCAAGACAAGGTTTGTATTACAGGGCTCAGTGGCACAAAGCCACAGGGGACAAGAAATAGTGGGCATGGAGCCACTGACAAGAATTGTGGTATCCTTGTCTCACTGGGTCTGATCTCTTGATGCCCTGGGGGAAGTGATACACTCACTAGGAACCAGGGCTGACAAATGCCCAGAGATTTCATTTTCAAGCTCATGGTGTCTGGGTGAATTAATATAACACATGATATCTACGCCCTCCTCCCCTAAGTTATTTTTCTAGAAAAAATTTTTGGAGAATGAAATGCCCAGATACTCAGTAGCTTGAAAAAGTAAAAATATGAGTGTTAAGCCAACATCCTGGAAAGGAGGCATCTCCATAAGAGAAGCAGACATTTAGTGAGGGTTCCAACCATGCTACACCAAATAAACAGGCTGTGAACTTCCTGGCAGCCTAGCCAGAGCCATCACCAGCTCTTTCGTTTAGTAAAATTAAAGGGTGCAATTAACAATTTCCATGACTTGGGCCTCACTGCCTTCAAATTACAAGAGGGTAAACAGGAAGGGAAGAAGAGGGAGATGCCAACATTTCAGAAATTATGACCTTCAAAGGAGGAAGAATAGATCCAACCACAGGGAAAGTGGTCAGAAATGTGATACCCTTTGTGAGAGCCCAAGGAGACCCCAAATTGCCAAACCGCTGTATCTGAGGAGGCATTGCTGGGGCTGAAGCTTCCAGAAACCTATGAATGGCTCGTTTATTTTACTGAGGCTGAAGCTGATGGGGTAATTGTCAGGAGAGGCTGTGGATCTGATTGATGCTCAGGCAGGCAGGCTTTCAGAAAGCCCTCAGTAATTACCCACTGCTGTGTGCCATGCTGATGTGTGTGTGTGTGTGTGTGTGTGTGTTTACATGCACTTGTAGGCGTGTGTATGTGTGTGTGTGTGTGTGAGGGTTGCACAGGGGGAAGGATGGCTCTTCTGTGCTTTTAAATCCAGGCCAAGATTTTTCTCTGCTTGGTGTTTATACCACAGAGTCATCAGAGAGAGGTGAAATCAAAATTTTCAATATGCTAAACCTTACACTAAAAATAATTTCCATTCTTCCTGTAATTCAAGTTCCCTAAGCCTCATCAGTCTAACAGGATCAGTTTAATAGTCCAAACATCACAGCCTTCTCCTCCACCTCCGTCCCTCCCCCAGTTGCATGGCGCACAAACTCCTGCTCCGTGAACGTCTCACCCAGTTTTGATACTCCCCCAGGGTGTCACACATGACCTCAGAAATAGCTGTTGTATGCTCTTCTGTTCAGGGTTTCCTAGCTGGGGATCAAGAAGCCACCTCAGGGTGGTTGTGCCTCTCCTTACCTTTGCACAGCTCTGGAAATCTTCTTGATAGGTCAGAGGTCGACTACCAGGAGAGGTCCCTGCTTCCAGTGGCCCAAATCAGCCACCCATAGGGTGCTAAGGAAGGACTATACCTTCTGGAGTTCTGACTAGGCTAAAGTCCGCCATCCTGCCACTCTTGCCTACTAGGTAGCTGTGACCTTGTTGCCAGGTCATGCATAACCTTGTGAGAACATACCTTTCATCTGTTACCCGGAGCTCCCTTTTTTCCTGCAGTGCAGGTACAAATTCAAGAGGCCAGGTTCAGGGACCAACATTCTAGAGCAGTGCTTCTCGAACTTTAGCATTTATGAAAGTCACCTGAAGGTTTTGTTAAAACCATCTGGGTTTTAACAGCAGATTTTTGGATTTAGTGAGTCTGGCATAGGATGCAAGATTTTACATTTCTCATGAGTTCCCAGGTGATGCTGATGCTGCTATCTGGGGACCACATTTTTGAAAACCATGTTCTAGATTAGCACTATGCAGCTCCTGGGCTCCTATGCCAACATCCATCTTGGAGCTCCTGCCCACCAACAGGACAAACATAGCTAGACACATAGGAGTCTTAGCAGAAGGCCCAATTTAGCTTTAAGGTGGCACCTCCATTAATTACCATCATAGAAGATGAGAAAATACTGATATTCCTATGTTTTGCTTTTATTTTATTTTATTTTATTTTATTTTATTTTATTTTATTTTATTTATTTATTCATGAGAGACAGACATAGAGACAGACAGAGAGAGAGAGAGAGAGAGAGGCAGAGACATAGGCAGAGGGAGAAGCAGGCTCCCTGAAAGGGTCAATCCCGGACCCTAGGATCACACCCTGATCCGAAGGCAGATGCTCAACTGCTGAGCCACCCAGGCGTCCCCTATGTTTTGCTTTTATTAAAGCAGAGATTACTTGCCTGCATTCCTGCCATATAGGATTTGACTTAGGAACTTCAAATGTGTACACCCCGTATGTATGAAGAGTTGACCAACACAATTCTGGGAGTGGGAATGGGGCTCCCTCAAATGCTGAAGAATGACATTTATGTGGCCTTCTTCTAACTATAGAAACCATTGTATTTAGATGATACACATTTTCTTTCCTTGGTGAACTGGTAAAGTTACTTATGGGCTGGGAGGTCTGGAGGATGAAATAAGAGGGGCTGTAAAGCCAGGGAGAGGAAATGGGGGAGATGGATGTCTTCCAAGTTTAGCCTTTGAGGAATACTCTTAGAATTATAGTTTCATTGTGGATTAAATGGGCTTTCAGCAAGGAGCCTTCATGGGAGTCTAAACGATGTCAAACATTTCTATGGGAAATGTATTATAAGATACAAACTAACTTAACCTACCAACTGGAACTCCACTTGTGGCAAATGAGTGATTTCAGTAAATGGGCTAAAGGTCTTTTGTCATAGATGAACATTCTTTTGCTCTCATATATTTATCATCTGTCATGCTAGTACAATTATGTACATACAAGTATAATTATATCTGGCATTTGCTAGACCACCGAATTATTGCTGTTACAGTTGGGCTTCCATGTCTTTCCCATAGAATTACAGAGATCATCATTATGGCATCTTCTGGGCCTGAGATGGATCAAAGCTGAGGTTAGAATGGAAAAGCCAGGCCTCTGGGGACAGCTCATACATAGTGTGAGGGTTGAGCTTTTGGTTTGGTCCAGCTTCTGAGTTTGGCTGGAGGTGGTTCTTGGCCATGATGGGACAAGAGCAGAGCTCTGGGGGAAGGGAAGTGTGTGCAGGCCAAATCTCCCAGATTTCATAAAGTCTCAGGATTTTCCAGTTAATCCCATTCAACTCTTCCACTCTACAGATGAGAAACTTAGGTCCAGAGAGTTCGACTAACTATACCATCCAACTATGGCCACCTGGGATCGGCTTAAAGCTCCAGTGTTAGGGTTGCCTCAAGCCAGCCTCCTGCAGAGCATTCAGTAGACTACCAGCACTTGAGGAAGTAGCAGGTGCTAGCTGAAATGAGTTTGGAAAATACTATCATTAACAAATCAGTAAATGGAGAGCTTGTTATGTAGCAAATGATGACCCAGACGACATTCACTTACTCATTCAAAGAATGCATATGCTGAGCACTATTCTAAGTGCTGAGGATCCAGGTGTAAAGAGACAGGAAAAGTCCCTGCCCTCGCAAAGTCTACCTTCTAGCTGACTCCTCCCCCTAAGCATGCATTTCAAATCTTCATTATTCCCTTAAAGCCATCATTCCCCTTTTTATGGTGTAGAGAAATTGGAAACTATTAGGTATGAGTTCTTCCAACTTCTTTCTCCTACACCTACATTTGCCCAGATTTACACCAGCTCCTCTCCCCTTCCCTAAGCTCTCCTCCACTGCCACTTATGGTAGAATCATCTCTTCCCAGGTCCCTTGCCAGTCAGTGCTCCCAGGCTGTGGATCCCAGCCTTCTTCTTATTTCATCTCCGGCATCTTCAGCCCCATGAACTCCATTCCTTCATAATGTAAACAGATTCCAGTCTCTTTTAAAAAAACCAACAATAAAGACCTCCTTTTAACCTTATAGTTTCCCTCCTTCTGCCCTCCCTTTTCCTCTTCACAATCAAGTTTCTAGAAATTATAGACTTATCGCTTTTTCACCATTTACTCATTTTTCAGTTTACTCCTCAACGCACTGCAACCAGCTTCGGCTCCAGTGAAATTCCTCTCAGCAAAGTCACTATATATTTATTGAGCACCTACTATGTGCCAGATAGTGAGTGGAGTGCTGAGGATATGGAGGGAAAGAAGATAGGCATGGCCCTTGCTTGCTTGCTTGACTTATTTATTTATGAATGAGAGAGAGTATGAGCAAGGAGGAGCGTCAAGAGGGAGCAGGAGACTCCCTGCTGAGCAGAGAGCCTGATGTGGAGCTCAATCCCAGGATCCTGAGATTTTGACCTGAGCCAAAAGCAGACTCTTAATGGATTGAGCCACCCAGGCGCCCCAGTCCTTGCTCTCTTGCAGCATGTATCCTAGCTGGGAAGACAAATTTTAAACATGGAAGTAGATACATAATTACAAATGGGGGTAATGGGGGTAAGTACTTTGAAAGAGAATGGAGGGTGTTCTTGAGTAGAATGTTAAGGAAAGTCTCTATAAGAAGGTGACATTTTAGCTATAAAATAACTATTTCTAAATTCCTTATATTACTTGACCTTCCAGCACCATTTGACACTCCTTTTTTTTATTTATTTAAGATTTCATTTATTTATTCATGAGAGAGAGAGAGAGAGAGAGAGAGAGCCAGAAACACAGGCAGAGGAAGCAGGCTCCATGCAGGGAGCCCGACATGGACTCGATTCCAGGACTCCAGGATCATGTCCTGAGCTGAAGGCAGATGCTTTACTGCTGAGCCACCCAGGCGTCCCCCATTTGACACTCCTAACCATTCTTTTCTTCTCCAACTGCACTCTAGGTTCTTCATCTCTTTCTCCAACCCAAAATCTCTGTCCCTTCTCTCTGCTTATCCCTCATTAGGTATTGTTCAGGGTTCAACATTCAGCTTACTTGTCTCACTAACATCCTCCCTAGCCAACCCCATCCATATGCATAGCTTCAACCATGACCAATGTGCTGAAGCTCCCAAACCCATATGTTCAGCTCAGATTATACCCCAAACCTTTAGCTCATTTAACCAGTTTCCTTCTAAGTAATTCCATTTGGGTTTCCTCTAGGCAGTTTAAGTCTAGAGGTGAAGCCAATCTCCTATTCCTACCACTCCATTTCTTGGTCATCACTGCTTCTTGATGAAACTTATTTATTTATTTATTTATTTATTTATTTATTTATTTATTTAAATTTTATTTATTTATGATAGTCACAGAGAGAGAGAGAGAGAGAGTGGCAGAGACACAGGCAGAGGGAGAAGCAGGCTCCATGCACCGGGAGCCTGATGTGGGATTCGATCCTGGGTCTCCAGGATCACGCCCTGGGCCAAAGGCAGGCACCAAACCGCTGCGCCACCTAGGGATCCCTTGATGAAACTTAAAACCAGATAATGAACCTAGATTTCTCTGTCTTCCTTACTGCTCCCTCACCCACACACATAGACATTTTTCTAAAAATGACTAAGTCCTGATGACTCTATATCCTTGATATCTTCTGTCTTTATTCTTCCATTTCCATCCCCATTGTTTTTCCTTTTGTTCAGACACTTGGGCACCTCCTCCCCACTTTCTGTCTTTCCCTCTGCCACATGGACAGAAGCCTTACTGGACTCTTCCCTGAGGTCTTTCCTCCTTCAAGCAGCCCTCTTTTCTGCTGTAAGAATGACATGTCTCACATTTGCAGTTGATCAGATCATGCTGCTGTTTGGAATTCCTCAATGGCCCCTGCTCTGGCTCTTGTTCCATGCTTTAGTCCGTGCCTCCCTCACCCCCACCCCCTCAGTCCCTGGTCTGGTCATTCCCTGGGACTAGAAGGATGCACACAACTTGAGCTTATGTTTTGCCTACCCCTTTTGTTCCAGTCCAGAAATCCAGAATGCTGGAATTCCCTGTGCACAGAGTTCAGAACAAGGGCCTCCGTCTGTGTTCTTGCATAGTCTCAGGAAGTATTGGAGAGGGCTGTTTGCCCCCTCATACATTTCCCGCTACTTTTACCTCCCTTGTGTTTCTACTTCTCCTCATCTCCTAGGGTCTGGGCATTCACTTTCCTCTACTTGAAATGTCCTCTCTTGGACTCAGAGTAAAAAGTCCTACTCTTCATTAGGTTTTAGCAAAAGGGTCTCCCTGCCACCCCAGCCAACTCAGGCATGCTTCTCTGCATTGTGACTCACCCCCCTGTGGTCATCCTCTAATTCTTCCAGAGCACTTCTGGAAGCTTCTCCATTTTCTTTGTATTTCCTGGCCCATCCTGGGCCTTAGACACCATGAATAAAGGACACTGCCTCTACTAGCCAAGAAATGCACTTGCTGGCCCAATTTCACTATTGCTTGCATTTCAGTAGCACAAGAATTTAGAAAAGGCACCAGAATAGGGTGTGGCATCTTATATAATCAATAGTATTAGCTACCTCATGCGTTGAGTCTTTCCTGTGTGCCAGACACTGTGATAACTGCTTTACATATATTACCACATTTATCTTCACTATAACCCTGTGAAGCATACATGATTATTAAACCCACTTTACAGATGTGGACACCAAGGCTCAGCAAAGTTAGGTTAAATGTTTCAGGTCACACAACCAGGAAGGGAAAAGCTGAGTCCCCACCTAAAAACTCTAATGCACACACTCCTTTGCGGTACCTCAGGCGGTTCTACACATTGCATTAGAGCAACCTATCAGTGAAAAATGTGCAGTCACCCCTCATCCAACATTACAAATGCATTTAAACATGTAGAAAAATATACTTAGGAACATGAAGTTCCTATATGACCAGTCAGTATTTTCCCTTAAGGAAAAAATACAGAGTAACCATAAAAATAAAAATGAACAATCAATCGCTAAATTTAACTCCAAATTTTATTTAGTATGGGTGTTTGTAATAAAAGACACATTTAAGGTAGTTTTAAAAGTCCTAGGGCACCTGGGTGACCCAGGCAGTTAAGTGTCTGCCTTCGGCTCAGGCCATGATCCCAGCGTTCTGGGATCAAGCCCCTTATTGGGCTCCTTGCTTAGTAGGGAGTCTGCTTTTCCCTCTTTCTCTGCCTGCCACTCCCCCTGCTTGTGCTCTCTCGCTCTTTCAAATAAATAAAATCTTTTTAAAAATAATTAAATTAAATTAAAAGTCCTAATAGAAAACTTGTTCCAAGGAATTATTAGGAGTTTTTTCCCCCCTTGTTTTTAGGTTAAGTAATTAGACCACTTCTAGAACAGACACTGAAAGGGAGCTACACTCTCATGAATTCAAATTTCCTCTTGTCTGAGGCCATGAATCCTCAGATAGCTAAAATAACTTATTACTAATATCAATAATTAATCAGCAGAGGAAAGATTGATCATGGCATTGTATGCTCAGCGGCATCAGAATCGTGTACTAATCAGTGCATCAAGATAAAACTCCCCGTCTGAGGGGAAGCTGTGCCATCACCACTGGCAGCAGAATGAACTTGCTGTGCTTTCAGAAGATGGACGCAAATTAAGGACAAAGACTAGAGAACGTGTTGGCCACCGGCAGAGGCTTAAAAGGAATTTCAGCTTGCTACTCCAGACAACTGACTCAAAATAGGATTTTAGAAAATTAACAAGTCAGAGCTAGTGCGGTAGCTCCTCAAGGCAGGATTGCCCATATTCACAGTCTTGGGTAAATTTTCTCTAAGGGTTCAGTGGGGTGGCAGGAGCAGCTGGCTCTTGCTGTGCTTCTTCCAACAAGCAAATGCCTGCTGGCTCTCAGGAGATTCGGCACATAATCCAAGCAAACAGGTGCCATTTCCCTAAAGATCAGCAAGTATTGCTCCAAATTCCATAGTGCCCAGCTCATGGGTGTTAAATAGTCACAGCCCGCCCCAGGACTCTCGTTTTAGGGTTAGCTTCTAAAGGGAAGGGCTCTATTTCCTTTTTCCTCTCTGGCCCTTGATCATGCCCACTGCAAGCATTAGCACTTTTTCTGCCTTGGCTGGTTATTTCTCACATAATGGGTGGAAAAAGACCTCAAGCATGGAGACATTATGAGATTTATTGTGCTTTTAAGGACAAACTAATAGTAAGGTGAAAAGCTCTCCTCTAGTAGTTTACCAAAAAAAGTATAAAAATAGCTACCTCTATTTTTATGTGCTCTGCGTGCTAAGTGCTATATGCCTTATCACCATTTTTGTCTTTATTTCTCATACCACCCCTGTAAGGCAGGCAGGGGTCAATTCTATTTAACAAATAAGGAAGTACAGTCCCAGCTTTTGCTGATCGCACAGAACAGTTGTAGCCTACGCCACACAGTTATGTTATTGTTCCCTTTTTTAAATTCCTTTGAATGTGCCAACCCTGAAAACAGAGTTCTTATACCATGTGCTATCTCTTTAATATCACCCACTGCATATCCCAGGGGATGGGCATTTACCTGGCATTTAATCATTATTGATTAATGTTTTATATGTTGTGAATACTCATTCTCTTCATTCAGTCAATAAACTCATTGAAGCCTACTTCTCTGCTGACAGTATATTAGTTTTTATGGGAAATAGCAAAATAAAAATGCCACCCATCTTGACCTCAGAGAAATCTAGAAAGGGGGGAGAGTTCTAAATGTAGGAAAGAGAAACTCTACTCACATTTTGCCTATCCCCTTTCTTTGTTCCTCTCCACAAAAGGAGGGAATACTAATCTGACTCATCTGGTTCTAGAACATTTGTTTGGGTCACACTTACTGATGGGCAGGTGTGATGGTTAATTTTAGGTGTCAACTTGACTGGGTCACAGGGTGTCCAGATACTTGGTGAAACATTATCCTGGGTGTGTCTGTGAGGCTGTTTTAGGATGAGATCAACATTTGATTTGGTAGCTATCAAGCAGATTGCCCTCCCCAATGTGTTGAATCCAATCAGTCAAAAGTGGGAACAAAACAAAAACTGATCCTTCCCCCCCCAAAAGAGAATTCTCTCTGCTTAATGGCCTTCAGAACTGGGACATCAACCTTTTCCTGCCTTCGGACTTGCACTGATACGTTGGCTCTTTCTGGATCTGGAACTTGCTGGTCTTTGGACTGGAACCACCCCATCAGCCCACCTGGGTTTCCAGCTTGCCAACTTATCCTGCAGATCCTGGGACTTGCCAGCCTCTGATATTGTGGGAACCAACCCCTGATATAAATCTCTTATATATATTGATTCTGATTCTCTGGAAAAACCATGCCTAATACAGTAAGATTACTGTATTTTAAGAGTTTTGCCCTTCTTTTATTTCCATTACAAGTGGTACAATCGGCAAGCTGACATAATGCCCTTTAGTTAGCAGGCCTTTATTTTGTTTTTCTTATCTGTTTATATGCATACTTAACCTTACTAGCCTTTTTAGTTCCCATACCAAGTAATAAATTAGAAAATGGGATTCTAAGATTTAGATTTTTTTTAAAAGAACATTATTCATTTATTTATTTATTTGAGAAAGCGAGCACGAGTGGGGGTGAGGGATGGCAGCGTGAGAGCGAGAAGCAGACTCCTAGCTGAGCAGGGATCAGACGTGGGGC
Organism: Canis lupus familiaris; assembly: GCF_011100685.1. Classification (NCBI taxonomy): domain Eukaryota; kingdom Metazoa; phylum Chordata; class Mammalia; order Carnivora; family Canidae; genus Canis; species Canis lupus. Next base: position 13,061,322 of record NC_049253.1, on the reverse strand, counting down.
TCCATCCCAGGACCCCAGGATCATGACCTGAGCCGCCCAGGAGCGCTTAAAATTTAGATTCTGCCTTGGAGCACAGAAGATACTCCAGAAGCCTTAAGTTTAAGCTATGGGCTTTAACCCAGGTTTAGCTCTGAATTGGAGGGTAGTGGTCACTGGCCCAACCATAAATTGGAACTTTGTTTTGCACCTGCAGTTGTCCCTGTATGTAAATTTTATTCAGGAACTTGGTGGAAAGGGGGGTGACTGGCGGGGATTTTTAGGTCCCTGACTTTAATACCATCAAAGTATACTGAAACTTTATTACCTGACATAACCCACCAGCTATATCACAGGGTCAGAACAAAGTGTTGTCATGGAAGCAAAAGCCATACACTCTGGGACCTCAGGGCAGCACACAATGACTTGAGAACATTGGGGAATATATGTGCTTTTTTAGGTCTCTTCTCGAATACTGGTTCAAGAAACATCCTTGGAATATAAAGAACATTGGGAGCTAAGCAATGCATATGATGGGATTAGGTTAGAGAATATCATCATTGTTTGAAAAGAGACTGATGTACGATGTACAAGTTGGCTAAGCTAGGCCAACAGCTCTGGCCATATCTGTAGCAGGAAGAGTGCTTTTTATTCAGGTACAAATACCTATCCACACTCCTTGGTTAATGCCAATCCTGAAAGCCTGCTAAGTTCAGATACTATCTCAGGTGCCTATTAGAGAAAGTGATAAACTATATAGTTTTGTCCCCACAATACATCCAGGCATAATTTAAAAAAATCAGGGTCACAGTCAGGAGCCCTCGAAATGTACACACCAGTACTCTGAAATTCTAATTATTATAAATACATTTGTGTTTTGATGTGATCTCACCCATTTAAAATGGGCACCACTCTCTCCTTATAATAGTTTCTGGGTATAATCCATTCACATCTCCCCTCTGCAAGGAAAAGTCGCTGTGGATCTCACAGATGCTACTGAGGAAAATGACCTTCAGCAGGCAGAGATAAACAAGTCTGCTTTTCATCTTCCAACCATTGATTTTCTGCAAGGCAAACCACAAAGCTGCTTTGAAGTCCGGGGGAAAGCTGCAAGGGACGAGGGAGATAAAACTGAAGGCAAGAGTGGATTTGAAATAAAGTCAATCTCTGTCATCTAGGTGTAGATGGCTATTGGCAAAGCTGAAACTGCCAGATTTTATCAAGAGAGAATTTAGATTATTGTAAAAAGAGGGTGTTTTAAGTTGGTAAAACTGGGTTGGAGGAAGGTGATATGTAAAACAAAGAGAAATCTGAAAGGATCTTGGATAAAATGTATCCATTTAGCAGAAACAGTTGCTTTTAATCAAACAGTGGCAAGTGTGTAGTGTATAATCTATTTTAACACTGCTGGGGAAGGCTTCCCTCCTGTTTATGTTGCCTTATAGGACCAAAGATACAACTGTAAGAGTATTTTTTGTGTCAAAATTTCTTCTTAAAACAGTACAATAGGGGGATCCCTGGGTGGCTCAGCGGTTTAGCGCCTGCCTTTGGCCCAGGGTGCAATCCTGGAGTCCTGGGATCGAGTCCCATGTCCGGCTCCCTGCATGGAGCCTGCTTCTCCCTCTGCCTGTGTCTCTGCATCTCTCTCTCTCTCTCTATGTCTATCATGAATAAATAAATAAAAAATCTTTAAAAAAGCACAATAGGTCTAAATTTTAGCTTAACAGTTTGATAGATCAGTTATGACTTTTATAAAAATTGTAAGCATATTACATAAAAAAAAAAAAGATTTTATTTGAGAGAATGTGAGGAGTGGGGAGGAGCAGAGGAGGAAGGGAGAGAATCTCCAGTAGACTGTGTTGAGCAGGGAGCCCGACTGGGGGCTGGATCTCAGGAACCTGAGATGATGACCTTAACCTGGAACCAGGAGTCCAACGCTTAACCGACTGAGCCACCCAGGTGCCTAAGCAGATTACATTTGAATGATACTTTTCTCTTTACAGAATGCTCTTCCATGAGCTTCATAAGCCTGGGAGATGGGCTGGATAAAGGCTATTATCCCTGAGGGAATTGCACAGGGCACACACACTGAGAGGGGGCTGAGGAGAGGCCAGAAGAGCAAGGTTCTTGGATTCTTGCTCTCTCCCTCTTTCTGCAGGTTGTCTCTAATTTGTGGTTTCTTAGGGGAGAGAAACTCTAACTCTTGCTTCTTTGTCCTCTTTCTGAAATGTGTATTGTTTTTCTCTGTGTCTTTTGACAACTTACTCTTAATGTGTTAGCGCTGGGATTTTGACACGTTTCCCATTCTCAAGGTGTCTGGGAAGTTAAAGTCTGACGCACGAGTTGAGGAGGCCCTGCTCTGGAGACAGCCACAGTGGAGGCTGAGCTTCCTGAACCGTGCTGCAAGAAGTGGGATTGACCGTGATTCTGGTCGGTGTAAGGGTACTTAGTGTTGTGAAAGGAAAGATCCTTGAGAAAGTTCAATCCCTCTCTCAACCATGAGGACAACAATTGCCAGCCAACCTGAAATCACAGCCCACAGTCCTTCCTCATTCCAGCCCTCTAAGAGCTGGGTGAGCAAAAAAACACATGCCATTTGAGGGGAAAGCATCATGGAGGAGTTAAGGTTTCACCAACCTTTGAGATAGCTAAATCATTCATGTGCTCTCATGGAGCAACAAAAACGTGACCTAGAGCCAAGATATGTCAAGTAGAGGGTCTATGTTGGGAATAACAGCTTTGGAGTTTCAGTAAGACTTTTTAAAAATTTACTGTTTTCATTTGGTTATTTTTAACAACTAATTTGTACCAGATATTTAATTTAGCATTTTGTTCAGATCCTACAAATCAACTTTTTGTTCTAGCTGATTAAGTAGTAGAAGTACATACCCAAAAATCCACTCACATAAAATTTCAATCAGGCTTTACAAAAAGCACCTAGCAGCTTTTAAAACGGTTCAGTTAATGTCATAGACAGGACTCGTTAATTAAAAGAACTAAATAATTACAACAATTAATTTCCTCATTTTTATCCTTTAATAGAATAAAAACTATTCTACTGATTTAATAGAATTAATTTTGCTGACTATAATGAACTTTATTTATTTTTTTTTAATTTTTTTTTTTTATGATAGTCACACACACACAGAGAGAGAGAGGCAGAGACACAGGCAGAGGGAGAAGCAGGCTCCATGCACCGGAAGCCCGACGTGGGATTCGATCCCGGGTCTCCAGGATCGCGCACTGGGCCAAAGGCAGGCGCCAAACCGCTGCGCCACCCAGGGATCCCAATAATGAACTTTAATATGAATTTTGATATTACATCATTTAATCAAAAGGGGTAGTTTTAAAGTCATTTCAGAATGTCACATAGTTAATTATTTATGGGGCAATTAATATAGTCAGCTTCTGCTTGACCTACTGTCATCTATGGGTAGTTTCTATACAAGTATATAACATCTGGTTTAATGTAAGTTTTATAAGTCACCACTGAAATTTTAAGTTGTTGTTGTCTTGCTGCCGACGATTCATGTTAAAATGACATTGCCAGAATTGATATTGAAATAAGTGGGTTAAGATGTAATGTCTTTTTTCAAACTATCTCCTTAAATAATTTCATTCATCTCTACATTTACACTTTAAAAATATGTGATTCACAAGTAAATATATTTTGGAGTGTGTGCTTCAATGTCCAATCAGCACACTTCATTCCATGGTTTTATAAAATATTAGTTAACCAATAGCTATATAAATATTTATATATATGTTTATTTCTGAAATCTGAACTAGTTCTTTTCTATTACCTGGGATACTGTTAGACTTAATCTGCTTAGGATAGTTAAATTAATATAAAAGGGAGAGGAGTGTTTTTAAAAATTTCCTTGCTACCAGGAAAATGCTCATCTCAGACCTCTTTTCAGGCATCAGATGGTAGCATAAATCAAAATGATTTTCTGATATTAACAATAAGGTGTGTTGATACAAAAAAAATCTGTTACAAACCAAACATAGATAAATCACAGTTTAGGGGGACTATAGAGTCATTGAGTTATATTAGCTCCAAAGGAGGGTTGAAACACTGAGCAGTCTCTATCAGATTAATTTAAGAAAGGAAATAATTCATAGGAACCTCCTACCTCTGAATTGATATGGTGTGATAACTTTTTTTGCTACACAGCAGTAAATGGATATGTCTCTGAAAATGAATTCTGTTTATAGTAGTTTCTCAGGGTAGGCCTTCATCCCAAGGCTAATCTCAATCATGAGCAGAGCACAGTCAAGCTAGGGCAGGTGGGGGACAGGGTGTGCAACACTTTTGGGACAAGAACCTCTTGAATCCTTTGTAAACAGGAAATAGACTCAGAATAAGGAGTTAAAATGGTCACACTGGACAATGCATTAAGTTAGATGCTTTATCCTGTCTCTATATTGCCATATATATTTAATAATAATGTGTGAATGCAGAGATTGTTTTTAATTCTCATTATCCATTAAAAAAAAAAAAAGATTCTCCTTGGTGGCATGACACTATGCAAATTACTCTGTGTCATTTGGCCTCGATCCAGTAGTCATATTCCTCACATGCCTTTCAGATCCTTAATGACCCTATATGGTGTCCATGGCAATGAATACATACATGGTAGATGGGATTATTAATCGTCCTATAGATAATTTTAGAAAAGATATGTTATCTGACAAGTAATAAATTATCAGGATAGTTTATCTCAGTGCATAAAAATATATATTTTTTAAGTTAGCAAATGACCTAAGTGACCTGTTTCTTCTATGATTAAAAGACCTAGAAATTAGGTTCCCTTTGCCCTCCCCAGATAAATCTTCTTGGCTTTCCACATGTAACTAGGCGGCTGATACAAGGACTTTTCCAATCCTCTGAGCCTAGTCCCTAGCTATGGACTAGAAGGCAATGATTGAAGGCCAATTGTGACCCTGTATATAAAGGACTTGACTGTAGATGGAGACAATGTGGTTCTCTACCAGGGATGTTTTCTGGGTAATGTTTTATTGGAGGTTAAGAGGTAACATTAACAAGGGTTCCTCACAGTGGTTCTATCCTTAGCTCAAATAGTTAGCTATATTTTGTCTGTGTGTGTGTGTGAGGAATCTTTATTTTGAATAGTGAATATGATAGGGGCAGTGGAGCAGCATCTCCTAGGAGCTGATGTTAAGTGGCACTTCTATGTCACATAGTCAACAGTGAGTTTTTTTAAATAAATTTTTATTTATTTATGATAGTCACAGAGAGAGAGAGAGAGAGAGAGAGAGAGAGGCAGAGACACAGGCAGAGGGAGAAGCAGAGGCTCCATGCACCGGGAGCCCGACGTGGGATTCGATCCCGGGTCTCCAGGATCGCACCCTGGGCCAAAGGCAGGCGCCAAACCGCTGAGCCACCCAGGGATCCCGTCAACAGTGAGTTTAATCAACAATTGTAGTTGTTCAATTTTGTATCTGATGCATCATCTAACACAGAGCCTGACCTAAAACTGATCTGTAATGAATGTGTAATGGGGTGAAATTGGTGTCCTTTTGCCTTCTCTGTCTATATGTGATGGACTGAGAAATGGGTTAGGAATCAATCACGAAAGCAGAATTATAATTTTGGATCCTTTACTGGCTATGTGATTTTTTGCAAAATCGTTTCATTGTTCTTTTTGTTTGAAACAATGATGCTTGGATTGGATGATCTTTAAAATTCCTTTTACCTTCATGATTTGTAATCTATAGACAACATAATGACCATAGGATGGTTAAACCTATAGTTTGCTGGTGAATATAACTAGCTGGCTTTTAAAAAAAATAACAAAAGGAAAACCATGATTTGTGATATTTGCTGTTTCTATGGTGTAAATACTTCTGCTGTTGCCAATTTTAAGTTACCAGTGTGAGATCATTAAACATAGAGTTGGGAAGAAATGGGTATATTCAGCTGTCCCAAGCCACTAGGAGCCAGTTCCAGCACACTATAAGCCTTAAAATAATATGTTATTCTTCTATAAAGGACTGCAAAGTATGCTAATTAAATTGAAAAAAAGTAATAAGGATGGGAAACAAGAATAAATTTCAAGAGTGAATGATACAATTAATGCTTGGATTATACTAGATTTTAATGCTTTACCTAGTGATCACACTATTATAGTTTTCAAGAGAATATTAAGTCATGTGCTGTTTTTTTTTAAAGTCACATTTCTATATAAAGATAGTAATATTTTCAAAAGCTGTATCTTTTAGAGTGGCAGGATGCAATATTTAGAATCTGATCTAATGTTTTAAATGCATGTGTTATAGCTCTAAGATTAGTCTTAAGCCAAGACTGGACAGGATTTTAACCTCCACCACCCAGAGGATTAATATATAATATTCAGGAATGTTGACAATACAATGCAATGAGTACTTGGTACTCATCCATGCACTGTTTACTGGTCACAGTGAGCATTAGAACAGAACAGTATTATTGCAATGTTGCAGAGAATGCAAACTAAAAATGTGTCCTCTGAAGGAAGGAGAAAAAAATATTAAAGAATGTCAGTCCAAGGAGACATGAAGCCTGGAAGTCATGGTAGAAGCTACAAATACCACAGTCTATCTAAAGAACACTGAATTTTCCAAGATACAAGTTTAATCTTCATGTGACAAGCATCTATCATAAGACATTAATAAGAAAATTACTCAGAAAAGATATAAATACATGCAACTTAAAAAATATGGCTAACTTTTAAAATGGCTTATTTGTAATGTGTACTGTTTCTAATATTAAATGCGATAAAACTGGGTTGCAAAACCTAAAGTTTGTGTGTGAGCACTTGCTAGTGTCAGACAGTGAAGGTTTTTAACACTCCTGTTATTTTTCCACATAAAATCTAAGGTGGTAGTTGTGAAGTTGTCTCAGGATTGAACATCCAAACAAAAATCTATCATAAATATTATTGTTTTGCTTCCCCTCTTTGGCTTAATGAATGTTTACCAAGAAGATTGAATTATTTGGTTAGCAAAAGGCATATATGAGCCACGTATACCCTTGAGGTGACTATGTATGACTCCGATACAGTAAAACATTCACCAACTCTACAGCACTCTAGGCAGCAGTCCTATATGTTTAGAATGGGTTTTATCAGATGATACTACTGCATAAGATCTTTTAGAGAGGCTGTACCATACTTTTGATATTAACCTATAAATAAGTACAATTGACCCTTGAACAATACAAGTTTGAACTGTGCAGGTCCACTGACATGAGAATTTTTTTCAATAAGTACAGTACAGTACTCTAAAGGTATTTTCTCTTCCTTATGATTTCTTTAACATTGCCTTTTCTCTAGCTTACTCTATTGTAAGGATAAAGAATTTAATACATATAATATACAAAATATGTGTTACTCAACTGTTTGTTATTGGTGAGGCTTAGGGTCAACAGTAGGCAGTCAAAGTTGTACATGGATTTTTGACTGTGTACGGATTGGTGCCTCTAACCCCTGTGTTGTCTGAGGGTCAACTGTATTTATGTAACTATTTGGAGAAGGAAACAGAGGAGTCAAAGATCCAGCACCATCTATGCTTTCCAAAAGTCTGACATTATTTATTGTTCTCATTTTTAGATAGATGAACACATGCCTAAAAACCTGTTCTAATTTTAGGACTTACCCCAACATTTCTTTTCTTTTCTTTTCTTTTTTAAGATTTAATTTATTTATTCATGAGAGAGAGAGAGACAGAGACAGAGACATATGCCGAGAGAGAAATAGAGAAATAGACTCCATGCAGGGAGCCTGATGTGGGACTCCATCTTTGGACTCCAGGATCACTCCCTGGGCTGAAGGCAGGCACTCAAACACTGAGCCACCCAGGTGCCCCCTTACCCCAACATTTTGAACAATTATTTTGAACACATATTGAACACATTTTGAACACCATTTTGAACACATTATTGAACACTTCCATCTGTCTACAACAGATTTGTCTTTCTTCACTCAGTACCAGGACAGTCCCTCCTGCACCTTCCCTGATTTGGTGGGGTTATTTTTAGTCATTTCATGGAACAAAGAGTTCTTTGAGACTGTCACTTGTTTCTAGTAGTCAATATAAACTCCCTACTGGAAGGCCCAAGGCTGTGTCTTTTAATCCAATGTGCATTAAAACCACCATTCCTAGGGCCTATATTGATACCTGATATTCCATGGGCCTGATAGTATTTCAGTTCCTCTTCAGATCTGACATCAAGAAATTGGTTAAGTATTAAGACAGTTTTAATCTTTTTAAATTTAGCATTTTGGGACAACTGGGTGGCTCAGTGGTTGAGCATCTGCCTTTGGCTCAGGGTGTGGTCCCAGGGTTACAGGATCGAGTCCCACATTGGGCTCTCTGCATGGCGCCTGCTTCATCCTCCTTCTGCCTATGTCTCTGCCTCTCTTTGTGTGTCTCTTGTGCATAAATACATTTTTTTTAATTTAGCATTTTTATGCTTTGGAAAAGATGCAGCTAGCTTAGTTTACTTTGTAGTTAGAAGTTACTTGTTCCAACTTATAGAATTACAGAATTTTAGAGTTGGGTAGAACATTAGAGATTTTTTTTCTTCACTCAGTGAATTGAGATTTCAATATATTTATATATGACCAGGTACCAGGTAAGTTTGCATTGGAAAAAAATTATCTCTTTTTTCCCCTATCCATATAAATTCTAAAATCCCTAAGTAAGAGACCCAAGTTTTACACTTAACAAGCATCTCCAGTGTAGTGGGTTGCTGAATACAAAAAGAAGTATAAATTATGGTCTTTGACCTTAAGGAGCTCAGTTTTAATATGGGCCCCAAATGTGAACAGATAATTGCAAAATGATGTAATAAGTCTATTATTAGAAGTATGAATGGAATGCTTTGGGTATTGAGGCTTTTAATGCAGTATGAGGAAGACTGAGATGACTGGAGATGCTGCTGCTACTGGATTATGAAGGATTTATAAGTGTGAGTGTTTGTGCATTTTTGGGGCTGGTGGTGGTAGTAAAGGGCATTCCAGGCAGATTGAAAAAGAAACATAGTGCTGATAGTGATAGTGTAGGAGTCAATGATATATTACAAAGAGCCTCTATAGGGACGCCTGGGTGGCTCAGCGGTTGAGCGTCTGCTTTTAGCCCAGGGCATGATCCTGGGGTCCTGGGGTCGAGTCCAGCATCAGGCTTCCTGCAGGGAGCCTGCTTCTCCCTCTGCCTATGTCTCTGTCTCTTGCTGTGTCTCTCATGGATAAATAAATAAAATATTAAAAAACAAAAAACAAAAAACAAAGGGCCTCTACAGTTATGGGTCATATAGGTTTAGATCAACAAATAGTTGTTGAGGTTAATTTTGTTGGAAATATCTGCCACCGAATATCATTCCTAGCATGTAAGCACGGAAGTGACTATATGCTCTTTCTTATTTTACTGTTGATAATATTAAATATTCATAATTTTAATGTTTAAAAAACTCATTAAAAAATAAATCTAGGGACACCTGGGTGGCTCAGCGGTTGAGCTGTTTGCCTTTGGATCAGGGCGAGATCCCGGGATTCTGGGATCGAGTCCCACATTGGGGTCCCTGCATGGAGCCTGTTTCTTCCTCTGCCTGTGTCTCTGCCTCTCTCTCTCTCTGTCTCTCATGAATAAATAAAAAAAAATAAATAAGTAAAAATAAAAATAAATCTAAATCTATTGAGTTTTAAGAAAGATCAAATGCAAAATTGTGATGGAGGTTGGCTACTATTATCTTCTTACACAACTCTCCTTAATACCCAGGTCTTCATCTTCTCCTGCTACCTTCCAATTCATTCAATTCTCCACTCCTCATCCTTCTCTGCTTTCTCAGTAAGGCAAACTTAAAACTCAGAACCACTCCTTTCAAGTGATCAACAGTGCTGCATTATGTCCTCATAGTCATGAGAATGAATAAATCACAAAAGGTTGAAGGAAAGGATAAGAGGACTTAATGATATTTCTCTTATTATGGTAGATAATGATCTCAAAATACTATTAAGGAAATGGTGGAAACATTTTCTTACTATTCTTAAATTTTTCTTTGTATATTGTGTAGGGGTCAGAGAATGATATAACCACTAATTATGTTAGTGTCTTGCATCTAATAGGTATTTAAGACATATTTGGTGAATGACTAAATATAATTCAATGAAGCAAAACAAAATGACATAGCCTCTGGGACAGCTTAGTATCTACACGCAAGAATGTGTTTGGATACCCATCTTACACCATACACAAACATTAAATCAAAGATCTTGGGAGGGATTAATGGGGAATAACTGCAAATAGTTACAGAATTTCTTTTTTGGAGAATAAAAATGTTCTGGAATTAGACAGTAGTGATGATTGCACTATTTTGTGAATATACTAAAAACCACTGAGTTATACATTTAAAAAGGATGAATTTCATGGTATGTAAATTTTATCTCACTAAAAAAAGTAGATGCAAAAAACCAAAACAAATAGAAATAAAAGCACAGTCAGAGTTGAATTGAGGCTCTTATTGAAATGTTCTACATCTAGTAGTCCTAACACTGAAGAGGAATATAAGTTAAAGAGGGAAAAAAAAAAAACCCACCACTGTTCAGTTAAAATTGAAGATAGTCAAGAAAGATGCTATATTTCAATAATTCTAAGATGGATATTTTTTTCACATTTCTGAAATGGGAATGCATCTTATAATTGATGGTATGTCCAGTTAAATTGGCTGCATTTTTTCTTTCTTTATAGTATATACAATTATGACATGTCTTAGATTCGATGAAGTACACTACTTAATTTTTAGAATAATGTGGTATAGGGTGCTAATTATCTTCAATATAAGTTTTCCTCTTCCCACACAGTAAATAATAAAAATTTTAATAATAAATGTTTAATAAATTTTTTAAATAATTAAAGCTCAAAAAATAAAATTTTTACCTGGGTAAATGATTGCTCAGCCAAAGGTTATATATTCCCAGTTTTTCTTACAGCTAAGTGTGGCCACACATATAAGTTCTGTCCGATGGCATATAAGCAGAAGTAATATGTGCAACTTCTGGTTTGTGCCCTTAAAGAGAAAGAACATTCTTTTCCTTCTCCCCTTTCTTCTATGCTCCCTCCCTTTTTCTTTGCTTCTCCCACACCCTCTCATTCCTCCTTCATTCCCTTCCTTCTAAATGGCATATGTGATGGTGTGAGCTGAGCAGCCATCTTGATCCATGAGACAGAAACCATAAAGCAATGTACAGATACCTGAGTTCTCTTTTTTTTTAATTTTTAAAAGATTTTATTTATTTATTCATGAGAGACAAACACACAGAGAGAGGCAGAGACACAGGCAGAGAGAGAAGCAGGCCCCATGCAGGGAGCCTGATGTGGGGACTTGATCCCGGGTCTCTAGGATCACATCCTGGGCCAAAGGCTGTGCTAAACTGCTGAGCCACCTGGGCTGCCTGATACCTGAATTCTTAATGATTATACAACCAGTATACTAGCCCTAGACTCATTATGGAGACTTTAATGTGAGAAGTACAGTTCCAGTTGGTTTAAGTCACTCTTATTTTGGGTTTCTCTGCTATAGGTGATAAATAAATGTTCTATCTAATGTGAATGGTTTCTGACTTTCATTTTGCTGGAAGTAAATTATTATTACTTTTTTCAGTGGGCTAAATTCTTCTCAACAAACCATACACACACACAGACACACACATAATCTGTTTGGGCCAAAAATGAGTCACCAAATATAGCATTCACTTATAAGGAATATATTGTGAATAGCTTTTTACTTTTCATTATCATGGAAAGATGACTTCAACCTTCATTCAGTCTATGGTTCTAAATAATACCTTTGTTAGGACTGTCTGTTCAGTGCAACGGGAGACAGATTTTTTCAGTGCAATTGAGATTTCTTGATAATGCTAAATCTGCCTTGTCAGCTGAATTCCTCTGGCTTTGTGTTGCACTGTGGTAAAAATACATGATCGGATTTCACTGTTAAGGAAATTCTTTCAGCAATACATGTACAGTCAAGTTTGTTGCCTGGATAGCTGAACATGTGGGTTATGAGATTAAAAAAAAGGCTTCAGGACAAAACTTTATGGCAATGCCACAATGTGGAAGTCTAGCTGTTTTAGAGTGGTGAGGCTATGAAGAGTTGGGCTGTTGAGGGCTGATATCACTCTGTCCTTTTCACAGTCACAGTCCTGGTTCTTCATATTTGAGGAGATGGGACAGTGAGGAGGCCTGTTGGCTTGATCTTATTAATGCCACCATCTAAAATGCAGATTCTTGGATATTTCATCTTCACAAGATGAGCTGCAAACTAAAAAAAAAAAAAAAAAAAAAGGCCAAATTTATAGAGGATATACAAAATCTCTATTTCTCCTATTCCATTTTTTTCTCAAGCTGTGAAAGACGAAACTAATAATACTATCACTGATGTATCAATGAATATCATTAATCGAGTTTTTAATATAAATCAAATCACCATTTAACATATTGACAGCTCCTTTATACTATGGAATAAATGTGTCTCTTTAGTTCTCTTTTTAAACTTGTCAGAACAGACAGTAAATATACATGGTAAATATTCAAATAGTATTACAGTGAGAAGTAAATTCCTCCTTCCTGTCTTCTCAGTTTCCCTCTCCAGAGGTCATTAATATTACTATTTTTCATGTATTCTTTCAGTGATAGTTAAAATATTCCCAAATCTATACTGAACAATTTGTGACATTACTGTCAATTTACTAGTTATTGCAATTCCATGTATTATGTCCAAGAGAGAGTCCATAAACTTGTAACATGTTTCTGGAGCAACTTCAATGAACAGTTTGAGACCACAAACTTGGAATGAATTTGAAGAATTGATCTAAGAGGTCTTCTAGATGGCTAACAAAATAGGACTTCAAAAGGTTAACAAGACATACATATATCTTCCTGAGTTGGCCCACATCTACCTACCAGGATCATTGGTTATCTTTCTCCATTCCTTTGCCCTTATGATAAATCAGTCCTGAATTACTTGTCAATCCTGATAGAAATGAGATCACTTTAGGATTCAGAGCAGTTTGGTTGTGCAGGTTACCCTTTGTTGGGAACACGTACTATTTCCTACCAGCTCCTGGATATCCTTTAGTTCTTCTTCAAAAGCCCCTCACCTTCCTCCATCTGCCTAATTTCTACTTATTTCTCTACTCAGACAATTTCTTCTCTACATGCTAAGTCTCCAGTACAAACCTCTCTTGTTAGCCCCCAAAATTCCTTGGGCAAATCTCTGTCTTTTGCTTACCGTGTTTATTTAAATTACCCATTTCAGAGCCTGCTTCATTTACCAAACTGTAAACTCCCCTAGGACAGTGAGCCTGTTCTGTTTCTTTTTATCCCTAGTGCCTGGAACATAACATGAGCTCAATATATGCATATTGGACTGAACTAAACTATGACAAATGACATACAACCTGAAGCAAAAGAATGAAGGAACGAAGGGCTTTCTGGAACTCTGGCATTTTATTTCCATTCCCTCCCCTTCGTGGTATTCTATTCTATTCTATTCTATTCTATTCTATTCTATTCTAATCTTTGAGTATTTGTGTCCTCATGTTCTTTTCAATTATTTTGTCATAATCTGATCTCAGATCCCTCAAGAAAAATGAATACCTGCTGGCCGTGCTGTTGGGAATATTTGAAGCCTCAAGTAAGCAGTCTAGACTTTATGGTTCAAAAGCTGAATGTTTTGGTCAGGATAAGTTCAAGGCCTCAACACTGGGGATTCTACTTTATTGATCTGGGACTCAAGAATGTGTTTTTGTTGTGGTGCTGGTCGTTGTCTTAAATAAACACCCCTAGATTCTAATGCAGGTAGTCCGAGTACAATATTTTGAGACATACTACATAAGGCAAAAAGATAAAGGTATCAGTAAGTAGATGGATTGGATATTGCTGGACTGAGATTTTTAACAATCTTCAAAACTACTCACAGAAATGGATCTTAATGCTGCTGATCCCACTGATCTTTTCCATTGTTCTCTGCGGTGCTTTAGTAGATTCAATGGCTATTGATATTTCAGACCCTATACTCTTAGCCACCTGAAGGCATCCTTAGTAGTAATTAATGTTGAAGAAAAATAGTGCTTCTGTATTTCAAAAGGTTATCAAGTGAGCTAGACTGCTAATGTGAACTGGTCTTCATACTATTCTTGCCTATTTCTCTTTGAACCTTAGTCCTTCAGAGCAGAGGTGCTAGATTCATCTGCTCTGAGTCAAGTGCAGGCAGCATAGTCCCTGGAACCATATGATTACTGAAAGATCTTTGCTTCATTCTCTCACATGTAACAATACAATTACCATGTAGGCCGCAACTCTAAGATATTAAACATAGCATTACTGAAAAAATCTTATGGTAAAGAAGTCTTAGCATTCAGTGCTTTCAAAAGACCGTACAAGTCAGAAACAAGTAAGGAAGGACTTCTTATTGTACATTTAACTTAATCTCTCTCAAACTATGCTGTAGAGCTAGAAAGAGTGCCCACAGTTGTAAGGAGGGACATAACAACTAGGTTGCTGTTGAGCTGGAAATGGTAAACGCAAAGTGGGCAGGACAGAGCACTTTGAAACAATTAGAGTGTTGCTACATTGGGGGGTCTAAGAAGAAAAGTAGAAACAGAATACAAGGAGATGGCAAATGTTTAGGTGCCTTGAAAAGCAAGGCTGTGCTTAAGTAAAGAAAAAGCGTCAATGTTGAGTTTTCAGGTAAGGATTTTGAGTTCTGCTCTGCTTGTGGCTGCAATCACCCATGTTAAATACTGGCCCCTAACAGTGAAAGCATGTCTGTATCTTTTCCACTCCTACCATGGCAGCAGTTCCTCTTTTCCATTTATTCATTTATTTATCAAATGTTTTAGTGAGCACCTACTGAGTACTAGGCACTGTTCCAGTTTTTGCAGTGCTTATAGATCAGTGGAGAGAGTAACTAACCAACAAGTAGTATGGCTATTACACAAGCAGAAGTTCAGGGTACCTCTGAATTCAACAGGGATTAAGGGAGCTGTTCCCCCCTCTCCAGCCCTCTTTTCTTGATGCTTGAAGGGAATGGGAACCCAGATGTGATGGCCACTTTGTTGATCAGATAATACACTCTGTGGCTATAGTTTGAAAGGGAGGAAAGAAAGGGCTATGTACAGGGGTGGTTTCCACCGTGTGAAAAAAAGCCATGCCATTCATGGAGAAGATATGTGGTAGAACAGAGGAGAACCAGGCAAGTAGAGTTCAGGGTCTCATCCATCTTTTACTCTTCATCTGGCAGGGCTTTGGCAGGGTTAGGGTGTTAACACACAGGGTACTGGACTTCAGTGATTAAGGATCTAGGGTAGCTTGCAGCTGTAGCTTTGGGAGAGGCCTGACCTGAAAGAGAAGTCACAAACCTAGACTCACTGAGCAATATCCTTGGCAGAAGTGGCAGGATGTCATATTGGACCAGTGGTTATAGAGCTCTCAGAATCTTCTGGGTGCTTTTAGTAAACAGTGATACCCAAGACCCACTCTAGATCAGTAATAAGTAGAATTTCTTGGGATGTAGCTCCAACATCAGGTTTTTTGTTTGTTTGTTTTAAAGACTCCTAGGTGATTCGATTGTATAGCTAGCATTGAGAATAATTTAACTAGGTAATGGGATTCATTTGCTGGTCAGGTTTGTCTGAGATCTCAAACTACAATTTTAGCAGGTATAGTCTTGTGTGGAGAGCAAGTTACTTTGCACTAAAAATGCTGTCATGTTTGCAGGGCTGGGTTTGTGAGACCAAGTCCTATGTGGAGAGAATGGGGTTCTGCACAACCAGCTGAGATCTATAGGTCAACATTCCATTTGGAGTTGGCAGGGTCTGATATTTGCTGGGATAGGATTTGGGGACTCATAGATGGCAAGGCGGCTGCATTTCTTATGGGAAATACTCCCATGTAGAAAAGGCAAAGCTCTTACATTTTTGTCATTCCTCTGGTTAGTAGAATCTGGTGGTGCTTTTCATTTCTAGGGCTTAGTCAGACACACCTCAAAACAGCACTGTCTGAAAGTGGCAGGCCCTTATGGGTGGCACTCCATTTTGTTTTCTCTGTCTTTCATCTTAGCTTGAATTAAGAGGCTGGCATGTTTGTCCACGGAAGTCAAGTTCTATTATAGGAGGAGAATAAGTGGAGGAAAGGGATATTTTGACCTGCCACAGAGTAGTGTAGCTTAACTAAGGCCAAGAAATTAAGGCTGAGTATGGCTAATATTTAAGAGAAGTACAGAACAGGATCATGTTGTTTCTTATTGGGTGTCCTAGGACGCAGGTTTGGTAGAACCCACAGGCAGCTAAGAAAATTTGGCTTCTGCAAGATTCTGAAAGGAGCACATTGTAGGACAATTAAGTTTCTTGATGTGAAACTTTGGCCTTGTGAGTTTAAGTCTGTATGGGGAACTGGACAATTGCCATAAATTGACTAACACTCTAGTGAAGCTCAAACTGAGGTCTTTTTCTCTTCCATTTTATTTGTCCATTCCTTTCCATCCAAATACTGCTAAATTTGGGATATGGAAATACTACTTTTAGTTGGACATAGAACTGAATAAGGGAACTGGTGAATTATCCTATAATGCACAGCTGTAGTAATTTCATTTTCTTGGTTTTATGGATACGAGTCTGATGCTATATTAATCCTATGTATCCTCTTGACTCCTGCAATTCTGAAAATATGGTGTCCATTTAATATTTCTGACACTGTGTCATTGGGGCTGGACTGGTACTTCATGCAAATTATATACCTATTTCTAAGTTTGGCTGGACAACTCAATAAGTGTGGGATGAAAAAATATGACAAATAGAATATGGGATAATTTCTGTATTTAGAGTACAGTGTGGCCTTGTGTTAAAAATAACCCAAGTGCTGTCTTGTTCTGATTATTTAAGAAATTCTGAGGTCATTAATAAGGGTCTTGATCATTTGAAGGGGTTATTTTTTGTGATTCCAATTAGAAACACAATTGGGAAATTTGGTAGTGTAAAGATTGTATCTTTAAAATTTTTTTAGAAAAATAGTTTGTGTTACATAAGGGGATATATAAATTAATTGTAGTTTTTTTCTAAATAGCTGTAGTTTTCTTGTTTTAATTTTCGGTTTCCTATACAGTTTCCATTTCCATCTTATCTCTTCTCATTCTCTCTTTTTATTAGGAAAAATGTCAAAGATCTATATAAAAATAGACAAGAATGGTATAATGAGCTCCTAGGTACCCAAAACCCAGTTTCAACAATTACAACTCAGACAATTTATTTCATTTGTTCCTCCTACCCACTCCTCTTGACCACATCCATTATTTTGATGTAAATCCCATCATAAATATGTATCTTTGAAATAAAAATACTTAAAAGATATAACCACAGTACCATTATCACACCTAGAAAATATTAATAATAATCCCTTAATATAATTTAGTAAGTGTTCAAATTT